>NC_140584.1:1093520421-1093990421 GCF_964204655.1 Triturus cristatus | reverse complement strand
GTGGCCTCCTCAGCCAAGAATAACATTGATACAGCCAATTTTGAAAACCTACCGGATGTATATGAAATCAGCAAAGAACTGGTAACAAAGAAAAGTGACTACTCCAAAAAAGTCACATATTGGAAATACCCAAACGAAAAGTATAAATGTGACTTGTGTGGAGACATATTGGGAACTTTCAAAGAATTGAGAAAACATGTCTCCAACAAGCATAAAGGCTTCTATCTCAAAACGTATTGTTCAAAATGTGACAAAGAAGCCGAATACCACAATATTGCATGCCACTATGCAAAATGTAAAGGAAGACCTCAAAAAGGAGAGTTGCCATTCCTGTGCAGCTACTGTGACCTCAGATTTGGAACAAAGATTGGAGTTTCACAACATGCTCGGCACGCGCATCCAAGAGTGCAAAATGAGGCTAGACTGGCAGCTCTAGCAAGCAGCAAACCATCAAAACTATGGTCACAGGAGGAAATACTGCTATTAGCAGAATTGGAAAAAGTGTACGAGAACAAAAGAAACATTAATGCGCTGATGGTTCTGCATTTTGACAATAAAAATAGTAAACAAATTGCAGAAACAAGAAGAGATAGAAGAGATAAGAGCAAAAAATCAACAAAGGATGTACTGCAAGCATCCAATATCTCTGAGAATGACTCCTGCGATGAACCAGAGATTGCAGAAGAAGTAACAACAGAAAGGCGCAGAGACTTTATCAATCGGAAACGAGCGCCAAAAATAAAAAACTTTCATGAACTGAATGATAGAATCACAGAAATCGAGAAGTACACCAAAAACATCCAGCATCATGATGCTGCTATGGATCTGATGGATGAGATAGTGACTTATATATCAGAAAACACCAATGATATAAGTCCTGTACCATTAAATCGTACCGAACCAACGAGCAAACCCGATAATGAACCTATGAACTCTGCTCAAGATGAGCAACAGACTGCCCCTGTACAAAACAAGATACCAAAGAAAAATAAGAAAAATGGAAGTCTCAATCAGACACACAAGAAAAACTATGCAAAAGCAAAGGGCAGTTACAAAGAATACCAGACAATGTTCCAAAAAGACAAAAAGAAAATTGCCAGGATAATCACTGATGGGGCAGAAGATGCCACCTGTCAAATCAGTGCTGATGAAATCTTCCAATACTATAAAGGCATAATTGAAAAAGAAAACAAGAAAAATCCCAAATTCATCCCAATTGACCGGATACCAGATGCATGGGAAATAGGAAGTCTATGTAAAGAAATTACACTGCTCGAAGTAACTAAAGCCTTTGATGAATCAGATTTAAAGAAAGCAGTGGGGCCTGATAAAATTGGTCTGAATGACTTAAATAAAGTGCATAGCAGGCAACCAAGACTACTACCCAGAATCTTATCGTCTTGGCTATTGATGAGAAGAGTACCAGACAATATTAAGAAGAACCGGTCAATACTAATACCCAAGAATGTACCGATTAGCGAACTCAAAAAGATAAGTAATTGGTGTCCAATTACCATCGGTACGGCATTCATGAAGTTGTTCACGAAAATATTAACTAAAAGACTCACATTTTTCGTTGAAATAAATACGAGACAAAAAGGCTTCATGAAGGTGCGAGGTTGTCTCGAAAATCTGACTCTTCTGCAAATCATTATAAAAGGGGCACGAAAGAACAGAAGCTCGTTGGCAGTGGTGTTCGTAGATATCTCAAAAGCTTTTGACTCTGTCAGCCATGATCATATTCTACAGAGTCTTGAAAGACACAGAGTTCCATCATGCATCCGAGACATAATAAAAGACTTATACACTGACTCAACAACATTTTTCAAGGGAAAAAACAATGAAGCAACTGCAGAAATAACAATGAAGTCAGGAGTTAAGCAAGGTGACTCTTTATCCCCACTGCTGTTTAATATTGCCATGGATCCTCTGATCTGTGATCTTCAGAAAGAAGGCAAGGGCTTCACATTCGGCTCCAAGGATCTCATCAAGCAAATCACCGCTCTGGCCTTTGCCGATGACATCGCAGTACTCAGCAACACCTGGGAAGGAATGAGTACAAATCAGAAAATCATTGAAAAATTCAGTAAAACAACAGGATTAAAACTTAATGTGAAAAAAACACATGGATTTTATATAAGTCACCATAAAGATAAGATCCTGGTAAACAACTGTAAACCATGGCAATTTGAAAAACAAAACATTAAAAACATCCACCCAGGAGAAAGTGAGAGATACCTCGGACTGAACTTTGATCCACACACTGTCCATTCAAGCAACAACAAAATTAATGAAGTTCTTGTTGACTGGGCTCAAAAACTCGACAATCTACCACTTAAGCCCACACAGAAAATAGAAATATTCTGTCAATACTTGATCCCTAAACTGTCATTTAAACTGGAAATGACAGGAACAGAAGCGAAAACTTTAAACATTTAGAAAGTATGTCAAACATTTTCTACACCTTCCTGCATACACATGTGATGGTCTCCTGTATTCGAAAAGATCCTTTGGGGGCCTCATTATTCCAAAGTTATGTACGACAATTGGTATGAACAAAGTTAATAACTTATTGTACCTCGAGAAAGCTCCAGATCTGTACATAGCTCATTCATTCATGTATGCAGGAGAAGTAATCAATGAAAAAATTGATAGCATCATTAAAACACACAAACTCAACATTTTAGACAGTAGATTTCTGAGTCATGAATTGAATTTGGTAGCAACATATGACTGGAGGAAAGAAGAATTTGAGAAATGGGCAAATCTCCCTGTCCAAGGTGATGGTATAAAATACTTAGCAAGTAATCCAACCTCAAATTTTTGGATCAGCAAACATAACAAAATAAAAGTAAATCAATACATAGCTGCGCTAATGTTGAGAGCAAATGTCTTGTATACTAGAGAAACCATCACTAGGGGAAGAAATCGTACATTTGCTACTTGTAAATTCTGTAAAGATGTGTGTGAAACAATTGCACATATTTCAGGTGCATGTCCTAAAACCAAGGACATAAGAATAAAAAGGCATAACAAAGTGTTGGAATTGCTAATTGATAGAGCAAAAAGGTGTGGGTGGATGACATACAGGGAACCTCATGTCAAAAATAGTCAAGGTGAACTAAGAAAACCAGATGTAGTGTTCACCAAAAATGGTACTGCTGTAGTGGTTGATGTTTCAATTCGTTATGAAAACTCACAGAATTCCCTTGAATAAGCGTATGAGAGTAAAGTTAAATACTACCAGGATCTATCACAGCAAATTAAAGATCTTACCAACTGTAAAACTGTAAAATTTCATGGCTTTATTGTAGGATGTCGGGGTATTTGGCCTCAATGTAATGATGTTGCTCTGGCTGATCTTGGTCTGCAAATGTCGTTCCCATTCAAGAAGAATGTTTGCCTGACTACATTAATGGACACTCTAAAAATGTGCCAAGTATTCATGGACAACTAAATTTCAGGTCAAACACTGAGATGTACACTATCGTACAGCACACATGTCACTTTTACAAAGTTTTAGCCTAAATGTTGATTCGCTAATATTTACATATGGTTCAACAGTTACGTAATAGTTAATAGTTAACACAATAATTAGTATAGATGTGGATTTTATAGATGTGAAGTTTATAGAAATGTATTTTCAAACTAGATGTGCAATTTATAGATGTGTATTCTTTTTATAGTTGTGTGCTTATATTATAATGATTTAGATATAAATGTGTACATGATGCGTCTTGAATAAAATAGGTCTCAAATAACTACATACACATAGTCACTACTTATTGCATTGATTATTGATGTCCTGCTAATCAGGACTGTTCGTAGACAATTTTATATTGTTGGAATAGTACTGCAGGGTGTACTATCTCTGGCCTATACGTGACCCCAGTTCCAGTGAGGACAGCTTAAAGTGTGGCTGTACTCCGGAGCGAACAAATGTTGTATTGTTGGAAGCAAACCCGATTTGACGCTGATGGGCAGCATAATAACCCAGAATGAGCCACCGCGAGGTGGTACAGATATAGCCAAATGCCTTGTCATCTAATTAGTGACGCGCATGAATTAATGGATGAGATTCCCACTGTCCCTGCCTACTATCTAGCGAAACCACAGGGAACGGGCTTGGTAGAATCAGCGGGGAAAGACGACCCATTGAGCTTGACTCTAGTCTGGCACTGTGAAGAGACATGAGAGGTGTAGGATAAGTGGGAGGCCCTTTGGCCACTACTCTTATCGTTTTTTCACTTACCCGGTGAGGCGGGGAGGCGAGCCCCGTGGGGCTCTCGCTTCTGGCTCCAAGCGCCCAGCGCACGCCGGGCGCAACCCGCTCCGGGGACAGTGGCAGCTGGGGAGTTTGACTGTGGTGGTACACCTGTTCTCAGGGAGGACAGAAACCTCCCGCGGAGCAGAAGGGCAAAAGCTCGCTTGATGTCGATTTTCAGTATGAATACAGACCGTGAAAGCGGGGCCTCACGATCCATCTGACTTTTTGGGTTTCAAGCAGGAGGTGTCAGAAAAGTTACCACAGGGATAATTGGCTTGTGGCGGCCAAGCGTTCATAGCTACGTTGCCTTTTTGATCCTTCAATGTCGGCTCTTCCTATCATTGTGAAGCAGAATTTACTAAACGTTGGATTGTTCACCCACTAATAGGGAACGTGAGCTGGGTTTAGACCGTCGTGAGACAGGTTAGTTTTACCCTACTGATGATGGATCATTGCAATAGTAATCCTGCTCAGTACGAGAGGAACCGCAGGTTCAGACATTTGGTATATGTGCTTGGCTGAGGAGCCAATGGGGTGAAGCTACCATCTGTGGGATTATGACTGAACGCCTCTAAGGCAGAATCCCCCCTAAACCGTAACGATACCGCAGTGCCATGGAGCCTCGGTTGGCCTGGGATAGCCGGCCTCTCTTGGGGGGGCGGTGCGTAGAGCCGCTCGCTTGGGGACTGGAGTGTGGACGGAAGGGGGCCGCCTCCATCGCCTTTAGTGCACCGCATGTTCGTGGGGCACCCGGTGCTAAATCATTCATAGACGACCTGATTCAGGGTTTTGTAAGTAGCAGAGCAGCTACCTTGCAGCGATCTATTGAAAGTCATCCTCTGAGCCAAGCTGTTGTCTTTTCGGACGCCCTCCTCCACCACACCCAGGGGTGGGTCCCTCTGCCGTCGGGCCAGCGGGAAGGACGCAGATGGGGTAACGCGGGCCTGTGGGAGACTGCCTCCACCACGTGCCCTCCGGCACGGGGGCCTCCCCCTCCTGTCCCTGCCCCACCGGGGTGCGGGGATAGGGGCCAACATCCCTTGCTGGTCAGCAGGGTGACCAGATGGCCTGGGCCGGCCAGGCCTCCCCTTCCGGCTGCTCCCGGGCAAGTCGAGCAGAGAGGCGAACAGCGGCAGCACCAGAGCGCCTGGCCACCCTCGCTGGACTGCAAGGGCGACTGGGTATGGCACCCACCCAGGCCATCCAGGTGCTGGGTCGTCCCGGGTCATCTGGTCGCCTGGCTGCACGACCAGATAGCCCTGCGAGCCGGGTGACCAGAGGGCCCTGCAGGCCGGGTGACCAGATGGCCCTGCAGGCCGGGTAACCAGATGGCCCTGCGGGCTGGGTGACCAGATGGTCCTGCGGGCTGGGCGACCAGATGGCCCTGCGGGCTGGCGGCCGGGATAACTCAAACTTTTGTCCTTCCCCAAACTTCTGTAAGACCCCACTCCGTGGGGGCTTAATAGTCGAGAAAAATGGGCTCCCCGGGCAGGCCGTCGGGGAGAGGATGTGGCCTGGGCTTAACCCTCCTTGGTTCCAGCCGAGGATCCGGGCGCTGGGGACCAGGGTTCCACCGGGGCCCGGGGAGTCTCTCCTCGGCCTGGCTAGGGTTCAGAAGCTGGGCCCGGGTCAGGGGCTTGTGCTCCGTCCCAGTGTCTCAGGGTGCGGGAGCCCCCCATCCTGCAAGCCAGCCGAGGGTCCGGGCGCTGGGGACGGGGGTTCCACTGAATCCCCCCGGCCTGGCAAGGGTTCAGAAGCTGGGCCCGTGCCCGGGGCTTGTGCTCTGTCCCAGTGTCCCAGGGTGCGGGAGCCCCCCGTCCTGCAAGCCAGCAGAGTGTCCGGGCACTGGGGAAGGGTGTCCACCGGGGCCCGGGGAGGCTTTCCCCGGCCTGGCTAGGGTTCGGAAGCAGGGGCTGGGCCCGGGGCTCGTGCTCCATCCCAGGGTGCGGGAGCCCCCAATCCTGCAAGCCTGCCGAGGGTCCGAGCGCTGGGGATGGGAGTCCACCGGGGCCCGGGGAGGCTCTCCCCGGCCTGGCTAGGGTTCAGAAGCTGGGACCGGGCCCGGGGCTCGTGCTCCGTCCGGGGGAGCCCCCCGTCCTGCAAGCCAGCCGAGGGTCCGGGCACTGGGGACGGGGGTTCCACCGGGTCCCAGGGAGGCGCTGCCTGGCCTGGCTAGGGTTTGGAAGCTGGGCCCATGCCCAAGGCTTGTGCTCTGTCCCAGTGTCCCAGGGTGCGGGAGCCCCCCGTCCTGCAAGGCAGCCGAGGATCCGGGCACTGGGGAAGGGTGTCCACCGGGGCCCGGGGAGGCTCTCCCTGGCCTGGCTAGGGTGCGAAAGCAGGGCCCGGGCCCGGGACTCGTGCTCCATCTCAGGGTGCGGGAGCTTCCCATCCTGCAAGTCAGCTGAGGGTCCGGGCGCTGGAGACAGGGGTCCACCGGGACCCGGGGAGGCCGTCCCCGGCCTGGCTGCTTTCAGAAGCAGGGACCGGGCCGGTGAGCTGGGTTGGCTGGCTTTATCTGCTACGCTGGCGGAGCGTAGTTTTCTGCCCACCCCAAATAATTTGCAGCAGCTTGGTTTAATTATGCTAAATTAATCATCTTTGTGTAAATTAAGGGAAGATCCAACTTTTAAACAGTAGAAATATGGATCAATTATCGATTACACTTTTATATCAGATAAGTAGGGCCCACAAATCTTTGACTTCAAGGTGATTCTAAGAGTAGAAAGTGATCATAACCTCCAGTTATTTACTTTGTACCTGTCAATAAGCTGTAATCATAAAGCCAAAGTGCTTCAAGATACAGCCCGTTCAAAATATATTTGAAAAGGCTGGTTTGGCAGTCGAATAAACAAACCAAAATTTTGAAGTTTGCGGAACGTTTGTTCAATCATAGTGCTTTGGGTTCACTACGAGGAGGGATGTTGATGGGCAAGTGGAATTACATTTCCTCATCAATGGTAGAGAAATTCACCGCATGGTATCCAGCAAAGGCGAACCCCTTGAAATCTGCCGCGAATAAGTGGCATTCATCTAAGCTATTTAATTTGAAAAAGTCACTCAATAGGGCTTCAAGGGAAGTTTTTAAGCATTGATATTGGCCATCCTATCACTGTCTCAAAGAAAAGCTGAGGTCACTGAGAAGGTCATATAGACAGATAGCCTGGATGGCGAAATCACAATACCAGATGCATTATAGCATAGGTTTTTTTATGCTACTAAGTCTAATAATGCTAAAGCATTTTGGGAGGTCATTAATGAACTGGAACAAACAGGTATCAGGGCCTATAGTGTCAACCTTATAGAGGACATATGGGTGATGAGTATTGCTAACCTGTATGGCCCTAGCGTTGCCAATCTAAGTAGTTCAGACCTGAGCCACTATTATGTGACACGTAATAAGTCGGCAGCAGTGACAAGGAGCAGCTCAGCTCCAGCACTACTCTTAGAATTTTTAGGTAATAAAGAAATAGCCAATCTTTTGCACCGGATTAGATTGAATGGGGCTCCCAGCCCAAATGGGCTACCTAACGCCATTTTCGTGCCAACATTGAAATGTGGTAGAGGTTTTGACTCCCTTATGCAATGAGGTATTAGCAATGAACATTGTTCCAGAGTCTTGGCAAGGAAGTATTGTACAGCCAATTTATAAAAGTGGCCCAGCAGATAATCCTTCAAATTATTGGTTAATTGCTTTGACTATGTTTTTGCCTACCGATTATTGATTGATTTGGAAGATATGGCAATAAACAATCCCAATTAACCAGTCAGGATTTCGTAAGGGACAATCTACAATTACTACTTTGCTGACCCTTACTATATTGGCAGAGTGAGCGGTTTAAAAAAAGCAAAACCTATGCATTTGTTTTAGAGATTTAAATGCTGCATTTAATTCTGTCCCAATATATGTTATGGCAAAAACTCGCTGGATGGGGTATTCCCCAAAAGGTGCTTGATGTAATATACTGTTGTACACAAATACTTGCGTCCAGGTTACAATATGTGATGGTTTTAGTTTGCTCAGAAAATTCAAACTTTTAATGGTCTTAAACGAGGTTGTGTACTTGCCCCCTGTCTTTTTAACCTTTTTAAGTCAGATTTGTTGCAACCCTTTGAAACTGTTATGTTAATGCCCATCCTCCCAAACTTGCTAATGGCCATCTTAAATATGTTCAATATGCTGATGATACTTTTTTGCTGAGTCAAACTTCAATAGGTCTACAGAGACTAATTACTGCATTAGATTAATACATTGTAGTTAATAGTTTGGAATTGAATGTCAAGAAAATGAAAGATATGGAAATTGGCACAGTGAAGTTTAAGTACTTGGGCATTTTATTTGATAATGAAGTCTTGTTTAAAAGCCATTTCAATGTTTAAAGGGAAAAAACATAATCTTATAAGTCACTGAGTAAATCATTGAGATGCCAATCAAATGGAAATCTTCTTTAAGTCGTGGGAGCCAAGTTACAATCAACTATTGCATATTGCTCACCTGTCACCAGGGAAAAAGATGCAAAATTATTGGATTTATTATGAATTAAGGCTTGTAAGTCCCCGGTGGTGCGAGGGTCGTATTGAAATGCATGCATTCTCTGGTTTTATCTGATCTTGACTCCCTAGCAAAACAACTGCTGGTACAAAATAAATCACTCTGATTATGCTGCATTTTAACATGTTTACAGAGTGTTAACTTGCAGTCGGGGTTTCCTGAAATGAATAAGTCTAGTATCAAACAGTTCATAAATAGAAAGATACCACCGTCCTCCTTAATTGCGGATAAAGAGGCCTCAGGGGCAAAGAAGCATGCTTGGACAGTAATTCATTGTCATCAGACTCTGCAAATTCTGCCCTGTTTGACCACCTACTTTCCGGCACACATGAGGGATACATTTTTAAAATTAACAATTGGCAGGGACCCCACTAAGGATGGCACACTGAAGAGGATCCAACACTGGTCACCTAGCGAATTTAGACGGTGTGGGTGGTTACATGAAACTTTACTGCATATTGTGTCTGCAGGCCCAAATCTGCTTAATGCACGACATATACTTTTAAAACCCTTGTTTCTCACAGCAGGGTGCTCCAGTTTCATTAATCTGTCAGATGATAAAGTTTCTAACAATTGCTGTAAAATGCTTTTATCTGCAACTGTCTTTTGCTGGCTATTCAATTGTAATGCACTGGTTTTCTCACTTAGAGATTTTAACTTAATATTTGTATGTTTTTGTTATTAGTATTGCACTTTTATAGAATCTTTATGTTTTTTTTTTGGAGTCTGGTTATATGAATTTTTACATTCTAATTGGGTATATTTTTATGGACATGTGTGTTTAATATGTTCTCTTGTGTGTACTGTAAAGTGTTGTTTTGTGATGATTTTTATTAATCAGACAATAAAAGTAATACCAGAGGGGGTAAATAAAGTGCATGGTGGTAGAACAATGCTCTGGAAACATTTATTAAACAGAAATGGACTACAAACACTTAATGGCTAGTTTGACGTGGGGGAGCAGATTACCAGATAAATCAGGAAACGTAATACAAAGCAAAGTTCCGAATAAACAGAGGCGATTAAAATGTTTATAGGGAACGGAGTGAACCACAACCAAGATCTTGCCCATGCAGAACTTTCCATGCCATAAATGTTTAAAAAAAGGATTAGAAGTATATGGTTGGTTGGTCATAAACTGGAACAAACCAGTCCAGAAAGGTTGATACAAACTATGATACAATGTCAGCTCTGCGAAGGGAAACACGTTGTCATATACATTTATTTCTCCCCAGAGCAACCATTTCAACCTCCAGTATTCGAAGGTAAGAGCTGTTTTAATTTTAATGGCGCGCCCACCCAGTAAAAAAAAAGCATTGGGCCCCCCCTTCAAATTTTTCACAATTTTTCTATTAAACTGCAAATTTTTAAATATGTATAGATTTCTATAAATATTGTTGTTAAGTTTTGTTACCGTTTTAAAAAATTCAGTTAACTACATGATTACCAAAGATTCTCACTATTCTAGTCAGGCAGGCCTTACTAACGTGTAAAAGTATCCACTGCGTGATTACTAGATATGGGGGTGGGGGTTCTGAAGAATATTTTGATACCTCCCAGCCAGGAAATAAATGACAAAAGATGTTAGTGATGGCCCATTACAGAGCGGATTACTGCCGCTCATTTTTTTCACTGTTATTACCATAATGCTTCTTTTGGCCAGAACCTGGTGCTCCCCTCTCCCCCCTCCCCGGGGATCACTTGAGGCCCTCCAAGGGAAGCCCGCACCCCAGTTGATGACCCTTGCGTTAGGCACTCAGTGACCCACACACACCAGTGCAAGTGTGTACTGCGTAGTGTACGACACAAGGTTAGTTATTTCTTCTTGTGTGTTTGAGTTCACTCATCTTCCTGCTTAGATGTAGCATCTTGGAGCCAGTACCATGAACCACATCCTACACGCCTGCAGAGTTGTAACACAATCGCTCCCTCTATCACGGAACTAAATGGATTTTCTCACAGCAGGTGTGCAACGCCTCTGGCCAGAAAGGGCTTTTAATCTGCCCCAACACTGGTAGTTTGTCTTCGACCAGGCTGCAAAGCTTCAAGGGCATACACAGTTCTTCAATTGCTTGCTGTGGGATAGGCTGGGCAGGGGCAAGCGCCGCAATCTCACCCTTATCCACGTATTTCACAGGTCTTACAAGACCATTTACTGTTTAACAAGTCTTTTGTTTGTGTTTATTTACAGTCTCCCTTGTACCCAGTGGTGTCTGCTCTGCCTAGTCCTTCCATTTGTAATGGCATTTGCTGCCAGATTTGGATAATGTATTTGTGGAAAATAGACTTTAGGCATGCCCAAGAGGCTAACAATGTATTGCAGGGTCAGCTAATAATGTATTAGTGCAACACTAAATCCTTGATTGACGCCATAATAACAATACATTAAATTACATCTGAAATTGAATTTGTCAACCTCCATTCGTCAACCGTCGATGATATGGCGAGTTACTCAGGGTGTCTCGGAGCAGATAATCCTGCATTCAAACAGCTCACCGTTTCCTTCCGTAGCTCACCTTCACTCTCAGTGCTCACTCTATGTTCAAGCAAACACATCACCCACTCCTCTAACTCTGCAGTCATATGGGCATACCTCTCACCTTACCCTGACACAGTTTCTTCTCTCACCCTGTACTCACACGGGCACTCTGTTCACCTGTCAGTCACCCACATACCTCACCCTTCACTCTCATAGTTCAGGCTGGCCTAAGACAAGCACATCACTCACTCCTCTAACTCTGCAGTCATATGGGCATACCTCTCACCTTACCCTGACACAGTTTCTTCTCTCACCCTGTACTCACACGGGCACTCTGTTCACCTGTCAGTCACCCACATAGCTCACCCTTCACTCTCATAGCTCAGGCTGGCCTAAAACGAGCACATCACTCACTCTGCACTTGCACCACTCATTGTGCACACACATGGGCACAGTGATCTTCTGAAACTAACAAGGAGTACAGTAAAAAACGGTCACAGTAGCGACAATTTCACAAGAAGCTAATAAAAACATTCACGGATCACTATCATGTATCTGCAACAAATGCAATTTATTTTTTAGACATCAATAAATTGTTGGAGACATCACAATTGTCTATACATTGGAAAACAGGGTTCTCAGAAGGAGGAGAAGAAGAGAAGTGCTCAAGAGGAATGTGTGTTAGTGAGGGTTGCAGAAAAGGAAAGGTAATGTGCCCTATGTACATTAAATTTACATGCTGAAACCTGTCCAGCCTATAACAGGCAAGGTATTACAAAAAATCATAACATTGTATTGAGGCAGAAAACAAATCTCAGTCGTCAGAGCTTGTACCAAAACGGGAACACTAGTCAACATTTCGACCCCTTCATGTAGTCATTGTTATTGGTTCCTTAGCCTGGGGTCTTTATCAAGACAAAAGAGGGGGGAGCACGAATCTCTAGGCAGTGAGAGAAATCAGGCTGAAGAATGAGAACGGTGGGCTCCTTAAAGCCCTCAAAGGCTAAAACAAGCAGCGATTAGTCACCTTCTCGTGACCGGCCGGTCCACAGATGGCGATGGGTCAAAGGATCCCACACTTTCATAAACACGTCCTTGATTAGCTTCCTTCCATACACGAATCAATCGTCTCCTTTTAGGGTAAAGAACAATCTCTGTCTGCTGTCTGACTTGAAAAAGACTGACAAAAAAAAATGTACATAGGGCACATTACCTTTCCCTTTCTGCAATCCTCACAAACGCACATTCCTCTTGAGCACTTCTCTTCTTCTCCTCCTTCTGAGCACCGTTTTTTCAAATGTATAGACAATTGTGATGTCTCCAACAATTTATTGATGTCTAAAAAATAAATTACATTTGTTGCAGATAAGTGATGGTGATGCTGTGAATGTTTTTATTAGCTTCTTGTGAAATTATCGCTACTGTGACCGTTTTTTTTACTGTCCTGCAGTTTTACCCGGGTCCGGTAGCATTTCGGGTTACCCCATTGATCTATGGAAATAACAAGGACACACCGCTCACCCTGTACTCTTAATGCTAACCCTGCACTCTTCCCACTCACCCTACACTCTTACTGCTCACCTTACACTCAACTCATGTGGGCACATTGCTAGCTTTGCACTCATACAACTCATCCTGCAGTCACTCCGGTCACAATGCACTCACACAGGTAGTCAACTTACCCGTCACTCACACATCTTACCCTTCACTCTCACTCCTCATGCTGCACTCACACAGACACATTGGTCTGTTGGAACTCACAGGCATACATAGCTCACCCTGCACTCACACTGATTACCCGACACTCCTGCCTCTGCACTCACACTTAAATGGGCACATCGCTCACCTTCCACTCACATCACTCACCTTGTACTCGCATTGGCCACTCCCAGGGGCACGCATCTCACTATGCAGTCACGCAACTCATCCTGCACTTGCATGGGCACACCTTTCACTCTGCACTTACATCTCTCACACAGCGCTTACATGAGCATACCTCTTAAACTGTGCCCACAAAATGTTCGAATACTTGTGAAGATGCATGTATGTCTGCAAAGGCACCAACATGATACCTGCTCTTTCCATGGTATTAGACACCTAGTCAGTTCCATTGCAACTATGAAGCTGGAGCAAGAGGGGAAATTGGACCGAGGCTCTGGGATGGTACAAGATGGGAGCTTGGGCTGAGGCTTTGGAATATGGTTTGGGATTGGGGATCGGTCTGAGACTAAGCTTGAGCTGGGAGGGAGTAGAAGGCAGGCAAAGGCTGCAGGAGGGGGAGCGGGTTCAACAAGCTACGGGTCAGGCTCTTAGGCTGAGGCTGTGCGCTGGTGTGGGAGGATTGGTGCCAGCAGGCCAAGGGTGCTGTGTGGGCGGGGGAAGCAGGCACAGGCTCCAGCGGTACTTTTTATACCCAAGCATGGGCCCCGCTACCATACACATGGGCACGCTGTTTTCGCTGCTAATAAAGCCAAGATGTAGATCAGCGTTTGAGCTCTTTTAGCCTACATAGCAGTAGTGGTCTGAGGATGGTGGGTACAGAGGTGGAAAGCAGGATGGGGCTGTGGGAACTGGAGCTAACTTCTGAAAGGCATTTGGGCTCTAGCCCCAGGAATATTACAGATAAGAGGTTTGGGCTACAGAAAGCATGCCAAAGATTGTGCATGGGGTGGGTACACATGTGCCAACAGTGAGCCACTCTATTAGTCTGCTCAATTCATACATGTTCAGCTGAGGCTGCTTCTGGATGTAATTTCAGACACATGGAGTGAACCCACAGCAAATTTGAAAAAACAATTTGGGATCTGCTCCTGGCACACCATGAAAGTACAGGAATATTTCATGAGAGTCTTTTCAGGGTATCTGGTTTTGTAGCAAATGTATGTTGACATTTGTGCTTTGAAATACACAACTTCTGCCCATATTTTTATAAATATTTATTGATTTTCATGTTGGAAAACATGTCAGTCTCTTCCCAGACAATGAAACGTGATAGTTATGATACACTAGACTAGAGTTATAGGAACCTCACAAATTCACCATCAGGACCACAACTCCATCACCGTTTTATGTACCTCTATACCCCATAACTTCATCATCCATTAATGACGTAAGTCTGTATCCCTGTGAGATCAGTATATTTCCCCTGTATTGGACCCAATCTTTCCAAATGCTATAATGTTTTTGTGGGCACCCTCTTGCATAGTAAATACGTTTTGTCAAACTCATAAACTGATATAGACCTTTTATCCAACCCTATAGGGGTGGGAGGGTCTGTGTTCTTCCACTGATGAGTAACAACTTCCTTGGCAACAAGAAGCCCCAACCGTGAGTGCAATTTTATATTTTTTGAGTTTATATGAAGGATGGTTATATTGGGGTCAGTGAGCAAATCCCATGAGATAGATAGATAGACAGACAGACAGACAGACAGACAGGCAGACAGGCAGGCAGGCAGGCAGGCAGGCAGGCAGACAGACAGACAGGCAGGCAGACAGACAGACAGACAGACAGACAGACAGACAGACAGACAGACAGACAGACAGACAGACAGACAGACAGACAGACAGACAGACAGACAGACAGACAGACAGACAGACAGACAGATAGATAGATAGATAGATAGATAGATAGATAGATAGATAGATAGATAGATAGATAGATAGATAGATAGATAGATAGATAGATAGATAGATAGATAGATAGATAGATGGCTCCAGAGGCTGTGGAGGCTAATGCAGGAGAGGGGAGCTGGATCTGCATGGGTCACTACAGATGGGGAGAGCAAACTGAGGCAGTGAATGTGTGGGAGGAAGGATTGGCATGAGGCTGTAGGCTGTAGGTTGGGGCTGTAGTGACTGGAGCATCAGTCGGAGTGCCGGGATGGGAAGGCAGAACAAACGACTTATACTTCATGTTGCAAAACGTAAATGAGGAATACAAAAAATAGACTCAGATCCCTCCAAATCATCACAGTGGATGCAGTAGCCATTTGAATGCCTTACAGGCAGGGTTCAGAGAAAAAATGTCCACATTGGACCAAATCCTCTGGCTACAAATATTACACTGGAAGATCGTGTGTTTGGAGGGTGGCAGCTTCTACCTAATATTTGTAGACCTGAGGTCAGCATTCGACCTGGTCCCAAGGGAAAAGTTGTGGGCAGTCCTTCATGAGATGGGGGTTCCAACGTACCTATGCCAAGTTATAAAGCGGCTGCATGAGGCAAATTATGCCCAAATTAGATTTGGCAAGGAAGGAAATCTCACAGCCCCCATTCCCGTAAACAGAGGCGTCCGACAGGGATGCGTGCTTGCCCCTACCCTTTTTAGCCTTTATATAAATGGCTTAGTTGACTTTCTGCTCACAGAGAAAGACTTGGACGTTCCCAAGTTGGCATCACGCAAAATCCCAGCAATAAAGTTTGCCGATGATACCCTACTAGTATCTAAATCACCCGTGGGGATACAGAGGGTACTAAATAGATTTGGCGCGTTTTGTAGGGAAAGAGGACTCGGAATCAACCTTCAGAAAACCAAATTCATGGCGTTTAACACTACCAAAAGTACCCAACCAAATTCATCTCTAAATGAAAAAATGTCCACATTGGACCAAATCCTCTGGCTACAAATATTACACTGGAAGATCGTGTGTTTGGAGGGTGGCAGCTTCTACCTAATATTTGTAGACCTGAGGTCAGCATTCGACCTGGTCCCAAGGGAAAAGTTGTGGACAGTCCTTCATGAGATGGGGGTTCCAACGTACCTATGCCAAGTTATAAAGCGGCTGCATGAGGGAAATTATGCCCAAATTAGATTTGGCAAGGAAGGAAATATCACAGCCCCCATTCCCGTAAACAGAGGCGTCCGACAGGGATGCGTGCTTGCCCTTACCCTTTGTGCCAAAAGTACCCGACCAAATCCATCTCTAAATGGCAAACCCCTAGGGAGAGTATCCTCTTTCGACTATCTCGGCATCACCATTACAGAGTCCATGGACTGGGGTGACCAAATCAAAAAATCAACCCTAAAATTGGCGCAATCTTCAGCGGGCCTAATGAAGGTTTTTCGAAAATCTAGCCACAAACCTGTGAATCCTGCTATTGAAATATACAAGGTCCAAGCCAGGGAAGGGGCGTTGTACGGTGAAGAATTATGGGGACATCGTAGCTCTGAGAGCCTCACACAGACAGAAAACACCTTCCTCAGGCAACTGTTTAACCTTCCACGGAGGCCCATAGCTCAGCACAAATGAAAGGGGGTACTTTCAAGGTCTCTTACCATCACTGCTTAATTGAGAATATTTGTATTGATGCACCTTACTTACATCTTGGATCCACTGTATATTGGCTGGTTGTACTCGAGAATCTGTATTTAGTACCTATGATCATGTTTTGAAAAATGAACCTGTTACTTATTTTTTTAATTTGCACAATGCACTTTCAAATGCAAGTACTGTCTCCATCCTCGATTAATTTACTGCTATATTTGACCTGACTGCCTTACGGGTGAAGCAGCCTGAATAGATCGCTCCATAAACTTGTGCCAGGCCATACTTATGTATAAATTTGTGTCAGGCCATACTTACATATGTTTTATCTAATCGTTTTATTGTATGTACCCAATCTTGCTCTTAGTTTTAAATATATATTTTTAAAGTAAATGAATTATATGCAATTTTAGTTGAACTTTTAAGGTCAAATTGACCTAAATAAAGTTATTACTGACTGACTGACTGAATGAGGGAAACACCCATATTGGGAAGCTCTAGTAGCCAATAGGATTAGCCTAAAAACCAAAACATAATCTGTCATGATGCTTCTGCTGATCCTACTGCTGCTGGCTTATGGAGCAATATTCTTAGCCAATACTATTAGTGCTCGCTGGAGAGGGTCTACCCCTTGCAAACTTATCCACCATTCTTTTTGTTATGTGAGATCACACCCCCCAGGAGCCAAGAAGAGTGCAACAAGCACTATTTCTTGTTGGCAGCACACAACTTCTGCCCAATCAAATGCTGTACTTCATGTAACTTAAACATGGGGTGGAGTCAAAGCCCCTCTCTCAGGTGTATTTTTAAACCTTTTTCTATTGATCACATAAAGTCTATGGAAAACTGAGCTATGACCCTGACCTAAAAGCAAATCCGTAATTCTAAGAAGTTCTCAAACACATCCGTTACATAAAGTGCTTTTAAAAAAACGGTCCATCGCAGCACTATGCAAGTGTGTATTGTCTTTAGTGCCAATAATCAGTTGCTACCTACACCCACTGTGACCTTGACTCCCATTGAAATCACTCAAGCGTTGTCAAAGCTCTCTAAACCACTTATAAACACCTGTTTAAGCAAACAGAGATGATGGAAGACAAAATTCTCGTTCAAGCACCTTCCTGCTGACCTTACCATCAGTGCTTTCCAAACCTTTTAGAACGCTCTGACGAAGAAGACGTATAGTCGTAAATTGCCGAGGTGACGTCAGACGGCAACGCCTCCAGCCGAGGAGTGAAGTGCTGGGAGTGGTGAATTCGTCCACTTCTGCTGCTCTATCGCTCTGAATTAAAGAAGAAGAGAGTGTTGCTGATCCGATGCCGATGACAGAACGGTTCCGTCATGCACGCCGGTTGGGCTGTGCTTATGACGGAACCGTTCCGTCATGGCCCCGCCCACGCTCAGATCTTTCAGCACTGCGCGGGAATCCGCGCAGCGCTGAAGAGGTTAACTT
Source organism: Triturus cristatus (assembly GCF_964204655.1). Classification (NCBI taxonomy): domain Eukaryota; kingdom Metazoa; phylum Chordata; class Amphibia; order Caudata; family Salamandridae; genus Triturus; species Triturus cristatus. Next base: position 1,093,972,407 of record NC_140584.1, on the reverse strand, counting down.
GAAGAAGCTCACCAGAGGGCTGTGTTGACATAGTCCTAAGGACTCTACAGGCGTCAGTTAAGGCACTATGGGGCAGATTTACTAGGCCCTTGCGCCACTTTTGCATCATTTTTAACATGGGAAACGTGACGCAAAAGTGGCGCAAGGGGCTTGTAAATAAGCTTCTATAACTGCGCCCAGCGGCGCAACAACAGCCAAATTTCGGGGAGGGGGGGTGGGGGGATGATTATTCCAGCAACATGCAGAGTGGAGATGCAGGGGCTCTAAGAAGGGGTGAGAACACAACAAAGACTCGTTAGCAAGTAAATGGTCTTTTAAAGATCTGTGAAGTGCGGCCAGGGAAGCTGTTTCAGCCCGGGCTGACACCCACGACGAGGGGGGGGGGGCTGAAGCCCTTTGAGCCCAATGGGCGTTGCGCGACTGACTGCGCCTACATACAAAGGCACAGCGCCCGGCAAGGGTATCCAGCTCGGGGAGCAGAACAAACCAATACCTCTCACGTTGTCCACTCAAAAGGAATCTCGAGGGACGTGTGAGACATTGGAATAGAACTCGTAGGTACTAACGCGGCAGAAACACAGTGCAGCCACACTCACTTCACTTCAGCAGGGGGAGTTACGCCAATATTTAGTTATGAACGTAAATGTTGTAAAAAATGTTACGTAGTAGCCTGGAGTCTGCATTCACCTGCCATCCTTACACCTTATTGCATACATTTGCCTAATTTTTTAAACCATCGTCTGTTTAGCCCTCATCAGTGCGAATGGTAAGCATGGATATAACACAGTCTCTTGTTGAGGTATTGAATCCCAATTCTTTGAAAACTCGTTATCTTGTCCCCCTTGTGTGCCTGCAGCACACACACTTTGAAGACGTATTGTTGTATTTTTGATGTATTTGTGTACCAGAACACCATCTTGGGGCAACGTTGTAGCACAGCCGTGTACAACAGTTGCTATTATGGGAAGTGCATTGCACCTTGAACATTAAGTACAGTTGACCAATCCCTGGTGGCAGAGCACACAGGATTGAGTCTTTGAGAGGATTGCTGAAAATGTAATTTTACACATGCTTTGATCACTACACTAATTGCCCAATTACGTGCACCGTGTTTTCTTTGCTTGCTGATGGACTCCATTTATATAGAATCCATTATCCCAAGGGCTCTCAAGCAGGGCTTTAAGTGGGCTGAGAAAACTGGGGGGTCTCTCAAAGGGGCGTGGCCAATGTAATTGAGGGCATGGCTTAAAAACAGTACGTTAAAAATCTGTGTTTAGCATAGTAGGCCGCCCCACTTGTATTTTGCTGTTTCTGTCATTGCATCCAGGTATATGATACAACAAGTAACATCATACCTACAAGTCAGGACTATTGGCTTTGTCAATTGTTGTTAGTTGCATAAGATAAAACACAGCAACTATGGCTTGTATAGAATATTGAAAAAGCTTCCACTTAAATCCCTGGTGACACCACGACAATGTTGCTGCTCTTGCGTTTCAAAAAGAGAAGGGAAATCCAGAGAGAAAATGACTCTTTGAAGGATTTCCCTTCCCCGACAACGCTCACCTGGCATGACGTCATGCCGTAACTTTCCACTTGTGAGTAGTGTGAACAGGGTACATCGATGTGCCTGCTGTCTCGAAAAGGGTCTCTATCGGCCTCTGTTTTGCGCCCTGACACTTTTTTCCAGACTGCAGTGACAGCAGACTGCTGTCACTGCAGTCCAAAAAAAACGGACCACCTGTGACCAGCGCACAAAACAGAGCCCGATAGAGACCCGTTTCGAGGCCCCTTAAAACAAGCATTGGCATAGCCAATAGGTCTCGCCTTTGGCACCTTATAAGTATTTAGCCATGCAACACTTGATGTTGTTGCACCAAGGATATTGTGCTGCATAACTAAATACTTATAAAGTCCCAAAAGCGAGACCTATTGGCTATGCCAATGCTTGTTTTGTTATGCCACTGCTTTACTGTGAGTGAAAGCATTTTGTTAATGCACGTGTACATATCTGCCTAAAAAGAAACCAGCTTCAGGGCCAGGGCTGTTAGGCCAATCTCTACTTTCATTTCTGTTTTCATTCCATGTTTAAATTATTTATTTTTACGATGGGTATTTTGTTGCAAGCAAACGCATGCCACCTTTGCCTAGTGCCAATTTTACTTGTTATTACCTTCACAAATGTAATGCTCACTGCACGGTTGTAAAAATACAAGCTTGCCAATGTCAGACCGATTGACTTTGCCATTGCTTGTTTTAACCCGAATGTATGCCCCAATTAGGGTCACTAGTATGTCGCCTGGACAGTAGCTGCTACTCTCAGCTTAGTGTTCGTGCTGAGAGGCGTTCAGAGGAAGAGCTAATGAGTCTAGAATGGTAACCGGCTAAAGTGCTTCTGACTCTTTCGCCAAGGTACAGGCCTCCATGAGCACTACGCTCCGCGGGACAGATTCAGCCTGTGGTGTGTTAGGTACCTTGAGAGTGCATCTGTATAAACATCTGAGAGCCACCTATGCTCTTATCACATTTCTCTGATTCACTACACATTCCACCTCCGAGTTGGAGCATATAAGTTTACATGTGAAACTTCTACACTAAACACTCACACATTCGGATCACAGCTTCCTGTGAAAATGAACATTTATGGATCTTTTCTGCTCTACTAGTTTTATGAATAAGAAAACAAAAAGAGAAAGACAAAATAACGAACATTTCAATTAAAAGTCCGCCATTTGGATTTGCCAAGTTATGCGTTCTTAATACCACCATACAAAGCCCGCTCATAAAGATCTTAGTATCAGATACAGAAATCGTTTAGGTGTACAATGTACGTGGTGCGGTTTTAGAGAAGCACATAAATATCCTTATACTTTAGTCTAAGGAACAAACTTTTAAATTCAGAAACCGCCTCAGATGCACAACACGTTTATAAGGCTCTTCAGCTGACGCCGTGAGAATTGATAACATAAGATACGATTTGAAGCTAGCGTTAGAACATTGTTTGATTTTCTTGCAGAAAACTGATGCATGGGCACAGGAAGGCTCAGTGTGTTAAAGTGCCTGCTGCCGAGGTCAGTGTCTTCCTTACAAGTCACAGGCTCCCGTACCATCAGAATCACACATCTCCTCATCCACCTGGGGTGCAGCGGCTTAACGAAATAGAGGGGGGGGCGCCTGCAAAGTATAAGGGGGCCCCACGCTCCTGATGAGTTCTGAGCCCAGAGTCCCGCCGCCCGTGAACTGTGCCAGAGGGGGCCCCCTGGAGATTGCCCCTCCCCCCGCACTGCGGGTGCTATTTTTAAGCGACTGCTGGGGTCAATAAAATGAGCGGTATTGAATTGGCTCAGACGAAAATGCACATGTTTGCCTATGGTTAAAAATAAAGCGATTACATTTAAAAAACAAGCAAAAGTGAAGTGAAACTGATCGCGATCATGAATAAAGGGGGGCAGGAAGAAGGGGAAAATGAAACTGACGAGTGGGAGAAGGGGGGGTAGGGGAGGGGAGTCACGCGAAATAAAGCGATTACATTTTAAAAACAAGAGCGTGGATCTGTTTAAGGGGCATCTCAACTGTGCGCCTTCCTGCTCCCACCAGGAGGGTGGGCTGTAGGCTAAGCGAATCACGTATTTGGCGATTTGCTTAGGTATTTAAATGGTTGATTCTGACTTTTAGTTGCATGGTGTGAGTCCTACTCTCCGCCCAGTCAACCTGGCTGCTGCAACAAAGCGAGCATTTATAAAACTATGTGTACCTTATATATTCCACTGAGACTGTTTGAGGGCTACATGCATATCGCACCTTTTCAAACATCCTGTAGATCGCAGTAAGGTTCAATACCTAAACAACGTTTTGTGCCTTGTCTTGGTTTGTGTGATGTGCACAGTAAATATTTGCGGCAGATTTTAAGAACCTTCCTACAATAAAATAAGATACATAGGCGCACTTTAACCTGCAAACCAACAGCGTCATTCGGAATTTAACAAAGTTCCTGGGTAACCGATATTGACTTCAAACTGCGGATGGTCACACGCAAGAAATCGTAGTCTCGACCAATTAGGTCACCACTGTTTATAAAATGGTGTCCATCAGGCCTTAGGGCAAGGCTTATGGTTACATTTTAGCGTTTTATGTGCTTTTGCTTATATATTTTTTGTGATTGTATAATGAAAGTTGTATATGTTAATTTTAAGCGATTTTTATAATTGTAATGAATTTTAAATCTACACCATATTACTACTACTACTGTATCAAGATAAACCAAGTAGGTGCGAACGTTAGATTGTAAGGATGAAAGGGTTGGTTAGGTGTGGCCCAAAGAAGAATTAGAGGGTAAAGTGAAAGTAATCATTTCGCGGGCGCTTTGATGTTCGCAGTGGCCGCGTGGCTCACTGAGAACATCAAAGCGCCCGCGAAATGTACACGCAGGCTGCCAAATGGTGCGCGCGCCCGGCGCACATGCACTGTAGTTGGGGGCCTGGAAAGCACTCGTTTGCACTTCCAAATCCCCGTTTTCTATAGCTCTCGCCAGAGCAGCGCTAAAGCGCTGGCTCAGGCGAGACCTAAAAACTGCTGGTGCTCAAACTCAGTGAGACCCGACCCACTTAAAGCCCTGCTCTCACTAAAGTATCGATCAGTTACCATTTAAGATTGGGGGTCCCTGTTGGCAGCTTTCAATACACATTCATTTAATACTCCAATAATGTTTCATCAAAGCACGCAAACGGGCAGTCTGCTTTGGCAACCGGAAGTGCGCTGAATGTTTTTGCATTAAAAGTGGAATTTTAATCCCTGGGCCTGGACGAATGGATTTAAACAACTGATACCTAGGGGCCACAAAAACAATCTTTTTATTTCAAAATTCAAACTGGGGTACATCTCGCCAGGTTTGGTCCTATGTTCTGAGTGTGTCATATCTCATAATAAACACACTTAGGAGCCACACCAGCACTTTAAATAATAAATTAGCCTAATTTAAAAACCTGGGTTTCAATATAGAGGAGATCGCCAAAACTATTTTGGCAGTAAATTTGTGGTATATGTATTGTCTCTAATTACTTTCAAACCGTTTTCACCCCAAAAAACGCACTTATTGCACATTTTCAAATTTTTACAAACATCCACAAATTCACATCTGGAGCTTAGCTCCTACCTATTTGTTTTTTTTCATCACCAAAAAGACAATGTTTTGCACAATGTTCCATGCAACACGTTGCAACACCACACATTTCCAATCCGCACCACATAATTCAACACAAACCACATAGTTCAACTCAACAATTACAAAACACATACATCCACTCCACAACACACAATTCCACACATAAAATTCAATAGCACACCACATAATTAAACTCCACTCCACAACACAAAATACCATTGAACATAATTACACTCCATAACACACAATTCCACTCTACATAATTCCAGTGCACTCAATACCACATAATTATTATCCACATAATCCAACATCACACCATGCCAAATAATTCCACTATACAAATCCACTGCACACATGCCACACAATTCCAGAACTAGGTAATCCAATCCAACCCACATAATCCTACTAAACACCACAAACATACACTCCAGAACACATAGGTAAAATACATTGCCAATTACAATGCCAAACGCCCTAACGCAAACAAATGCGAGAGCGATTGCATTTCCAATGCATGGCTCTCTTATTGCCTATGAGGGTAGCTGGGCCCCCATTGCTTGAAATGCATGTGCCGCCCCAATTGCTGGCAGTATTAGCCCCCCTGAAGTTTGGGTTTAGTTGCACCCCTGGCTCACAGGTAACATTTTGCAAGTATTTATTTATTGATTTATTTATTGAGTTTTATATAGCGCTGGCTAGACCTAAGGGTATCGGAGAGCTTTATGTGAATACGTTTACAAAAAGTACATGACCAGAGTAAAGTGGGAATCACACACAGTCAAACTGAAAATATAGGACAACAGAGCAGTAAAGTAGACCCCAGTAAGGATGCAGCACTATTCAATCAAGTAATTGGGTGCTGGGTAAGGGGATAGACTTTGAATCAGGCAAGTCAACTTTGTCAGGGGACTGTCCCGACAGGAATTGACAAAGAAGGTAATTTTACCCGACTATGTAGGTTAACAACCCCAAACTTCGGAGTCGAGAGGTATTCACAGGCTCTTCCCAGCCTGGATACACTATCAGATTGGGTACGGGAATGGACCACTCTCCCCCACTACACACAATTCACAGCAGTGTGGGTGAAGAGACCAAAAAGAGCAGTTGCTCTTGGGTGTGACACTTATGTACTTGCAATTTACCATTACTACATTTAATCATGGAATTTGAAAGAATTCCAACGATAGTCTTCGGGGTCCGCCTACTCGGCTGCTCCTGAAATCGGCTCTGAAGACCAAACAAGACATTCTCCTCACACCAAGCCTAAACCCATGGGAGTAGATTTCCGGTTAGTGTTCAAGACTTCCGGCTCAGTCAGGGCCTAGGTGAGGTTAGACTGAGCAGCAGCATTTGAAAACGGATTCTGTGGTCAGTCAGTGGTCTTTATACCAGGCAGTGCTTTAAATGAGCCGGTACTCACCGGTACTGAGTACCGGCACTTCTGAATTTTCTGGCCCTCAGTACCGGCACTTCTCATTAGCCAGGGAGAGTAAAGGTACCCTAATAGAGCACTGCAGGCTCCCGTTGTTTATCTCCTCTAGAGCTGGTAAGCGCGCCAAGTCCCTTGCAGAGTCGCTGCTGGAGATTCAAGCAGCTTCCATGTGAATGGCCTGAGACTGCAGGGGTCTAAGAGGGCTTGCCGTGTGTCACGCTGTGATTAACAGCGCAGGGTCTAGACCGACCCTTCACTGTCAGTCAGGTGTTTATCTTTCCGAGGTCGATAATTGGCTTAAGTGACTATAACCCACATTAATCACCACCTAAAGCGCGTAGACTTTATCAGTTCATTTCTGAGCACTATATGCTCAGCATACACAGAGGGACGCCTGTCTTACAGTCTGAGCTATTAGCAGCAAAACTCAGGCTGCAGAGCCAGTACTTTGCATTACTTTATCTGGAACTAAACATGCAATGAAAGCAGTTTCCTTTAAGATCCTGGCAATTGTTTAAAATGTATTTAACTGTCTGGCGATCCATCGGGTGTGAGGGCAGCTGAACGCAGTAATCGTTAAGAAGGGCTGCAACCAGGGAGGGAGGTGAAAGTGTGGGAGATCATCAGAAGATTCTTGGAGCATATGATTTGAAGAAATATAAGGCGTGACAGGGAGGGGTGAGAGATGTAATGGTGTGATAAGTCATTTTTTAAACATACAGAACACCCGGCGCAAAAGGCTCAGCCTGCTCCCCAATGCCTTTAGATCCACTTTGCAGCAGGTTTGTGGAATCAAAGTGCGCAGGCTTTCATAACGAATTTAATAGGAGAAGCATGCTAGCTGCAGCCAAGGAACATTTCTGTAAAGTCCTAAATCTGGTGTGCTGTTAATCACATTCACACTATTGTGTGAATTTGTACAAACACAGTTATGGAGGTAGCACATGTAGAAAATCATGGGAGGTAAGGAGTTTAAAATTGTTTTGTTCCCACCGAGACTTTTTGCGAGTGTTTGCTTATGTCTGTGCGCTTGTCGTCTTGTGTGTGTACCTGTTTTTCTGTGAGAGTAAAGGGAGAGAATCGGGACACTCAGTAGATTTTAGAGGGAATGCGTAGAGTGAGTGAGTGAGTGAGTGAGTGTGTGTGTGTGTGTGTGTGTGTGCGTGCGCGTGTGTGCGTGCGTGTGTGTGTGTGTGTGTTTAAGTGTATATAGTATTGTGCCAAAACCCAACAAATAACAGTATGGCATTAGGAAGCAGCAAATATTACAAAACGAGGAACTGTTGACATGTCATCCTATTTGGGTTTCATTTTGTGTAATGAGTCAACCTGTTTCGTTTACATAAACACATTTCGCATGTGTTTTTCATAGTTGCTGCAGGGATATAGAAGTCATTATATGTCGCCATAAGCCCCGCCCCCTAGCCACGCCCACTCACCACGCCTCTAGCTCATATTAATGAGTACCTGCACTTATTTTTTTCCATTTAAAGCACTGATACCAGGCCCATGGTATACCCTGCGAGTCCGACTGCACCCAGAAGGATTCAGTTGGGGGAGGGGGGTTGTGGGGGTATGGGGGGAGCAGTATTGGCAAATTATATACTTATCTTTAATAGAATTGTGTGTTCCTTTGGACCTAATGGGCAAATGTTGATCGCAGCCACCCTTAAAGGCAGCCCCTGGTCCTCGGACTTATGGAAGCACCCCTGTATCCCTTGGGACCGGACCAGTCCATCCTTCTTCTCTTGGGTGTTCCCACAAAATGACACGTTACATCATTCAAACCCTAATGGAGGGTACAGAGGAGCCCTCGGCACGAAAGGCTAAGGAACACGTTACTAGGCGTCGCAGTGGAGTGCGTGGAAGGACTGCTGTCACTACACAAACATAAGTGTAAATCTGTTTAGGCCCAGTGAAAAGTGCAAGAACATCGGCGTACACGTGCTCACGTTTCATAATTATTTCATATTTCGTGGCAACTCGAACAAGCTGGCTTGCTGTGGCCCATGCTAATCAATGCACTTTACAAAATATTACGCCTGTGTAACATAACATTCAAATAAACCTAAAAGGTACAAGTCTGCTGAGTGAGATCCGTCAGACTCATGGAGAAAGGGCGCCACCTACTGCAGACACGAGGGAAGTGACCGAATAGAAAAGAAATGTTCAGGGGCTGCTGCTCAGAATTAGTACATTCGAGTTACATTAGGGACAAAACCTAATTAAATGTCCGCACATAAATACACATCTGCAGCACAGCGGTGAAGTGTACTACACACTAGTGCAACACTCCGGCTCCACCATTTCTAAGAAGTGTGGAGGAACCCCACCAATAAACCTTCAAAAAACATAAATGTAAATGACAACCAACCATCAAGTCAGGAAGCTCCAAAAATCCAATGTATTTTCCAGTTTCCAGGCAAGCAAAGGGCCTAGTACACACTAAAAGAAGGGGTGAGGGTACGGACTCACCTACCCCGAATCCCCGGTCAATACTTAATACATCAGAAGGGGTAGGGAGTAATAAAATGCCAGTCGCGTGATGGCACGTGCTGTGTGTGCTAATACTGCCCTCACTCACACAAATGTGTGACATGCTTCATCACAGGGCTGCTTACAATACACTCCGATGTAGCCAAGCACCGGGTGGAGCAATAGGGTGGGGGGAGACAATACAACACAGAGAGAAACAAATTATTTCACAGTGGCTGGGAACAACGGTAGTGAACGTTCAGTGTGATGTGAGTTAAAACTAGCTCGGGACATCACTACAAAGCTTTCACGGCTCAGTTTATCATCTTTTAGAGCACAGCTACACCGAAGGATTACTCTTTATTATGAGTACGACTGTGATGCCTAGGTTCACCCATTTGTTTTGTGATATGTCTTTTTTTTAATGTATTGAAATCTACAAGTATCCGTGGCCAATGGTTTCTCAGATGAATGCAGTTTAAGAAGCTAGCTTGTCCTGATCAGTTTCACTGTACAAGAGAGAAGCTTTTGCTACAAAATGCACAGCATAATAAAGGTACTGATTAACTAGACATGGTCTAAATACCCCTCAGAGGCCACACTTCTGGATGTGTTTACATATGCACATAATGGGCTGAGTCTGTCCAATTGTGCAGTTGTGACCTCGGATCCGGGGTCCAATGTACTGTCAGCTTCCTACCCTTCTTGTAGTAGGAATTGTGGCTGCCTTCGTAAAAGCCATGCTACTGAGTGGATAACTTGATACAAAGTCTAAAATCTTGTGCGATAACTCTATGTAAATAAATGATGCTACTTATTACTGTGCTATCCGTGAAAGGTGCAATATGGCCACAGCCCACTCTAGAGAATTTTCAGATGTTTCATCTCTCTCCGATGCACACTGCCAGAGTTTGGGGAACAAATCACCAAGGCAGGTGAGCCTGTATCCAGGGCACTGATGCCTCAGACCTTAGAACCAGGCAGCAGACACTGCAATCATGAGGCGGTGGAAGAGCAGAGAGTCCAGGGGTGTGGAATCCATATCGCCTGAGACATGTTGGTTTCTGTCAAGGGCAAGAAGATTCAATGTGTATTTTGTCTGACGGACAACTCGATATTAAACTATCTGCAAGCAGGGTAAAGTTGTGGCCCTCTGGTGCTCACAGCCAATCACAAAGGTATATTAAAATTACAATCAGCATGGGAAAAGGATCAAGGCCTGTAACAGACGAGAAGCCCAAGATTCAAGGCTGGTATTGGCCAAGGAAATACTTAAAGCCATCCCCCAGGAAACTGCATTCTTGCTGAGAGGGTGTCAGGCAGTGTGTTGCTAATGGCCGCGAGGCATCACACACAGTTCGTGAGACGGTGAAGGAGGGAGAAGACAACGCAGTTTCTAGAATGTACCTTCAGAAGAAGCTGGTAAGAGGTTGGGGGGCTGGGAGGGGTTCTCTCCCCTGGAATGTTAATGGCCGAGTCTCCTGCCTGCCTCTCTTGTTGCAGCTTGTTCCTCCTAGGTCTGACGTCTGTGCCCCTCCTGAGCTATTACTTCCTCCAGGGCCTCTGATATCTTTTCTTTGTCAAAGTTGTTGACATCCTTTTGTAGTTTTTTGACTTTTTGTCTCATGAGATATTCGCGATGTTCGGCCATCTCATGATTAATTTCAGTCAGCTTGGTCTTAAAGAGTGTGGATGTAGTTGCACTCTTTAATGTGCTTTCTACCAATTGGATCCTTGTGAGGAGGGTCTCTGCTAGTCTCTTTGCTGTACTGATGATCAGTATAAGGAGGTCTCTGGTACATTTCCAGGAGACCTTAGACCAGTCGACTTTGAAGGTTCCGTCTTCCAAGAAGATTCGTGGAAAGATTTTGACTATCAAGCCATTAGGTGCAATATTTGCCCTCAGGTATTCAGTCATTAAGGCGCCATGCAGGGTGATCTTGACCCAATCTCTTTTCATAGATGAGAGGGACTGCCAGTCTTCTGTTTGACTCCCTGTGGCTGCCCCGCCGTCTGCACCCAAGGTGGATGGTGCATTAAGTATTTCATCAGCTAAGTCATCGCCAAAACTCAGGCCTTGGCCTTCCATTTCAATAGGGTGTGATATAAGGCTATGAGTCAACGGTTAATGAAGAGTGAGACACAACGTGTGGTTTTGAGGGTTGCAACCAAAATAGTTGACAACAGGAAAAAAGTCTAAAAAGGGGGATGTACACAGGTTAACCCACCGTTAAAGGCCCCACGGATGAAAATCCATGCAAATGTAAATCAACAAAAAAGGGAGGGGGGGGGCCAAAAGGGCTTTTGGTAAGGTCCAGCTAAGTGTGCCCAAAGTATATAAACAACAAGTGACAAAGCTGTTCCTAAAGGGAATGGGAAGGGATGTACCATGTAGGAAGATATCTGTTGTGGATATTGGAACCCTCACACAGCCATCGGGATATTGTGAATCACATACCCTTCAGGATGTAACGTAACATCATCGGGCTGCTCCTACGTCGAGTCGGCTGGTGCAATACCCGACGGGCTCTTGTTTAGAGAGCACTCTTGTGGAGATCTTCTATATCCACGATAGCCGGTTGTTCAACTGAAAAAAGGTGTGGGGCTAGGTGATAATGTAGATGAATGTTAAAAAGGGGAGGGAGTACTATCTCAATGGTTTTATTATGATGTCTCCTCACCTGATTAAAAAACATGAGGTAAAGTGATAGTAACTCAGGTCTATGTTCTGGGTTGTCTACACTGCCTCGTCATGGTCAACATGTTTCTCACTATAACTGAGTTGTACTCAAGTGATTCGTCAGGACCTTGAAATTCTATCTACAAGTCTATCCAGAAAGATTAAGTGATAGACAACAAGCGTTAATGTGTATAACTGGTATTGTTACCTGCGCCTCGGTCTACCTGTATGGAAAGTGGGAGACCAAAATCGTTAAAAAAAACGCTCATTCACAAACAGTTATCGTACATGGTGCGGGTGGAGCGTGCATTTACAATGAAAGTGCACAATCAGTGTAGGGTGGGGGAGGGGAATTAAAAACACACAAAACCACGTGAGGTGATCACTCTAGAGAGAGTTATAACAGCAGTAGTTGCACTTACCCTATCTTTTCCATAGGATAAACCACTGCAGTCCCTGGTAGGCTTGCGCAAGGAGTTCCTTGCGTTCTGCATTTAGTGTATGGGGGCAGTATTTAAAAATGTTTAGGTAAACACAATACTCCAGGGTCATTAACACCCCTTCTCTTGGATGTCACATTATTCACAACCATGTGAGAGTAAATACAGAACTCCAGGGTCATTGACACCCCTTCTCTTGGGTCGATATCAATCATATATAACAGTTACAATGTGGATCAGTGGCTATAAATGGAGTAGTGATTGGTGAAGTTCGCTTTCAGTAAGGTTAATCCAAAAAAGCGTTATATGAAAATCTCCCGCCAAACGGAAAATAGGAGCGTATTTCATGTAAATGCTCCTTGTCATACTCATTGTGTTAATCTGTTGGTTCCCGTATACGTGGGCCGGCCTCAAACTAGAATGAGGTCGAGAAAACTAGTGACTAGGCGTGACAAAGCCATATAGTTAGTCAATGTGCGTAATAGAGTTAGTGATACCTAATAGAACCAGTGACAAACATCAAACACGTAAAAACAAGTAAAAACAGGGTTTTACTTACTGACACGCCGAGTCCGTGTCGCTCGTAGACCTACCCCGCACTACCAGGACTGGGGGGTGGGGTTCTATGGTCTCGTGTGTGTTTATGCGTCACGGTCCGAGTTAGTCTAGAATGCAATATTCATTCAGGGAATTGGCTAGAGTTGGCCGCCATGTTGGGTGAAATACGAGTGGAGAAGTCGTATATAGACCAGGAGTTGGTTGTAGTGTACATAGTTCCGGTTTAGTAAGTATTGTCTATTTTGGTGTAAAAGTAACCGGGAAAAGTCCTGGAGTTTCATGGAAGCTCCCAGATCTAGTTGGGTGGAAGGTTGTGAGTTAACCCCTAAGATTGTTGGAGTAATCGGTTACCATACTCTAACAAGTGACCATGGCAACTGAGTCTTAAGTAGTCATATGTATCCAATGTATAAACCACACGTACATAGAACGAGTTGGTTGTTATCTCCATAATATTTGCCTGAATGTTAGAGCTTAGTGGAGATCGCTATACAATTAAGTTAATCGGAAATCTAGGTGGTGATTACAGAGCCTCGTATGCGCTATGTCTTACGGTGGTGTGTGTGGCCTCAAAGGTGGTGTCATTTAGTCCAGTGGCGGAAATATCTCTGTATGTGAGGGAGTAAGTATGCTGGCTCAGAAGCTTGGTGTATCCTAGATCTCAGGGGGGTTTTAAGGAACACCATGGAATGGCATCATTGAGCCCTGTGGTATCTGTGCCACTTTTATACACCCACCGTTGTTCCTTAATTAGTAAGGCTTCTTTAGTTATGTTTGGAAACGTTTCCAGAATAAGCCATCTAAAGGAATCGGGGGGGTGTCCTTTCTCTAGAAAGTGCGCACACATTTTAGTGTTCGTTCTTTTACAGCGGAAGTTGCTGCGATGTTCTATGATGCGTGTCTTAACAGGACGTGTTGTCATGCCTATGTATTGAAGTGTGCATGGGCATGTAATCATATAAACACAGTTGATGGTGTTGCAATTGGTATGGTGTCGTAGTTCCCACTTGCAGTTGTCGTTGATATCAACTGTCTTGTGTATGTCAGTGAGGTGACATACAGAACAGGAGCCACATGGGTAATGCCCGGTCACAGGGGGCAGCTCCCATAGTGTTCTCTGTGTTATCTGGCTCTGTGTTCGTGGACGAGTGTGTATTATAGAGTCCTTCAGGTTCCTGGTGCGTTTGAAAGAGAACCTAGGTGTTTCTAGGGTCAATGAGCCCGTGTTAAGTATATTCCAGTGTTTTTTGATCACCTTGGTGATCTGGTTAGATACCGGGGTGAACGAGGTAACACACGTGATGCTTTCTGCCTCGCTTTTGGTCCTAGGTTCTAGCAAGGCCTCTCTTGGGTTATTGCGAGCTCTTTTGTTGGCTTGGGCAATCTGTTTCGCTGGGTATTCACGCGCTTTCAGGTTCCTGCTCAGTTTTTCAGCTTCAATCTTGTAGTCAGTTAGGTTGCTACAATTACGTCTTATCCTTAAGAATTGCCCCACGGGTAGGTTATCTCTCAAACTCCGCGGGTGATGGCTGGAGTATAGTAACAAACTGTTACGATCCGTTGGTTTTTTGTATAGTGAAGTAGAGAGTGTACCTCCGTGGAGATTGATGTTCAGGTCTAGGAAAGGGATACTCCTGTCTGACACTGTGTGTGAATTTAAGGTGTGGATCCAAAGTGTTGATCCAGTGGCAGAATTCTAGACAAGTTGACATGTCTCCTTTCCACAGTATCAAAATATCGTCAATGAACCTCTTCCAGAGGTAAATATCAGTGTTAAAGGGGTTGGTATGGTTGAAAATGTAACGGGACTCGAAATCGGACATGTACAGACAGGCCAGACTGGGCGCAAAGGTGCTACCCATACAAGTGCCCTGTGTCTGTTTGTAGACCTGTCCTTTGAATTCAAAAAAAATTTCTGTCATGGCCAGGGTAGCACAATCCATGATGAAACTTATGGGAGTGTTGTGTTGCCAAGGTTCAAGTTGTAGGATGTTTTCCACCACTTCGAGTGTGGCCCTCTGGGGTATGTTGGTATAGAGGGCCTGCACGTCTAAACCCAACAGTAAGTTGATTTCATCTGTAGGGGGTAGAGACGATAAAAGTCTCAAAAGGTCTGAAGTGTCTTGTATGTAAGATTTGGTCTTGTGTACCAGTGGTTGAAAAAAGAAATCACAGAATTGTGACAAGGGTTCCAACACTGAGCCAATGCCTGATACAATGGGTCTCCCGGGTACAGGGAAAGTGCCTTTGTGGATATTTGGGAGGATGTAAAAGTAGGGGGTGCGTGGGTTCTTTTTAATCAGAAAGGATGCTTCTTTCTTACTTATCCAGCCTTGGCTCTCGGCCGAGAAGACCAAGGCTGTGATCGTAGTAAGGAGACGTGGGGTTGGGTCAGTAGAGACAGGGGTGTAATAGGTTTGTTCACTCAATTGTCGTCTACATTCTAATTCGTAGTCCACTGTATCCATTATTACTGTGGCTCCCCCTTTGTCCACCTGTTTGATGGTGATGGAGGTGTCATCGGACAAGCTGGAGACTGCCTCCATTTCAGCCTTAGACATGTTATTAAAATGTCTAGAATTGGTGATTTTAGCTAGATCTTTAAGAACAGCCTGTTCAAAAGTAATAACTTCAGGTGGAACCATATTAGTACTAGGGGTAAAAGTGGAAGCATTGTGTAAACCACTATCTGTCCGTTCGGGAGCCTCAGTGTTGGTAAAAAAGGCTTTCAATCTAATTTTCCGAAAGAATTGTTGGACCTCACATTGTTGTTTGAAGGCGTCAATCTTGGGAGTGGGTACAAACCCTAAGCCCTTCTGTAAGACCCTCTGTTCAATTTCACTGAGGTTTCTCTGGGAGAGATTAACCACTAGATTTTCTTCTTGTTGGTCGTATGGCTCCGTGTCTCCATGGTTCTCGGAGTGTCTTCCCACTGGATCCTTGTTCCTTGTCGCTGATTGTTTTTTCTTCTTTGCCCGCGCCCTCTGCCCCAGCCTCTGCCTAAAAAAGGTTGGTTAAACATCGGGGGGTAAAATTGGGGGGGGGGGGGGGGGCTTGTGGTGGCACAGGGTAAGGTGGTGGGCCCTGTGGGTGCATCGGATATTGCCAGAATGCCGGATGTTGGTAAGCCGCCATTTGAAAGTCGGGATAGTACTGGCGATTTCCTCTCCTGGAGGTACCGTGATTCGCCGAATCGGTACTAGAATTGCTATTGCTCGATGAGCCTCTTCTAGAGGAGTTAGATCCGGAGTCTCCCGAGGTATTAGAATTTGGAGGTATGAAGTCTTCCTTCAGGTAAGGGTAGATTTTTTCTTTGTCAAAGTTGTTGACATCCTTTTGTAGTTTTTTGACTTTTTGTCTCATGAGATATTCGCGATGTTCGGCCATCTCATGATTAATTTCAGTCAGCTTGGTCTTAAAGAGTGTGGATGTAGTTGCACTCTTTAATGTGCTTTCTACCAATTGGATCCTTGTGAGGAGGGTCTCTGCTAGTCTCTTTGCTGTACTGATGATCAGTATAAGGAGGTCTCTGGTACATTTCCAGGAGACCTTAGACCAGTCGACTTTGAAGGTTCCGTCTTCCAAGAAGATTCGTGGAAAGATTTTGACTATCAAGCCATTAGGTGCAATATTTGCCCTCAGGTATTCAGTCATTAAGGCGCCATGCAGGGTGATCTTGACCCAATCTCTTTTCATAGATGAGAGGGACTGCCAGTCTTCTGTTTGACTCCCTGTGGCTGCCCCGCCGTCTGCACCCAAGATGGATGGTGCATTAAGTATTTCATCAGCTAAGTCATCGCCAAAACTGAGGCCTTGGCCTTCCATTTCAATAGGGTGTGATATAAGGCTATGAGTCAACGGTTAATGAAGAGTGAGACACAACGTGTGGTTTTGAGGGTTGCAACCAAAATAGTTGACAACAGGAAAAAAGTCTAAAAAGGGGGATGTACACAGGTTAACCCACCGTTAAAGGCCCCACGGATGAAAATCCGTGCAAATGTAAATCAACAAAAAAGGCGGGGGGCCAAAAGGGCTTTTGGTAAGGTCCAGCTAAGTGTGCCCAAAGTATATAAACAACAAGTGACAAAGCTGTTCCTAAAGGGAATGGGAAGGGATGTACCATGTAGGAAGATATCTGTTGTGGATATTGGAGCCCTCACACAGCCATCGGGATATTGTGAATCACATACCCTTCAGGATGTAACGTAACATCATCGGGCTGCTCCTACGTCGAGTCGGCTGGTGCAATACCCGACGGGCTCTTGTTTAGAGAGCACTCTTGTGGAGATCTTCTATATCCACGATAGCCGGTTGTTCAACTGAAAAAAGGTGTGGGGCTAGGTGATAATGTAGATGAATGTTAAAAAGGGGAGGGAGTACTATCTCAATGGTTTTATTATGATGTCTCCTCACCTGGTTAAAAAACATGAGGTAAAGTGATAGTAACTCAGGTCTATGTTCTGGGTTGTCTACACTGCCTCGTCATGGTCAACATGTTTCTCACTATAACTGAGTTGTACTCAAGTGATTCGTCAGGACCTTGAAATTCTATCTACAAGTCTATCCAGAAAGATTAAGTGATAGACAACAAGCGTTAATGTGTATAACTGGTATTGTTACCTGCGCCTCGGTCTACCTGTATGGAAAGTGGGAGACCAAAATCGTTAAAAAAAACGCTCATTCACAAACAGTTATCGTACATGGTGCGGGTGGAGCGTGCATTTACAATGAAAGTGCACAATCAGTGTAGGGAGGGGGAGGGGAATTAAAAACACACAAAACCACGTGAGGTGATCACTCTAGAGAGAGTTATAACAGCAGTAGTTGCACTTACCCTATCTATTCCATAGGATAAACCACTGCAGTCCCTGGTAGGCTTGCGCAAGGAGTTCCTTGCGTTCTGCATTTAGTGTATGGGGGCAGTATTTAAAAAAAGTTTAGGTATCCACAACAGATATCTTCCTACATGGTACATCCCTTCCCATTCCCTTTAGGAACAGCTTTGTCACTTGTTGTTTATATACTTTGGGCACACTTAGCTGGACCTTACCAAAAGCCCTTTTGCCCCCCCCCCCCCTTTTTTGTTGATTTACATTTGCACGGATTTTCATCCGTGGGGCCTTTAACGGTGGGTTAACCTGTGTACATCCCCCTTTTTAGACTTTTTTCCTGTTGTCAACTATTTTGGTTGCAACCCTCAAAACCACACGTTGTGTCTCACTCTTCATTAACCGTTGACTCATAGCCTTATATCACACCCTATTGAAATGGAAGGCCAAGGCCTCAGTTTTGGCGATGACTTAGCTGATGAAATACTTAATGCACCATCCATCTTGGGTGCAGACGGCGGGGCAGCCACAGGGAGTCAAACAGAAGACTGGCAGTCCCTCTCATCTATGAAAAGAGATTGGGTCAAGATCACCCTGCATGGCGCCTTAATGACTGAATACCTGAGGGCAAATATTGCACCTAATGGCTTGATAGTCAAAATCTTTCCACGAATCTTCTTGGAAGACGGAACCTTCAAAGTCGACTGGTCTAAGGTCTCCTGGAAATGTACCAGAGACCTCCTTATACTGATCATCAGTACAGCAAAGAGACTAGCAGAGACCCTCCTCACAAGGATCCAATTGGTAGAAAGCACATTAAAGAGTGCAACTACATCCACACTCTTTAAGACCAAGCTGACTGAAATTAATCATGAGATGGCCGAACATCGCGAATATCTCATGAGACAAAAAGTCAAAAAACTACAAAAGGATGTCAACAACTTTGACAAAGAAAAAATCTACCCTTACCTGAAGGAAGACTTCATACCTCCAAATTCTAATACCTCGGGAGACTCCGGATCTAACTCCTCTAGAAGAGGCTCATCGAGCAATAGCAATTCTAGTACCGATTCGGCGAATCACGGTACCTCCAGGAGAGGAAATCGCCAGTACTATCCCGACTTTCAAATGGCGGCTTACCAACATCCGGCATTCTGGCAATATCCGATGCACCCACAGGGCCCACCACCTTACCCTGTGCCACCACAAGGCCCCCCCCCCCAATTTTACCCCCCGATGTTTAACCAACCTTTTTTAGGCAGAGGCTGGGGCAGAGGGCGCGGGCAAAGAAGAAAAAACAATCAGCGACAAGGAACAAGGATCCAGTGGGAAGACACTCCGAGAACCATGGAGACACGGAGCCATACGACCAACAAGAAGAAAATCTAGTGGTTAATCTCTCCCAGAGAAACCTCAGTGAAATTGAACAGAGGGTCTTACAGAAGGGCTTAGGGTTTGTACCCACTCCCAAGATTGACGCCTTCAAACAACAATGTGAGGTCCAACAATTCTTTCGGAAAATTAGATTGAAAGCCTTTTTTACCAACACTGAGGCTCCCGAACGGACAGATAGTGGTTTACACAATGCTTCCACTTTTACCCCTAGTACTAATATGGTTCCACCTGAAGTTATTACTTTTGAACAGGCTGTT
This sequence comes from Triturus cristatus, assembly GCF_964204655.1. Classification (NCBI taxonomy): domain Eukaryota; kingdom Metazoa; phylum Chordata; class Amphibia; order Caudata; family Salamandridae; genus Triturus; species Triturus cristatus. The sequence goes on along the minus strand of NC_140584.1, from coordinate 1,093,953,180 downwards.
CTTAAAGATCTAGCTAAAATCACCAATTCTAGACATTTTAATAACATGTCTAAGGCTGAAATGGAGGCAGTCTCCAGCTTGTCCGATGACACCTCCATCACCATCAAACAGGCAGACAAAGGGGGAGCCACAGTAATAATGGATACAGTGGACTACGAATTAGAATGTAGACGACAATTGAGTGAACAAACCTATTACACCCCTGTCTCTACTGACCCAACCCCACGTCTCCTTACTACGATCACAGCCTTGGTCTTCTCGGCCGAGAGCCAAGGCTGGATAAGTAAGAAAGAAGCATCCTTTCTGATTAAAAAGAACCCACGCACCCCCTACTTTTACATCCTCCCAAAGATCCACAAAGGCACTTTCCCTGTACCCGGGAGACCCATTGTATCAGGCATTGGCTCAGTGTTGGAACCCTTGTCACAATTCTGTGATTTCTTTTTTCAACCACTGGTACACAAGACCAAATCTTACATACAAGACACTTCAGACCTTTTGAGACTTTTATCGTCTCTACCCCCTACAGATGAAATCAACTTACTGTTGGGTTTAGACGTGCAGGCCCTCTATACCAACATACCCCAGAGGGCCACACTCGAAGTGGTGGAAAACATCCTACAACTTGAACCTTGGCAACACAACACTCCCATAAGTTTCATCATGGATTGTGCTACCCTGGCCATGACAGAAATTTTTTTTGAATTCAAAGGACAGGTCTACAAACAGACACAGGGCACTTGTATGGGTAGCACCTTTGCGCCCAGTCTGGCCTGTCTGTACATGTCCGATTTCGAGTCCCGTTACATTTTCAACCATACCAACCCCTTTAACACTGATATTTACCTCTGGAAGAGGTTCATTGACGATATTTTGATACTGTGGAAAGGAGACATGTCAACTTGTCTAGAATTCTGCCACTGGATCAACACTTTGGATCCACACCTTAAATTCACACACACAGTGTCAGACAGGAGTATCCCTTTCCTAGACCTGAACATCAATCTCCACGGAGGTACACTCTCTACTTCACTATACAAAAAACCAACGGATCGTAACAGTTTGTTACTATACTCCAGCCATCACCCGCGGAGTTTGAGAGATAACCTACCCGTGGGGCAATTCTTAAGGATAAGACGTAATTGTAGCAACCTAACTGACTACAAGATTGAAGCTGAAAAACTGAGCAGGAACCTGAAAGCGCGTGAATACCCAGTGAAACAGATTGCCCAAGCCAACAAAAGAGCTCGCAATAACCCAAGAGAGGCCCTGCTAGAACCTAGGACCAAAAGCGAGGCAGAAAACATCACGTGTGTTACCTCGTTCACCCCGGTATCTAACCAGATCACCAAGGTGATTAAAAAACACTGGAATATACTTAACACGGACTCATTGACCCTAGAAACACCTAGGTTCTCTTTCAAACGCACCAGGAACCTGAAGGACTCTATAATACACACTCGTCCACGAACACAGAGCCAGATAACACAGAGAACACTATGGGAGCTGCCCCCTGTGACCGGGCATTACCCATGTGGCTCCTGTTCTGTATGTCACCTCACTGACATACACAAGACAGTTGATATCAACGACAACTGCAAGTGGGAACTACGACGCCATACCAATTGCAACACCATCAACTGTGTTTATATGATTACATGCCCATGCACACTTCAATACATAGGCATGACAACACGTCCTGTTAAGACACGCATCATAGAACATCGCAGCAACTTCCGCTGTAAAAGAACGAACACTAAAATGTGTGCGCACTTTCTAGAGAAAGGACACCCCCCCGATTCCTTTAGCTGGCTTATTCTGGAAACGTTTCCAAACATAACTAAAGAAGCCTTACTAATTAAGGAACAACGGTGGGTGTATAAAAGTGGCACAGATACCACAGGGCTCAATGATGCCATTCCATGGTGTTCCTTAAAACCCCCCTGAGATCTAGGATACACCAAGCTTCTGAGCCAGCATACTTACTCCCTCACATACAGAGATATTTCCGCCACTGGACTAAATGACACCACCTTTGAGGCCACACACACCACCGTAAGACATAGCGCATACGAGGCTCTGTAATCACCAGCTAGATTTCCGATTAACTTAATTGTATAGCGATCTCCACACTAAGCTCTAACATTCAGGCAAATATTATGGAGATAACAACCAACTCGTTCTATGTACGTGTGGTTTATACATTGGATACATATGACTACTTAAGACTCAGTTGCCATGGTCACTTGTTAGAGTATGGGAACCGATTAATCCAACAATCTTAGGGGTTAACTCACAACCTTCCACCCAACTAGATCTGGGAGCTTCCATGAAACTCCAGGACTTTTCCCGGTTACTTTTACACCAAAATAGAGAATACTTACTAAACCGGAACTATGTACACTACAACCAACTCCTGGTCTATATACGACTTCTCCACTCGTATTTCACCCAACATGGCGGCCAACTCTAGCCAATTCCCTGAATGAATATTGCATTCTAGACTAACTCGGACCGTGACGCATAAACACACACGAGACCGTAGAACCCCACCCCCCAGTCCTGGTAGTGCGGGGTAAGTCTACGAGCGACACGGACTCGGCGTGTCAGTAAGTAAAACCCTGTTTTTACTTGTTTTTACGTGTTTGATGTTTGTCACTGGTTCTATTAGGTATCACTAACTCTATTACGCACATTGACTAACTATATGGCTTTGTCACGCCTAGTCACTAGTTTTCTCGACCTCATTCTAGTTTGAGACCGGCCCACGTATACGGGAACCAACAGATTAACACAATGAGTATGACAAGGAGCATTTACATGAAATACGCTCCTATTTTCCGTTTGGCGGGAGATTTTCATATAACGCTTTTTTGGATTAACCTTACTGAAAGCGAACTTCACCAATCACTACTCCATTTATAGCCACTGATCCACATTGTAACTGTTATATATGATTGATATCGACCCAAGAGAAGGGGTGTCAATGACCCTGGAGTTCTGTATTTACTCTCACATGGTTGTGAATAATGTGACATCCAAGAGAAGGGGTGTTAATGACCCTGGAGTATTGTGTTTACCTAAACTTTTTTTAAATACTGCCCCCATACACTAAATGCAGAACGCAAGGAACTCCTTGCGCAAGCCTACCAGGGACTGCAGTGGTTTATCCTATGGAATAGATAGGGTAAGTGCAACTACTGCTGTTATAACTCTCTCTAGAGTGATCACCTCACGTGGTTTTGTGTGTTTTTAATTCCCCTCCCCCTCCCTACACTGATTGTGCACTTTCATTGTAAATGCACGCTCCACCCGCACCATGTACGATAACTGATTGTGAATGAGCGTTTTTTTTAACGATTTTGGTCTCCCACTTTCCATACAGGTAGACCGAGGCGCAGGTAACAATACCAGTTATACACATTAACGCTTGTTGTCTATCACTTAATCTTTCTGGATAGACTTGTAGATAGAATTTCAAGGTCCTGACGAATCACTTGAGTACAACTCAATTATAGTGAGAAACATGTTGACCATGACGAGGCAGTGTAGACAACCCAGAACATAGACCTGAGTTACTATCACTTTACCTCATGTTTTTTAACCAGGTGAGGAGACATCATAATAAAACCATTGAGATAGTACTCCCTCCCCTTTTTAACATTCATCTACATTATCACCTAGCCCCACACCTTTTTTCAGTTGAACAACCGGCTATCGTGGATATAGAAGATCTCCACAAGAGTGCTCTCTAAACAAGAGCCCGTCGGGTATTGCACCAGCCGACTCGACGTAGGAGCAGCCCGATGATGTTACGTTACATCCTGAAGGGTATGTGATTCACAATATCCCGATGGCTGTGTGAGGGCTCCAATATCCACAACAGATATCTTCCTACATGGTACATCCCTTCCCATTCCCTTTAGGAACAGCTTTGTCACTTGTTGTTTATATACTTTGGGCACACTTAGCTGGACCTTACCAAAAGCCCTTTTGGCCCCCCCCCCTCCCTTTTTTGTTGATTTACATTTGCACGGATTTTCATCCGTGGGGCCTTTAACGGTGGGTTAACCTGTGTACATCCCCCTTTTTAGACTTTTTTCCTGTTGTCAACTATTTTGGTTGCAACCCTCAAAACCACACGTTGTGTCTCACTCTTCATTAACCGTTGACTCATAGCCTTATATCACACCCTATTGAAATGGAAGGCCAAGGCCTCAGTTTTGGCGATGACTTAGCTGATGAAATACTTAATGCACCATCCACCTTGGGTGCAGACGGCGGGGCAGCCACAGGGAGTCAAACAGAAGACTGGCAGTCCCTCTCATCTATGAAAAGAGATTGGGTCAAGATCACCCTGCATGGCGCCTTAATGACTGAATACCTGAGGGCAAATATTGCACCTAATGGCTTGATAGTCAAAATCTTTCCACGAATCTTCTTGGAAGACGGAACCTTCAAAGTCGACTGGTCTAAGGTCTCCTGGAAATGTACCAGAGACCTCCTTATACTGATCATCAGTACAGCAAAGAGACTAGCAGAGACCCTCCTCACAAGGATCCAATTGGTAGAAAGCACATTAAAGAGTGCAACTACATCCACACTCTTTAAGACCAAGCTGACTGAAATTAATCATGAGATGGCCGAACATCGCGAATATCTCATGAGACAAAAAGTCAAAAAACTACAAAAGGATGTCAACAACTTTGACAAAGAAAAAATCTACCCTTACCTGAAGGAAGACTTCATACCTCCAAATTCTAATACCTCGGGAGACTCCGGATCTAACTCCTCTAGAAGAGGCTCATCGAGCAATAGCAATTCTAGTACCGATTCGGCGAATCACGGTACCTCCAGGAGAGGAAATCGCCAGTACTATCCCGACTTTCAAATGGCGGCTTACCAACATCCGGCATTCTGGCAATATCCGATGCACCCACAGGGCCCACCACCTTACCCTGTGCCACCACAAGGCCCCCCCCCCCAATTTTACCCCCCGATGTTTAACCAACCTTTTTTAGGCAGAGGCTGGGGCAGAGGGCGCGGGCAAAGAAGAAAAAACAATCAGCGACAAGGAACAAGGATCCAGTGGGAAGACACTCCGAGAACCATGGAGACACGGAGCCATACGACCAACAAGAAGAAAATCTAGTGGTTAATCTCTCCCAGAGAAACCTCAGTGAAATTGAACAGAGGGTCTTACAGAAGGGCTTAGGGTTTGTACCCACTCCCAAGATTGACGCCTTCAAACAACAATGTGAGGTCCAACAATTCTTTCGGAAAATTAGATTGAAAGCCTTTTTTACCAACACTGAGGCTCCCGAACGGACAGATAGTGGTTTACACAATGCTTCCACTTTTACCCCTAGTACTAATATGGTTCCACCTGAAGTTATTACTTTTGAACAGGCTGTTCTTAAAGATCTAGCTAAAATCACCAATTCTAGACATTTTAATAACATGTCTAAGGCTGAAATGGAGGCAGTCTCCAGCTTGTCCGATGACACCTCCATCACCATCAAACAGGCGGACAAAGGGGGAGCCACAGTAATAATGGATACAGTGGACTACGAATTAGAATGTAGACGACAATTGAGTGAACAAACCTATTACACCCCTGTCTCTACTGACCCAACCCCACGTCTCCTTACTACGATCACAGCCTTGGTCTTCTCGGCCGAGAGCCAAGGCTGGATAAGTAAGAAAGAAGCATCCTTTCTGATTAAAAAGAACCCACGCACCCCCTACTTTTACATCCTCCCAAAGATCCACAAAGGCACTTTCCCTGTACCCGGGAGACCCATTGTATCAGGCATTGGCTCAGTGTTGGAACCCTTGTCACAATTCTGTGATTTCTTTTTTCAACCACTGGTACACAAGACCAAATCTTACATACAAGACACTTCAGACCTTTTGAGACTTTTATCGTCTCTACCCCCTACAGATGAAATCAACTTACTGTTGGGTTTAGACGTGCAGGCCCTCTATACCAACATACCCCAGAGGGCCACACTCGAAGTGGTGGAAAACATCCTACAACTTGAACCTTGGCAACACAACACTCCCATAAGTTTCATCATGGATTGTGCTACCCTGGCCATGACAGAAATTTTTTTTGAATTCAAAGGACAGGTCTACAAACAGACACAGGGCACTTGTATGGGTAGCACCTTTGCGCCCAGTCTGGCCTGTCTGTACATGTCCGATTTCGAGTCCCGTTACATTTTCAACCATACCAACCCCTTTAACACTGATATTTACCTCTGGAAGAGGTTCATTGACGATATTTTGATACTGTGGAAAGGAGACATGTCAACTTGTCTAGAATTCTGCCACTGGATCAACACTTTGGATCCACACCTTAAATTCACACACACAGTGTCAGACAGGAGTATCCCTTTCCTAGACCTGAACATCAATCTCCACGGAGGTACACTCTCTACTTCACTATACAAAAAACCAACGGATCGTAACAGTTTGTTACTATACTCCAGCCATCACCAGCGGAGTTTGAGAGATAACCTACCCGTGGGGCAATTCTTAAGGATAAGACGTAATTGTAGCAACCTAACTGACTACAAGATTGAAGCTGAAAAACTGAGCAGGAACCTGAAAGCGCGTGAATACCCAGCGAAACAGATTGCCCAAGCCAACAAAAGAGCTCGCAATAACCCAAGAGAGGCCTTGCTAGAACCTAGGACCAAAAGCGAGGCAGAAAACATCACGTGTGTTACCTCGTTCACCCCGGTATCTAACCAGATCACCAAGGTGATCAAAAAACACTGGAATATACTTAACACGGGCTCATTGACCCTAGAAACACCTAGGTTCTCTTTCAAACGCACCAGGAACCTGAAGGACTCTATAATACACGCTCGTCCACGAACACAGAGCCAGATAACACAGAGAACACTATGGGAGCTGCCCCCTGTGACCGGGCATTACCCATGTAGCTCCTGTTCTGTATGTCACCTCACTGACATACACAAGACAGTTGATATCAACGACAACTGCAAGTGGGAACTACGACGCCATACCAATTGCAACACCATCAACTGTGTTTATATGATTACATGCCCATGCACACTTCAATACATAGGCATGACAACACGTCCTGTTAAGACACGCATCATAGAACATCGCAGCAACTTCCGCTGTAAAAGAACGAACACTAAAATGTGTGTGCACTTTCTAGAGAAAGGACACCCCCCCGATTCCTTTAGATGGCTTATTCTGGAAACGTTTCCAAACATAACTAAAGAAGCCTTACTAATTAAGGAACAACGGTGGGTGTATAAAAGTGGCACAGATACCACAGGGCTCAATGATGCCATTCCATGGTGTTCCTTAAAACCCCCCTGAGATCTAGGATACACCAAGCTTCTGAGCCAGCATACTTACTCCCTCACATACAGAGATATTTCCGCCACTGGACTAAATGACACCACCTTTGAGGCCACACACACCACCGTAAGACATAGCGCATACGAGGCTCTGTAATCAACACCTAGATTTCCGATTAACTTAATTGTATAGCGATCTCCACACTAAGCTCTAACATTCAGGCAAATATTATGGAGATAACAACCAACTCGTTCTATGTACGTGTGGTTTATACATTGGATACATATGACTACTTAAGACTCAGTTGCCATGGTCACTTGTTAGAGTATGGTAACCGATTACTCCAACAATCTTAGGGGTTAACTCACAACCTTCCACCCAACTAGAACTGGTAGCTTCCATGAAACTCCAGGACTTTTCCCGGTTACTTTTACACCAAAATAGACAATACTTACTAAACCGGAACTATGTACACTACAACCAACTCCTGGTCTATATACGACTTCTCCACTCGTATTTCACCCAACATGGCGGCCAACTCTAGCCAATTCCCTGAATGAATATTGCATTCTAGACTAACTCGGACCGTGACGCATAAACACACACGAGACCGTAGAACCCCACCCCCCAGTCCTGGTAGTGCGGGGTAGGTCTACGAACGACACGGACTCGGCGTGTCAGTAAGTAAAACCCTGTTTTTACTTGTTTTTACGTGTTTGATGTTTGTCACTGGTTCTATTAGGTATCACTAACTCTATTACGCACATTGACTAACTATATGGCTTTGTCACGCCTAGTCACTAGTTTTCTCGACCTCATTCTAGTTTGAGACCGGCCCACGTATACGGGAACCAACAGATTAACACAATGAGTATGACAAGGAGCATTTACATGAAATACGCTCCTATTTTCCGTTTGGCGGGAGATTTTCATATAACGCTTTTTTGGATTAACCTTACTGAAAGCGAACTTCACCAATCACTACTCCATTTATAGCCACTGATCCACATTGTAACTGTTATATATGATTGATATCGACCCAAGAGAAGGGGTGTCAATGACCCTGGAGTTCTGTATTTACTCTCACATGGTTGTGAATAATGTGACATCCAAGAGAAGGGGTGTTAATGACCCTGGAGTATTGTGTTTACCTAAACTTTTTTTAAATACTGCCCCCATACACTAAATGCAGAACGCAAGGAACTCCTTGCGCAAGCCTACCAGGGACTGCAGTGGTTTATCCTATGGAATAGATAGGGTAAGTGCAACTACTGCTGTTATAACTCTCTCTAGAGTGATCACCTCACGTGGTTTTGTGTGTTTTTAATTCCCCTCCCCCTCCCTACACTGATTGTGCACTTTCATTGTAAATGCACGCTCCACCCGCACCATGTACGATAACTGTTTGTGAATGAGCGTTTTTTTTTTTTAACGATTTTGGTCTCCCACTTTCCATACAGGTAGACCGAGGCGCAGGTAACAATACCAGTTATACACATTAACGCTTGTTGTCTATCACTTAATCTTTCTGGATAGACTTGTAGATAGAATTTCAAGGTCCTGACGAATCACTTGAGTACAACTCAGTTATAGTGAGAAACATGTTGACCATGACGAGGCAGTGTAGACAACCCAGAACATAGACCTGAGTTACTATCACTTTACCTCATGTTTTTTAACCAGGTGAGGAGACATCATAATAAAACCATTGAGATAGTACTCCCTCCCCTTTTTAACATTCATCTACATTATCACCTAGCCCCACACCTTTTTTCAGTTGAACAACCGGCTATCGTGGATATAGAAGATCTCCACAAGAGTGCTCTCTAAACAAGAGCCCGTCGGGTATTGCACCAGCCGACTCGACGTAGGAGCAGCCCGATGATGTTACGTTACATCCTGAAGGGTATGTGATTCACAATATCCCAATGGCTGTGTGAGGGCTCCAATATCCACAACAGATATCTTCCTACATGGTACATCCCTTCCCATTCCCTTTAGGAACAGCTTTGTCACTTGTTGTTTATATACTTTGGGCACACTTAGCTGGACCTTACCAAAAGCCCTTTTGCGCCCCCCCCCCCTTTTTTGTTGATTTACCAACGTTTGTGTGCAAGGTTATATGGAGAGAATCTCTGCAGCAGTGTCCCTCACAAACGTCTTTGGAAGGCTCTTTATTTTCTTTACCAGTGCCAAAATGAATGAACATCACTACCTGCAGTAAACCAGTCCTAAACCAGCAGGGCATTGGCCGTAAACCAGCTGGAGAAATCTCTAATACAGGCTAGGTGATTTGGACTACATAGCCCCGTGCTTCCCTGAACAGAGAGAGCACGTTGCTCTGTTCTTCCCTGAACAGAGAGCATGTGTTGAACCAGTCTGGTTATTTTAGGTCGAGCCTGGGCAGTGCATGCGCTGCTCTACGAGGCATGCTGTATTCAGGTATGGACTTGAAGCTCCGCCCACCCTCCGCCCATATTTTTCATTGGCTGATGTCATTGTGCCTTCTAAACTGTGGCTTTTCATTGGACAATAGGCTTAGTAGTCGCATCTTAGAACCGCCTTTTCTCCTTTTGTAGCCTCCCATGACGACACCCCGTCACATGTGTTGTTGCTGTTAAAAGGCGGGCCATTATCAGACTTCAGAATGTCTGGAACGCCCCATATCGTAAAGATGCCATCTAGTCCATCAATGACTCGCTCATGAGTAGTGGAAGAGAGATCTTCTATTAATGCGAGGCCCCCACCGCGCCTAGGGGTGGGTGGCACTTAGTGGCATTTTCGTGCGTGAGGCAACGGAGAGGCTGGGCCAGGGCACAGCTGGTCAGGGCGAGTAGGAGGGGCCACCAGGAAATACTAGGAGGTAGGCAGGCACGTAGTGCGTCACTTAGGTACGCAGGCGGCCCCTCCAGGGAAAAAGATAAGAAGGCTGTGCACGAGGGAGAAGCCCTATTTGTCCTCTTGCCTCGGGCGCCCAGCAGGTCGCGGCCAGAAGCGAAGTAGTCAGCAGGGTTTTGATTCTTCCCTGGACAATGCACAATGGCATAATTGTAGTCTTGTAATCTTAGTCCCCATTGTTAAATGCAAGGAGGCATCTTGGCTTTTGGATTGCCAAAGATAATCAGTAAATCTTGATGTTCAGTAACTAGTGCAAAAGAATTTCATACCACGGCGAAACTTTCTTTCACAGGTTGTGAGAAAGCATGTTCTATCTGGGACAAACTTCTACTGGCAAATGCAACAATATGCCTTCGAGCATTTAGGTGTCCACTGTGCGGTGCAACAATAGCTGCCGATCCGACTGGGCTAGCGTCAAAAACAACTCTGTATTAAGCTTTGGATTGAAGTACGCCATTTCAGAAGCAGTTTCAATGGCTTGTTTGAATTTCCTGAAACTTCACTTGCATTTTTGTGACCACTTGAATGAAACATTTTTCTTTGTTAACTCTCATAATTGAGCACTTATAGTAGCAAAGTCTTGTACGTATCTTGAACAGTAACTGGCCATGCCAAGAAATTAACCTATCATAGAAACAACTTGAGGGGGGAATCAGAATTTGATGGTGTTTGTACTTCAGCAGGAGCAGGCGTCATACCTTCATCTGAAAAGATATGGCCAAAGAACGTTAACTTTGTCTTGTTGAACTCACAGTTGTCTGCATTCAAAGTCAAACCAGCATCAGTAAGTAAATGACATACTTGTATGAGATCTTTATCATGCTCATCATTCTGTGTAGCTCTGAAAATCAATGTCACCGCTATAATTGAATGTGTTCACAACAGACTGTATGGCACGTCGAATGGGAAAGGTTTGACCTGATGAGATACCAAACCTGAGTCTCTTGTATTGAAACACACCAACATGTGTAAAAAAGTTTGCAATGTTTTTTATTTTTTTTATTTTATTAGCATTTAGAGCAAGAATATAAGCAAAAACAGGGATATAAAGATACTAAAAAAAACAATATCATTTATGTTTCGGCGTCCTCCCATTGAAAGAGAAAAAAGGGGGAGAAGAGAAGAAATAAGGCAGCATAGCCTTAGAGTAATGGCATGAAACAAGGGAAAGGAAAAAAGGAAGAGAAAATAAAGAGAAGGGGAGAAAGCAGATCACCTTCGAGCATCCCATATTATACAATGATAAAAAACTGTATAGCATAGTTAAATAGCTAGTACAAAAAGCTGAAAACCTGTACATTTGTCGCCCTTAAACGGGTTGAGTTGCATTAGAAGAGGAAATTGTTAGAGCCAATGGCATATCCGTGGATGGAGCGCTGTGACATATCCAGTCAGTGGCGGCTGGTGACATTTGAAAGTGGTGAGGCATAAACGGTGCGTCATGAATGCACTGTGGTGAGTGAGCCTGAACGGTATCAGGGGGTTCGAGATGTTCTCCCCCTGAGAAAATTTTAAGATAAGAGCGGGCAAATGGTGCATTTTCAAGCAAATTTGAGAAAGCAAGAAGGTTAATAAAGCAATTATGACAGTATAGCCATGACATAAAGAGATTTTATATGATTATAACATAGGTAGCAGCTTATCCAGTATAACCACAGAAGTTCGCATTAAAATGACTGCATGTAAAGAATGGCTGCAGCTGTTTAAGTCCCGATAAATCAATAGCTGGAATTGTATTGCTTGCGTTTGGAAGAGGGCTGCTTTCAGCAAACCAGCGTGTTTATTACTTCCAAATGCAAGCAGTAAAAGTCAAGCCATTTGGCATGCAAAGTAAGCCATTAGTCAGGCCACAAATAAAGACATCACACAGGGTTGAGACCAGAGCTCCTCAGGAGTCAGAGGGCCTGTAAACTATAAAATAACACTCCGCTTCTCCTGTTCCACTTTCCTCTGCACTAGTTCATTTATGTGAATCCTTTCCTTTGGTTATTCTTTCAGGTGAATATCTATAATTAATACTCCATTACAAGAGACATTAAGCTTACGAAATTCTGTCCCTTCAACGAATGTTTTTAAGTGAAGATGTATGTGTTGTCTGTTGTATTAGAGTGAACCACAACACCATCGGATTTGCCTGGACGGTCCCAGTTTTTCACCTGCTGTCTCGGCAGATTTCAGGAAATGTAGCTCCTGTCCCGGTCTTTAGAGAGGGTCGACTGAAAACGGCAGGAGGTTCTTTTTATGTTTTACAAAGCAGGGATAATTAGCAGTTGGTTCAAGAAAGCAATTGAATTAACAGGCAAGCTACTGGGTTTAAAAAATGCATTTTATTTATGTCCTTACTGCCTGTTCTGTAACTCTCTGCTGAAGAGTGGGAACAGCGCGAGCTCTCGGCTGCATTGTGATGGTTGTTTTAACCTGAAAATTACTTACAAATATACCGCTGTCTGCTTGGTTGCCCAACGGATTCACAACGGATTTGGCTTTGCGTGAGGCTCTGTGAGAGCACGCCATCGTCACACTGCACAACCCTTGCAAAGTCAGCCACGTCTATCTTTAATACCATTTGTAATGAGTTAAATTTGCAAAAACACAGTATGCAGTTGAAATTAAAGCTAATTTTCTATGAGAAAGATCCATTGAAAGTGACTGTAGAGACTGGGAATGAGGAAGAAGACCGCGCCCCAAATGTATTAAACTTTCATTATCACATATATTTGCGGGATGCGAAAAGGTACGGTATGAAGCTAAGAGGTCCAAACGACAGCATCAAACAACTTTCACAGGATTTTAGCTCCAAAGGTGATGCACATTCAGCGCCGCTGACTGAGGCTGCTTAGTGTTGTTTAAGTTACCATGAAATCCCTACACAATGTGGGCCAGGCGGGCAACTAGAGCCAAATGTTTTGGGGGGGGGGGGGGGGCTGAAAAAGATTTCGGGTGGGCTAAATCTTCCAGCCATAGGTAGAGTGGCTGTAAGAAGGGGTGAAAACACAACAAAAGACTCATTAATGAGTAAATGGTCTTTTACAGACCTGTCAAGTGCTCTGGTGCGGCTGCAATTAGACGGACGCCAGCCCGTGAGGCTGTCTCAGCCGGGCTGACACACATGAGGGGAGGGGGGGGGGGCTGAAGCCCGGTGAGCCCAATGGGTGTTGCGCGTCTGATGTGGGCAGTCCCAGTACAAACATCCTCAGGATTCATGTTTTTATTTATTTTAGAGTTTAGATAGCGCTACCTAGACCCGAGGGTATCAGAGCGCTTTACATATTATTTGCACAATTGTTCACATCAAAGATAACATGTCTACACAGAGCATGAGTCAGAGCGCTCCACAACATTAAATGTTCACAACATAGATACCACTATAATGTTATTGTTTCACGCAGGCCTAGAAATTTATGGGCCGCAGCATTCTGGACCACCTGCAATCTATTAATATGATAAGTCAGAGAGTCATTACCGTAATTTAGCCTTGATGTTATCAGTGCCTGTATAACTAGTTTCCGGGCTGTGAATGAGACGAAATGTGAAAATTTGAGTGTCCTGCTGACCTCTGTATGGAATTCACACAGATTCCATTTGGTGGTGGTTGCATTCCCTGGCTTGCAAAAGACAGGAAAGAAGTCATGTAAATATACATCCAGCTGAGATTGGCTGGAATTTTAAAATTAGAAGGTATCTTCGGTTTTAGCGGGCCCTAGCTTCCAGCCAGGCCACCTAATTTTTGTGTAGTGACTTAGATACTGGCCACCATAGGACCCGTGTTATGTTAAGTGTGCTTGTACTTGTAAAGCCCCATGCCTACACCTTGCCTTCTCAAGAGGACACAAGGTCATCTGCTTTGCACTCAACCTGATCTCCAATTGCTCACTGCCCATGGCTAGTTTCCTAGACCCCTGGTAACATGCAATTACTGAAAAACCCACTGTAGACCCATCTCTCCAGCCAACAACGGACCACCTTCTGGACCCATTCCAATCGGGCTTCCGACCCAATGACCACACCAAAACCACCCTCATCGCTCCAACTAACAACCTCCGGACTATCATGGATCAAGGCAACACCTCGTCCCTTATTCTCCTCGACCTTTCTGCGACCTTCCATACTGTCTCCCACCCAGTTCTCATCCAGTGTCTTCATCATTCAGGAATTCGTGGAACAGCCCTTCAATAGATCTGCCTGGGAATCATGGTGGACAAATTATCGATGGCCAGCCAAGTCACCTTGATCACCTCCTTCCCCTTCCACAGCCTTTAGATTCTCTGGATAATGTTCTGGAGACTTCCTTTTGACACCCGTTTAACAATTACCCAAGCACTACTCACCAGCAGGCTGGAGTATGGAAACTCTACATTAGAATCTCTGCCCAACTCACTAAGTGGCCCCAGACCACACAGAATACAGCAGCTAGAGTTGCACTCAACCTCCCTCTAGGTGCCACTTCTCACCCGGGATGGTATCAGGGTATCCTGGTGCTGATGAGAAGTGGGGTTGCTTACCACCCTGTCTGGGTCATATGTGAAGTGCTAAATTTTCAGTTTCTTACTGAATTCGAAGATTGTGAAGCGGGAGTATGTTCCAGGCTTTTGGAGCAAGTTACGAGAAAGGGTGGCCACAGGCTCGGACTCTCCATATGTGCAGTACACTGGGGAGCAGGAAGTTTGCACAATGGAGGTGTCTAGTGGTGGTTTGGAAGTTGATGCAATTTTCTGGTTCCGCCTGCAGAGCGCTTGCGAAATCAATTGTTTGGAATATAAATCTTAAAAGGGGCCTACATTCCTCCCCCTCGCATTCCTGACTTTTCATTGGTTCCTGTACTTGGCACTTACGTTTTCTCCATTTCTTTTGGCTGCAGCATATTTACCAATGCTGCTTTCTCGTCCTCTTGTCTCGTCTCATCGTCGAAATACATCCGATTTGGTGGACCCATTTTTTCATGAAATTTAGCCTCTTTCTGCTTTTTTGACTTGCGTGATACTTTAGCTTAAATTAGTAGATTTATATAGCCCAATTTATCAACCGGAGCGATTAAGTGATTTGCCCAGAATCACAGGATGTTGCACCATGGAAACACGAACTGGAATCCCCAGCTCTCAAGTCAGTAGCGATGGCTGCTGTGCCACATCATCTCCACTCCTGTGATCCTTGTCAGGGAGCTCTTTTGTTCGTCCTGAAGCTGATTGATAAAAATGGGTTAGTCATTACATAGGCGAAACAGATGAATTACCAATGCTGGTTAAGGTAGGTGGGGCCTAAAATGTGTAGTGCTTTGTATGCGTGAATGAGTAGTTTGAAATGTGCCCGTTTGTGTATGGGGTGCCAGTGGAGTCTTTTGCTGCTGTATTCTGTATGGTCTGGGGCCACTTAGTGAGTTGGGCAGAGATTCTAATGTAGAGAGTTTCCATACTCTAGCCTGCTGGTGAGTAGTGCTTAGGTAATTGTTTGGCGAATGTCAAAAGGAAGTCTCCAGAACGTTATCCAGAGAACCTTAAGGCTGTGGAAGGGGAAGGAGGTGATCAAGGTGACTTGGCTGGCCATCAATAATTTGTCCACCACGATTCTCAGGCAGAAATATTGAAGGGCTGTTCCACGAATTCCTGAATGATGAAGACACTGGATAAGAACTGGGTGGGAGACAGTATGGAAGGTGGCAGAAAGGTCGAGGAGCATAAGGGCCGAGGTGTCGCCTTAGTCCGGAGGTTGTCAGTTGGAGCGATGAGGGTGGTTTTGGTGTGGTCATTAGGTCTGAAGCCCGATTGGGATTGGTCCAGAAGGTGGTCCGTTGTTGGCTGGAGAGATGGGTCTGCAGTGGGTTTTTTCAGTAGTTGCATGTTACCAGTGGTCTAGGAAGGTAGCCATGGGCAGGAAGCAATTGAAGATCAGGGTGAGTGCAGAGCATTGAGAAGGCATGGTGTAGGCATGGTGCTCCAGAGTGCATGGATCGCATTACAGTGATTGGGTGATTGTGGGCCAATAGGGCAGGGTGGTTCTTGGAAAGCTGCTGTTATCTCAGAAGAGGGCTGCCAGGAGTAAGAGTTCAGCTGAGTTGCAAAGTTGTCATATATTGTGCTAATCTTATCGCAGAAGAAAAGTGCAAGATGGAATAAGAGCTACTGGGAGGGGGCAAAGTGGTTGAGTTGACGGAAGGCATTGTGAATTCCTTTACTACGGAAAAGAGTTCCTTTAGCACCAATTGTGCTATTATCTATCTGTTCTGGTAGGGCGGAGCGCTTGGTTGCTTTCAAATGTTCATGGTATTGTTGTAGGGTTTTTTTGTGCTGTCGTACTGAGTCAGTCAATCAATGCTTGAGCTGCTTGCAGTGGCACTTGATACATCGAAAGTCGCCACTGCACAAGCTAGCTTGTGATCCATCTTGGTTTTGAGAAGTGCCAGGGCATCTGCGTAGGTAATGATCCAGAAACAAGTTGTCAATAGAGTGGGAGAAGTCGTCTTGCTGCGGCGGGTGGTGGTTTTACAGTCCTGTGGACCAGGTTTCTTCAGAGATAGTTGTCCAGTTGTGGCAGGTGTTTTCTTTGATAGGGGCTGAAGTGAAAGTCAAAGCAGACGAGCAAACAGCTGGTCCACGTGAGAGGGGTGGGTTTGCCCACCAAGATGTCATCAAAGTTGGTAAAGATGGAGTCTCTAGCAGATGGCCAGCAACGTGGGTGGGGCTCTCTCACCATTTGTGAGAATCCAAATGTGTTCAGGTTGTCCAGGATGCTGGTGGTGTTTGAGTCAGTGAGATCCCCTAGGGTGGAAATTGAGATCGCTGAGCAGAATGAAGGAGATGAAGTTAAGTACAAGGGGGCCGATGATGTTTGCAAAAGAGTTTCAAAAATGGACTGCTGCTCCAGATGGTCAGCAGAGCAGGACTCCTCCTGTGGTGGTGTTGTAGGAGATGCTGAGTTTGAAAGCCAGGTACTCCTGTTTGTCACCAGAATGTGCTTCGTGAGAGTGGCACAGATGTGTTTCTTGTAGATAATTGGGTTTCTACTCCTAGTTTTCTGGACCTGTCCTGTCTGGTAATCTTGAATTCAGGGGATGGTAGTCGCAATGACAAGCACTGATTTAGGTTTGAGCCAGGTTTCTGTGACGAAAAGTAGGTTCAGGGAGAGAACGCAAAGGATGTCCCAAATTTCGAAAAAGTGTAGTAGGGTGCAGGCCATTGGGAGGATGGGGGTAGAGGGCAGCGGGTGTCTGTGTTACCAGGCGTGGCAGTGCAAGTATAGCGAGGGTGGTGCCAGCGGGATAGCAGGAAAAACGGCAGAAGGCGCAGAAAAATGCACCTTCGCTGTTGGTCGGAGTGGTCTGACAGCACTGCAGAGACAAGCTCCAGAGTTTGAGGCAAGGAATGTAGAAAACAAAAGTCAGAGGAGCCAAAAGTGGCATAAAAATGCTGCGAAAAAAATGGCAAAAGCAAGGCTAAAAGGAACACAACAATGTGGAAAATGTGGTAAAAAGAGAAGCAACAGTCGAAATGTGTGAGGGAGAGAGAGTGCAAAAGCGGAGAGGGGAGCAAAAAGGCGCTAAAATTCACAAGGAAAAGAAAACAAAAGTGGCGAAAAGACGTAAGAGAAAGAGCCAAGGAAAGCAGACAGAGTTAGATTGGGCCTCATGAATGGACAGCAGCAGCGCTCCGGGGTCTGAAAGAATCGTGTCTGGCTGAAGGGCCAAAGCAATCAGGTAAGGCATTCAGGTAGTGACAGGCAACACCTTCTCAAACAATGCACTGGTATTCAGGATTTCTAAAATCTTTACAGTGGAATTCTATTTTTTTTGTGTTATCTTTTTATTGCAATCAAAAACATATGACAGCGGTATTCAGCATAATCGATATCACATCACAAAGTGCATGAAATTGCAAGTGTCAGGCCATTCAAATTACATTTTGTGTCTACCATTGTATCTTCCTGTCTACCGAGTTTAGTGCTATATATATATATATATATATATATATATATATATATATATCTCACTACCCAAGATATGGAGTGGTGCACCACCCGTTAAGTGGCAAAAGTTTTTTTTCAATAAGTCTTATAGTCTTGGTTAAGTTGTCTTAATAAGTCCTTTATGTTTTTTGCAGTCGTCAGCTCCGTCACATAATTTGTCACATTATCTGACGGAGCTGACGGCTGCAGCTATTTTCTCACCAGATTTGCCGCTTGCTAGCCCTTATCAAGGAGACCCACGCGGCCACACTAGACAGGTTTACTCTTTCCAAGGACGCTTCGTAACTTTATGCCCAGAGGAAATCCATTGTTTATGAACTTTTGCCACTTAACGGGTGGTGCACCACTCCATATCTTGGGTTCATCCTTTTTCTGCTTCGCAGCTGGCACCCAACAACGGCAGGTGCTGGAGTAGCTAGTGCACACCCAACCTGATTCACTGTTGAACTTAACACAAAGGGAACACAGCAGGGGAGTGCGGTCACTGTGTCCGCCGTTGCCTGTAACTGTATTCATATATCACTACTTCATTAATCCTCCGTTTTCCCGGGAGCTTCATTAACAGGCAAACAGAGCATACCCCTATTCTCGTTCCAGCACCCCCAAATCTTGGTCCATTGGTTCAGACAACCCCTGCTTTCATACACTGTCCTCTCTGCCTGCATGCACCAATGCATATTATGTTTCCATTCACTCAGGGTAGGTCCTGAAGTTGCCGTCCATTTTTTTGCTATGTTGAGTTTTGCCACCATAAGGCCCAGTGTAACCCACAGATTCTCCCTTGATGTTAGATCTGTTGTTTCCCAAATATTCAAGAGGCACTGATGTCTTTTCCACTCTGTGACGTCATACAAATTACGACCGCTTACAGTGGTCATGAATTATCGGACAGCCCCACCATATATGTAAGAAGGTGCCTTCTAGCCTCTGGGACATTGTGCTGAATTTAGCATACCCATCTTGACCAATATCGCACTTCTATAGTATGTTCTGTGTAATACTTATAACTGGACTAGTCTGAAACGTGACCTTATAGCTTCCTCTCGAGAAGATGCTAGCGCCTCCATCCACTCATCATCATCTATTTGCCCCAGGTCTTCCATCCATTCATTATGTGGTTTCACCAGTACTGCATGAGAATGGTTCAGTATCTTTCAGTATGTCCAGGATATACCCTTTTTCTGTAGATAGTCATCTAATTACCTATCTTCTAACGGGGTAGCGTTTGGAAGTATTGTCCCCTTTGGAATAGCTTTCTGCAGTGCATGTCGTTTTTGGAGATATTGGAAGGTTTCCGTCAATGCTAGTTCGTCCTCTTTCTGAAGATCAGCAACGGGTTTTACATCCCTATTGCTCCATAACTCACCCACCTTTGAAATACCTATAATTTCCCATTTATCAAAGCCTAGTTGATTTGTTAGCAGACCTGGTTGTCTTGAGTCCCACAACAGAGTAACTTGTGTTATTTTATTGAGCCACCCTAGCGTAACAGTCGCTATTTGCCACAGTCTTACGGTCACCGAGGTCAGTTTTTTGGGGCATTTCAAGCTTTTCCCCATTGAGGGTTCCAAGATATCCCCCGGCTCGCATGTTATATCTGTCCATTCTGTACACTGGCTCCTCGTGTTGTAGATGGACCCACTGGTTCACTACTATGAGTTTTGCCGCCCAGTAATAGTACTGGTGCTCTGGGTGAGCAATCCCTCCATCATATCAGCTTAGTGTCAACTTTGATAAAGCGATTTGCAGGGTTCCAACGTCCCAGAGTAGCATTTGCACAGCGCCTCTACGGTTTGAAAATATGTAGGTGGAACTGGGTATGGCTTATTTTATAAAACGTACAAAAAGCGGTGGCAACGCCATTATTTGGAAGGAAGCTTTTCCCAACAACGACAGGAGGAATGTCCTTCAGTGTTGCACATCCCCACCCTGAAGTCGCCGCATGGGTGATGCACAGAGTTCCTAGCTATGTACACAGCGCCAGGATGCCCGTAGGGTTATAGAGCGCTTTATAAATGCCATAAATAAAATAAATAAATAAGTTACGCTTATGGAAAACCACTGGGTCTATGGTCACGTAAATTCTTAAGTATTGAAAACCCTCCATAACAATTCTCACTGCACATGATGGGGGTGGGAGTCGCGGCTCCTGTCCACTGAGGATATAGATCCGCGATTTGTCCCAGTTAATGGTATAGCAGGAATATTTGTGTGACAGGGCAAATATGTGAAATTTTCTATGCAATGTGGAATAGGGGCCTGCCACATAGAGTAGTATGTCATCTGAATTGAGGGAGATTCTGTTCTCCCAGCTCTCTGACCATCTTAGTCCCCTAATAAAATGGGTATCTCTGTATCCAGACCACCAATAGTTCTAGCACTAAAGCAAATATCAATGGAGAAAGGCCTTGTCTTGTGCCTCTATATAGTGTGAAAACTGCTGAGCATCCACCATTCACTGTTACTTGCACTAAGAGGTTTGAATATAACACCATAATCCAGGCCAGAAGTTTTGGGCCAAATCCCATTCTCTCGAGGACTGCAAACTGGAAGGGCCAATCTACCATATCAAAAGCCATTCTGGCATCCAAAGACACCACTACCACCTCCTCTTGGGTGTATGTTGCCCTTCCCATCATCCCTAGGAGACATCTCAAATTGAGCTTAGTATTTCTACTTGGCAAAAATCGTGACTTATAGATGAATCAATTTATGCAACACTGGAGTCAATCCTGTTGTCAACACTTTAGCCAGTATTTTAACTTTTGCATTCAGTAGAGAGATCGGTCTGTAAGATGCAGAGCTCTCTGGGGGTTTACCCTTTTTATGTATTACCACAACATTAGCACGCCTCTGATCTTTGGGTAGGGTCCCTTTCTCTAGACTGTCCTTAAACATTTTCAACAAATATGGGGCAGACTTGGAGGCAGTTAATTTATACAACTCAGTTGGAAGACTATTTGGGCTCATAGCTTTTCCGACCTTTAACGCACCGATTGCTTGGATGACTTCAATATCTGTGAGGTCCACTTCCAAGTTCTCTCTATCAGTTGTTGTTAATGAGGGCACGTTTATGGTGGCTAGCAAGTCACACGTTTCATCTACTGTGGCCTGCGACGATGGTGTATATATCTTCTTATAGTGCTTTGCAAAGGCGTAGGCCACCCGTTACCTGTCTCCAACGTGTGTAGCATCATCATCGGTGATCTTGAATACCCATCTGGGTGGCCAGTTTCCTTTTATCTAGCCATGCCAAATGTTTACCTGCTCTGTCCCCAACCTCATACAATCGGTGTAGTGTTGCCCGGTATTTTGCCCTGGCCTCTTCTTCCGCAATCTCCCTGTATTCTTTTTGTTTGATCTATAATCTATGCTGCACCTCATCGTTTTCTGACAGTAGCAACTCAGACTCCAATTCTCTGACTTCATCTTATAGTATTGTCAATTGCTTCTTATGTCCCACAATCAATGCCACCTCTTGACCTCTTATTACTACTTTAAAGGCCTCCCACAGGACCTGGGCTGATTCCACAAATCCCTTATTCTCCTCAAAGTAGTGGGCAGTGGCCTCTCGCAGGTCAACTCAGATCAACGGCACCTTAAGATACCATGGGTTAAGTGGCATCCCATTTTCCCCAGACCGATTTCGTCTGCCATAAACGGCGCAGATCAGGGAATGATCTGAGATTCCCCTCGGGAGGTGATACACCTCACTGAATGTCGAGAGTTGTTCTGCGAAACCAAACATGTAGTCAATACGTGATAGACTACGGTGTGCACCAGAGTAAAAAGTGTAATGACAAGTTAGTGAATTGCACACCCTCCATACATCCACCAGGCCCATTGCTGACAAAAATTCTGCCAAAACCTTACCAGGACATTCTCCCTGCCGTGTCGGTAGACAGTCTAGCTCTCCGCAAAGAGCCGCGTTGCAGTCACCACCCATCAGTATCTCCTCTTGGGGCAAGGAAACTATGAGCGAGCCCAAGTCCTTATGTGTTGCTGCATGCAGCCTCGGGGGAATAAACAACAAGAGTATATGGAACAATCTACCTTCCCAGTGCCCTGACAGTACTACAAATCGTTCAGGAGTATCATGCACTGTGCCACATATAATGAACAAGAAGGATTTACGCAGGAGAATGCATACTCCTATCGAGCCCCCAGTATAACTAGCATGTGCTACTAACTTGGAATCCCATTTATTGAGTGCACAATGTGTAGTGATCTGTGGTGTGTTTCTTGCAGTAGGGCTATATTGAGTGAATGGCGTTACAGGGGTTGCAGCACTACCCCTCTTTTAATTTTGTCGCCCAACCCATTCACATTCCAAGAAAGGATTTTAAAGCTACATGAGACTCGTGTGGCACTTATCGTTTCTTGCATATGTGCTGCCATAACCTCTCTCTTGGGGGAGGGGGTTGACAAGTGACCCGGTGTAAATTTGGACTTAGGGAGAACAGCGGGGGGAGGGGCAAATGCCATCTGTTCCTAAGCTCTACAGAGAGATATCTTCACTCTTATTTCCCAGTATTCCCCAAAAATTGTTATTGGCTAATATCGCTGTTGTTGACATACATAACCTACAGAACATCACAATACAACTTAAATAACAATCCCTCAAATCCCCACGCCCTGCCGCATGGACTCGAAACTGCCAACCACTTCAACATTGCAGAGCGCCTGTGTACCCCATGCATAACCACAGCAGGACGTGCCGCAAACAGGTTGTTCGTCCACCTCATCCCCAAAGAAAATATGTACCCTTTTTACCATGCTTTAGCTGTCTAAACAGGTCACTACGAAGTCCTAGGCTTTTTTTCGATCAATTTACCACAGCAACAACATTTGGAATAGGGACAAGAGAAGAAAGTCTTCTATCTGGTCTCGGAATCCCCCGGTAGCTCTGGTATTTGGGGACAGTTGGACCCATTCGGGGCTAGGTCCATTATACCTACACAAGTTTATACAATATTAATCCAGACATGTGCGTGCTCTCAAGTCCCCAGATCACCACAGGTCAGGGCGTTCTGTTTCTATGGTGGACTCTCACCGGACGGTATATGCTCAGCCTCTCCTACTTTTTGGCAGAGTTGTAGCGACTGTAGTCATCTATCCTTGGTATTCTTCTGACTGTATGCATTTGATTGTCTATTTCCAAGTTGTCGCCATCCATCTTGCCAGCCCCAGGCTTCCTCCGGTGAGCCAAAGACCCATGTCTTTCCCTCCGTCTCCACCCTGAGCTTGGCAGGGAATACATTGCGTATTTAAATTATTTTTCCCCGCAGTATCTTTTTCACCTCAAGGAACGAATGCCTCAGTCGTTGGACTTTAATCGTGAAGTCCAGAAAAAATGTAATCGTGGCATTCTTATATTTGAGCAGAGGGGCAGAGCGGGCAGTTTGCGGTATTGTGTCTCCGTCTCTATAGTTCTAGATTCTCACCACTATGGGAAGTGGGGGCACCCCCAGACACAGCGGGCCCCCCGGAATCCCACAGGCACGTGCCACCCAAAATTATTTGGAGACGTGGTTATAGGTGGTTCACAATAAGATCCTCCGGGCCTTCTACCTTCTCTGGTACCCCTAGGATTCTAACATTGTTCCTGCATGCATGCCCTTCAAAATCTTAAAGTTTGCATTATAACGTTGCCATAGTAACAAAGAGCTCCTTTACCTGAGTTTCCAATGTCTTAGTGGTAGATTGGAGTTCAATGATAGAGTCCTCAGTGACTTTAATTAGGGCACAAGGTTGCAAAGATCCGCGTGCACAAGCATTACTTCTGAGGCAACCATATCAATTTTATTCTTTAGGACCGAGCAAACTCCCTGAATTGCCATCCTTATGTCTTGCAGAGTAAGGGCTTCCTCCTCTGTACCTGGCTGGTGCAGCTGTTTGAGTCCCCATAGCACTGGGGCATCCGAATCAGGCTGTGCAAATCTGTTGAGTTTCAGCTGATGCATTCCACGGGGACCTTTGGGATTCAACATTTTGTTACGCCAGGTCTAGCTCGTTTGTTTGCCGCGTCGAGTCAATATGGTGTCTCTCTGCAACGGAGGATTTTTGCGGCATCTGGTGATCTCGTTCTTAAAGCTCGTCAGTATTGTTTGTTCAGCTGCTAATAGGTGTGATATGTCAGAGAGTTTAGTACCAGAGCCAAACCGCCAGTAAGGTCCCCCTTTCTCTTTCAGGGCAGGCTCTTCCTAACCCTGTTACCCGATGATAGAATGCTACGAACATCGCACTTGACACAAAATGAGGGCCCTTCATGGTGTTACACTGTCTATTTAGTTTTGGCTTCTTTTGCACCCTCTGAACTCATGCTTGGGGGGGGGTCACAGTCTCAGTCTCCTCTGCACCTGCACTAAGCCTATCCTGTGCCATTCTAAATGTATCACTTTGTTGGGGTTGAGGTACCTTATTCGTTTTGGGTAGTAGGGTTCGCAGTGACATAGGTTTCTTCATTTTTCGGGGACATTTTGTCAGCTGTGAGACACCTAAACTCAATTCTACTCAAGTATCCCTTTTTGCACACAGATAGACTAGGCAGATAGAGCAAAGGGTAGGCATAATGCAGAATTCTGCATTGTATTTCACCCCACTGTAAACATTTTAGCAGAAAAATACTTTAATTCTAAGAGTTTTTGAAGATAAACATGTAGGCCCAAATCTTTCACCATAGCATAGACCACAAGACCTCAAGTTACTTTGGATGTAGCGTCTTAGCATGCAAGTATTAACATTGTGTTTGGGGTAATATCTCACACCAAATCCATTTAGCAGCATTTTTATCATTTTCTTTTTTAACTCAAGAAACAAGCTTTAGATATAAGCAGTTGACAGTACAATCAAAGTAAGCAATTCCCAGATTGACAATACTCAAACAGTATAGCACATGGGCTTACAGGGAAAATGGACGTAAATCTCCCCGCCCCCCCCCCATCAACATACGTCTCAAAACCCACCCATGAAGCCTATCAATGTGTCCCATGGAACCCCTCACAAACCTCTATACAACGTCCATGGCCCCCAAAGTTTCTCCCACTTGCGAGGGCATCCGCGGCTTTGATAAACCACCCGCTCCGCGCCTTGACAAGAATCCATGTAGCAGAGCCATGCAGCCACAGTCGGAGGCTTCGTCGCTGCCTTAGCAGCATTTCTTATTTTAACTGACCTAGTTTCCTATGAATAAAAAGAAGTCCTCTTCCTTTAATCATAAATTGCACTGTCTGAGCAATACTTATATTGTGTCCAAACACTTGAAAACTACAATATGTTACTTCCAATCACTCTATGGCCTCTACCTTAATCCGCTCCATCTCTGCCCTTAGTCAAGTGGACAAAGGAAGGACATTTTCTATCAAACTGGAGTCCATTAGCATCCAAGGACAGGGGCACCAGTAGCAACCATGAGTACCCATCATGGATATTGTCCGGTAACCACTACCTGCCAAACTGGGAGACTTAAGAAAAGGCCTCAGCAGAGTAAGCAACTGAACTGCAAACATGGGCTGAGGAGCCAAAGGAATAATCTGCAGATTGGCAAAGCACGGTTACTACTGAAAATTCTTGGCACTTGATTAAAATAAGAAGAGAATAATTGTTGTGTTCATAAGCCTTCACTCCATCCGTAAGAAAATGGTCTGATATATTCTTAGAAAGTGATTGATAAGATGAATTATAATTATAAAAAGTATGATAACGTTCGAATTGGCAGGTGTAGAATTCAAGGACAACCATGGATCTTTGTAGCTATCTGAAAGATGTGTGCACAAGGAGTTGCAGAACATTAATTGGTGTTTTTAGCACTTTTTGTATAGGAAAAATGTATATATAGATTAATAGGATTGAAAAAAAAATGTTTTAATTGTATATATTTGTGGATATATTTTTGTAAACATGTTTGTAAGATATTTTTGTATCTGTCTATTGTAGCCCTGAAGAAGTCCTCCGGGACGAAACGCGTCGGCTACGCTGTATGTGTCTTTTATATATGTAAAGAGAAGAAGAACCCAATAAAGAAACAATTTTGAAACAACACCTGCTGAATGGACAGACATATTTGACGATCATAAAATAACTTTGTGGAGTGCTGTATCACAGTGATTTGTTGATAAATTGTAGGGTCCTTGACCCTAAGGGGGTTTAGGGGTATTTAACCTCATGATCCTTGGCACCCGAAGAACATCAATATTTTTGAACTGACTAAGTGATTTGGTGCAATCAGTTTCTGCCTTATACCCCGTCTTTTGTGTATCACGGTCACTACTGCGACAGAATCAAAAGCTCTGAACACCCATCTCAGTGCACTAGAAAGCAGGGCCTTTCCAGCTAAAGATCAAAAACACATGTTACGTAAAGAGGTGAATATGAGGGAAAAGAACACTGAAGAAGGAACTGACCCCTGTTTATTCAAAATAGGATGCTTTAATTGAATGGAATGCAGTATAAACTTTAATCATGATTTTAAGACAGTACACATTAAAACAAAGTATAACACACCATCAGATGTTTTCTTAATAAAAGATCCTTAAAAAATTATTTTATTGAAGAAATGTAATTTTAGTCTATATTAAAACATTTATATCAGAGAGGAGCTAAAGAAAGGTACAGCTTCGCATTATTCACATTTAAGCCCACATGGCAGAAGAACACTTTTGGAGGAGGTTAGAAGAGGAATTTGTGAAGGATAAGGAATTGAAGTTTGGTTAACAAATGAGAGCATCTCACAATCCCCTTGCACGCTGGAAATGTAAGGTACTAGGCTAAAGTGTGTCGACGTTTAGTTCAAAACAGTTACATTCTTGACATCAAAAACACATTTAGTAGAAATACATTTAGTTTGCATTTTGAACTTTGGCCATTACCAAATTTGTTCATGAACTCGATTTAGATTTAGAAACTAAAATAGCTAGGATTGAAATTAGAATTGTGACTGTGCCTACCTGAGGTCATTACAAGGCTGAAAGTTGTAGCTAAACCGCGACCGTCACAGAAAAAGTATCATTAATATTTGAAAAAAGGATTTCAAACTAAATGTAAAAAACACAGACGGTTAGCAGACTTCAGCTAATACTTTCTCACTAAACGTTTCAAACTACAAGCATTTCCAGCTAAGTATTTTGAACTTTTAACCTAGATTCAGAAGGTACACAGCACTGAATCTAAAGTCTGGTCCAAAGTACAGGCAACAACCCAGGAACTTGCATTTTCAAACAACTGGAAAGAGTTATTTATTGTTCCACCAGCTACTGAAATCTTCAGTTTTGAAATCCCCCCCACCCACTGTACAGGGGCTGTTCACTATGTACTCCAGTAAAAAGTTGTACATGATGTGCAAAGGTGCAGTAGGAGCAGTTTCTGAGAGACACTGATGTTCCACGTACAATTCACAGACTTTTATGAAGTTGACATGGGTAACTGCTGTGCAAGGTCATTATGAGAGTTCAGTATGCTGTGGGTACCACAAAAGTACCAATGGCAGTAATACTGCAGCGGTGTTTGGCATGAACCCTTCGTCTTAGTACACCTCTCAACCCTCCTCAAACGCCTCCGATGGCCGTCATCTTTACTTCCTTTTCTTTTTTTCCTCCTGCACGTATTTCGGGTTGTAAAGCATGGTATTCAGCAGCAGCAGTGGAATCAGCAAGTATGGGGCGTAAAATGACACAAGAGTCAAGCGCTCATTTTGGGTCACAGGCTTCTGCGAGGACAGAGGTAAATCAGCGAACAAAACATGTGCAATGATAGGCAAGACAGTCGTCGCAACATGGACGGAGTAAATAATGGCTGGGATGCGGATCCATTTGCAACCACCTATGAAGAATTGAGAGGAAAAAAAGAAATACAATTACTCATCCTAAATTAAGAAAATACATGTTGTAGCTCTTCATACCAGCAGGAAGAACTTCTGAACCACAGTGGTCATCTCCCCTCCCCTTCAAGCAGAACCTCTTGGACAAGCGAGTGCATATGGACTAATACTTTGAACGGCACCCTCGGCCGTACTACCAAGGTTGGACTAGTACCATAACTCTAATCAAATCATTCATCCAGAGGACCCATGTTTTAATGTAAGCAAAACCTACTATGGAGCTCAAATGATCATTTAGTGACATGGTGACAGAGAATGACTTCGAGAGAGTGGCCTCCAACACCTACGCTAGTTCGAAAACATGTTGCAGTTTCAATGAAAAAGGCACTGAGAAGTTAAATCGTAGCCAAATAAATGTGTACTGTGGCACAGCGATAAGAAGGAGGAACAACTTATGGACTTTCCTCTCTGCCGATAGTTATTTCCAATGCCATGTGTACGTGCCCAAAAAGTAACATTAAACAATCAAACTTGTTCTTAAGTTGTTAATGTGTCTAAATAAGCTTAATAAAACAACAAAAACGATAATTGTGAAATGCATGTGTAAGGCTGCAACGCGAGCATAACTCTGCATCCATGCCTTTTCTAGTGACGTCACCTTTTATCTGGCACACCCTGCTCAGTGCCCTTCATACACATCATTCACACACTGGGCACAGATGGCGGTGAAGTCGCCAGCAGCAAGAACTGTGCAAAATATGAAACATATGTAGATATGCGGATGTGTGTGAATGAATAGACACAAACACAAGCCACAAAAACACACATAACAACACACTCATTACTAGAAGTAAAGCCACTATTTTGAGCGAAGAATGTAGTGAGTTTAACAAGTAGATTGCTTTTAGTCTAGCGTTTTCTACGTAATCATAAACAATGAATATATTTTATGTCAATAATAATAATAATACGTTTGTATCAGGCTTGCTAACGTAGCTCAATATATGAAACTATGGATTGACATAATTGAAAGTGAGTATGCTTGTTTGTGTAGATATATTTACACCCTAAGGGGGGAGGAAGGAAGCCACTGCTCACCGAGTTCCCTTCCCTCTTTATTTATATGCATACTATCATTCCCCGTGAGCTGAGAGCCGAGCGCAGCTCCCTCCCCGCCGCTGCACCAGGGCGGCTCGAGGAGAGCAGGGAACCGAGGCTCAGGCAGACACAGTAAAGTTAAATAAATTTTGAAGAAGCCACTCGCATGAAAGAGCTGAGAGTGATTGTGACCAGTTGTCCACGGGTGCTGTGCTGAAACATTAAGTGCAGCGCCCGAGGGCGGGACGGGGATGAGGGGCTGTGAGCCACAGCGCCATTATTAATTGCGTACGCCCATGTTGTGTGACTGTAAACGCGGGCGCCGTGTTAAAGATAAAGCATGGTATGTGTGTAAATCAAATTTCTGCCATTGTGACAATTAAAAGCGCGCATTGTTCACAGGAAATAAACACAAGAAGCGCCAGCAATTGCCGCAAGTGGTGTTTGAGGGGCGGGACAGTGAAGAAATAAAAGTAAATGCACGTTGAAGGATCGCACTGACGTGGGACGGATACATTTTTTTTTTTTAAAAGAGTTCTTAAACACAAGAGCTGAAGAAGGGAAGTCCACGAAAACAGACGAAAATTGTAGTTAGGCGGTCCTGCTTCCGGAATAAACGGTAGTGGCGCATCGGTTCTACAACCAATAATAAGCCCGCTAAGGAAAGCAATGCCAGAGTTTACTAATGGCAAGCGGCAGGAGAAATTACCCGGCAATAGGCAGAGTTTCACCCCTGATACAGATTACTTGATGTCTTGGAGAGACATTGCATGCGCGCTGTCTATGCGAGACCTAGAAAGTGTTCTTTTGGATGTACCAATTTGCATCTACTTGCTCAACTACTCAATGCAATATTCAGACTGTGCTAAAAAATTCCACAGCATTTCCAGCACAGTTGGCTAATAAGAGAAACATTCTCACCTGTCTTTGTATATGTGTAGATACTGATGGAATTTTACATTACCTACTCCACACTCAAACATACATGTGATTTGTGGCTTATCGGTAAATTCTATGCCACGGACAGAAGATGGTGGATAAGGTGGACACATGGATGATACAGATAATGTGCAAAATACACCTTCCCTTATAAAACATGATGGATACACACATTACAGAACAAATGTTACAGGTAAAATAACTTACTTCCACAGGAAAGGTTCTTGTCTGGTTTGATTTGTAGACTAGGATACTACAACCGGTATATTCTATACACAGATTTCATGTTATTGGTTGGAATTTAAACAGACTTTTATCTCCACTAGAAATAAGACTTGGAGCATCATCTTAGCAACTCTCAGCTCCAGGTTACTAGCAACTAATATCTTTGATGGCGTTGTCTAGAGAAGTCATAGAGACATAGGCCTGCGAAGTTTTCACACAAGCACAGTGGCTACTGCGAGGTTACTGTGAGGTTATTAAGTTGACAGGGCCCTGAGGTAGCATTAGCACAGCCAATATGGCTCAGCCGTAAACAATTGAACTGAGCCAATGCTAGATTGCCACAGCGACTGTCCAAACATCCATGGTAGCCATCTTTGAATGGAATTGGTAAAAGCAATAACTAAAATGCATTCAAATGCAAGGGCCTACATCTTGGAATGATCAACAACCCATTCAGAAAGATGCCAGCTGACAGGGCGTGGAATAGAAAAAAGGTAAAAATAAATATATAAACAAGCATTTGCAATGCAAATAGGTCTCGCATTTGTGAGTTAGAGTTATTGAAATTGTAAATGGCAAGGTTTTTTACCTACACGTTTTATTTTTTAAGTGAATGTATGTAGTGTGCAAAATCCCTTGGAAAGGTCCTGCACTTCGTAATAAATATATTGAAAAAGACGCAAAGTGAGGATTGTGTCAACAATTGCTTGGCACGTACCTCATGGGTGAAGTGTCGCCATACATGCACACGGTGGTGCTTTACTAATGCGAAACTCATTAATAAAAGTAGTGCTTACAGACTAACCAACGCGATCAGGATAGGAGCATGTGAATCCGAATCCCGGCTTCTCTTTCATTTTCTAGACTATTTGACTCACTCTCCTGCATCTTGGTTATCCCCCAAACACTCGGAGGCAATGAAGATTGCCAAGGGGGCAGAGGGGCTTCGGGGGTACGTGAAAATGTATTCATTGCCTAGTTGTCAAAGGTCACCCGGTGCTATTAGTTAAAAGTGTGCAGATTTAATTAAGATATTAAGAGTACTTTATTCACATCTATGAGAAAATCGACATGAACTAAACAAAATGCCAGAATGCGTGTCAGTTTTCACAGTGTTTTAGACAGTACTGGTTGCTTAGTTTCATTGCATTCATTTTTGTATTTACTCTTTTACACAGCATCCAAAGTAGGTTACATAACCCCAAAGCCCGAGTTGTTAAACGACCCATAGAAGGGAGTGTTTTACAGTTGAGAAAATGTGTCCAAATGTAATTTTGGTAGTGCCATGGAATGATCGGCCAATGAGCTACTCGATGAGCAGGTTTTAAACTACACGTTCAAAACTTACAGTATTGTGGCTGTTGTTTGTTTGGACACAACCACCTCTCTGAATGTGTTTATTAATACAGAGCTTCATCTACCAGACAGTGCTCACAGAGGGGCGACTAAAGCACAGAACAAAATGTATTCATTTATCCTGAGTGTTAAGGCACCCGGAAGGCTTAGGTGCCCGCCCGGAGAGGATAGGGATCCCAGCGCTTCTACAGACTCTGCCGTGCTCCTCTGCACCAGCAGGGAACAGCTCAGAATCTGCCGCTTGTGCTAAGAATTGGTGAGGGGGAGGGGGTTGGGGCATGAGGGAGTTGCCGGCAGATTTCCAGGTTATTGAAAGTGACGATTCTGATGTGAGGCAATGGAGGCTGACTTTGTTTGTCTGCATCAGTCTATTTCTCTACCATCTACCTGTGCTCACTGTCATGTATCCATTCATCTCTCTTTGTTAGAGGTGCGCGAGCCAATATATTAATTAACAGGTAGAGCCAGCCGGAGCCGAGCCAAGCGTATACGAGCCAGTGGGCGAGCCGTGAAAATGATCGGCATGTTATTCATACAGTAAACATGATGTAAATGTGCGATAATGTCTCTTCAGAAAAAAAACCAAAGTGCATTTCTTTAGCACGCCACCCCAGTACAGAAGATTATAGCACTTAATTGAGAGGAAGTTATTAAAAGTGCTCATTTTAAGCATGAGTTAAAACACTGCCGCTCCTCCCACCCGACAACAATGCCATTTGTGAATTAAGAGGTCTCAGTTGCCATGCATACCCCGAATGTTGCCTAGAGTCTCATTATATTTAGAGTAACATTAAAATCTAGTTAATTAAACACAAGAAGTTTTTGTACAGCACGCTTCTTGAACTCGCATATTTCAAGGTGGCAATAATAAAGATGAAAACGGAAGTGCCGGCAGGCTAGAAAACACAAACAAGAGTGAGTGGGGGGTGGGGGGGGAGGGTGAGAAGTCACAGACTGAGGGAGGGGGCGGTGGAGTAGGGAGACAGGGAAGAAAATAGTGTTAGGAGTAAAGGGGTAAAGGGGCCAATAGCCATGGAGGGATACAAATGATGAATGAGGAGGGACTAACAAGCCTCAAACCAATCGGAAGGCAGCATTTAAGACAAAAGCCAATGGGCAGAGAGTGGTCAGAGCTTCAACAAAGCTTCCACACTACAGTATATACTGCATGCCTTGCAAAGGGATGGCAGCTTCCACACTACAGCAGTGGCGGCTCCTCTATTGGGGCGTGGGGGCAACGCCCCACTGCTTTCTCGCAGCGCGAGAAGGCAGAAACATAAATGATAATAACTACCATTTATGTTTCTGCTTTCTCGCACGGGGGCCGACCAAACAGTCAGTATGCACAACAGTGGGCAAGCCACTCCCCCCTGCCCTCGAGCAGGACCGCCCATTCTCCCTTTTTCTCTATGTAGGCTGATGCATGCATCAGCCTACATAGAGAAAATGGCCCTGGTGGGCCGCGCTCCGTTGTGCCTCACAGCGTTGTGATTGGTGGAGGGTAGGGCGGGAGGCTCCCCTCCTGGCTGATGACGTCGCGATGAGAGCTGCCTGCAGGAATTGGAAAAGACGGCGGGAGTCGGACCATAGAAGCTGAGGTGGCAGCGGCGCAGGACGGTAAGTTAAGTTTTATTTTACTTTTATTATCAGTAATTTACCCAGTCCGTAGTAAACTTCTTGATGTTAGCTTCATATAGTAGCATATGATGAATTTTTGTTGCTGATGGTCGTAATTCAATAAATAACATTTGGCACAACACACTCCAATCCAGCTGACCACTTTTGCAGACGACAAATTCTAGCACCACTGTTTACATAATGAGACTCACTTTTAGAAGTTGCCCAAGAATGGAAAAGACCGAGTAAAAGTAAAGGAGAGAAAATCTGTAAAATTCTTGGAGAACACAGAGAGACCACAGAAATAGCTGCTAGATTTGTTACATGCTGCCATTAGGCAAGACACTAAGGCTCAGTTCCAAAGTGAAAAAGTGACTCAAACTGGCGGAAAGTGACACACTGGTATTCACTTATTTGTTTTAATTAAACAAACCCCTCCCGCCTTCCCCCATTCCCCCAGGACGACCACATTTGCACCGCCTCTCCCCTCACTTGCTCGCTCGTCATGCCGGCCTCGACTGGTTTCAATTGGTCTGAATAAAGTTTGGTGGTGTCTGTGGGATTCGCTGTTGATATTTTGTACAGCGAGTTGAGTATGTCACAATAGGCGATACGATTCCGTGTTTATTTCAGCTTGTGAACACTTTAGGTGAGTTCGGAAGGTGATTTTGGTAAAATAGGTATTTTTTTGCTACACGAATGTATGTGTTTTATAGTAGCAAATTCTACTGTTCGAATTAAACCTGTAGAACAATTTATAAAATGGATCAAATGGGAACCACATTAAACAAAAAAGAAAAAAGGGATTTCAAGCTCAGTGCTGCACGAACAGCTTTCATCTCCAGCGTCTTTTATGTGATTATTCTACATCATTACTACCATCGTGTGGGATC
This sequence comes from Triturus cristatus, assembly GCF_964204655.1. Classification (NCBI taxonomy): domain Eukaryota; kingdom Metazoa; phylum Chordata; class Amphibia; order Caudata; family Salamandridae; genus Triturus; species Triturus cristatus. The sequence continues at coordinate 1,093,919,040 of NC_140584.1, read as the reverse complement.
TGTCAGCCTGGGTTATATTAAACATACAAACATAACATGTTTTCTTCAGATAAGAGTTTGAATACAAAATAAGTTTCTTAAAAACAATTAGACCTTAAAGTGACTTTTCCACAAACTCATGCTCTTCTTAGACTTAAAAAAACAATGTTTGCTAATTAAATGAGCAGTTTGGAAACTAGGGGAAGGAGTGCAAGACAGCAAAAATAAGCTTGCCTTTCATTTCTTGTATTTCCTTCTTTTCTGGGTTCACTGCCCCTTTCAGTAGGGGGCAGCACCCTTGGTGGCAGATGGTCCTCCCTGCCCTGGGAGTGGATTTGCATGCATTGTGCTGAGACCTGCTTTCAGCTGGGGGTTAAGAATTTCAGGGGCAGATCTTTGTACAGAGAGCACAAACGAGAGAGAGAAAGACATTCCTCACTCCCCCTGAAAAAAAAACCTCAGCAAACCCCCAATAGGCTTCAGTTTATATAGCAATCTGACAGGATCAGGACCTGCCAAACAATTGCATTTTTGTTTATTTTTTCTATGGCGATGCTTGATGCTGGACTATGTGGACTGAGCGATACGTGAACGAGGCGCATGTGCAAAGGGATGACAATAGCTATAACTGTTTTGACTATGGAAGCGCACCTGCCACAGGGCACTAACCCCGAACCTTTACGGCTCACCAGCCGCCACTGCACTACAGTATATACTGCATGCCTTGCAAAGCGATGGCAGCGCATTCGCGCTGCAACGCTAGGTGAGACCTAACCAGGGGACTGGAGGCTAAAGGATGCTGGGTGGAGGGGTGCTAAAGGATGCTGGGTGGAGGGGTACTGAAGGATGGGGGAAGAGGGAGAGAAAATATTCCCTCCCTTCCACTGCAAGCAAGGTCTGTCATCAGCAATGGAAGGATACAACATTCAATCAAAACACAGACTGAAATACTCCTGGGTGGGAGAAACACCAGAATAGTGACGCAAGCTATTGAAGCAGGGACAGGGAAGTGAGACAGACAACAAAGCTATTTAATCATGAGCAAGGTGCTGACCCAGATCCAACGCCAAGTACTTGTGATGTACTTAAAATAATAGGTCTGCCTACAGATTTTTGATATGCATTACAGAACAGGGCAAGAATCGGCCACACTTTGGTGCCGGTCTTGTCTTTTTCCATTTCTCTTAGTTTATTGATTTTGCTGATGGGCAGTCTGATTAGGGTATCCTGCAATGTTCGGGGTTATACCTGTTTTACTGTGTCCTCTTCGCTTTATACAGGAGTGGTTAAGGTACACATTGGACCAAGCCAATGAACACCCATTTGAGATAAATGTGCAACGCACAGGAAGACAGTGACTATAGATCGCTCAGATGTGAAAGACATTAGGGTGAAGAACAATTGATCACACCCTGCAGGTGTACTTTAGGTCCAATATTCCTATTTTTTTAATCACAGCTTTTGTGTTTCTTTGGTCTACCATGCGTAGATTCAAACAGAGGCTTCAGCGCTACTCAGTGGTGTTTGTAAGAGTGGGATCTACCAGCTATGATTTTACCACCGCTGGACAGCTTAGGATTGCACACAATGACACCGTTCCTGTGGGCTCAATAATGCAATATCAGTCTCTTGTGTACTCAATATGGGCTTTAAAACAAGCGCTGCACTGAAGATTCAAAATTGAAAGGCTGTGAACCATTTGTCAGTAGGTCTTTAGACACCCTTCTACTCTGTCATTTCTCTGACAGTGTATTTGTTTGAATGGTGTGCTGGATTTGATTTGAGATCTAGCATGACCTGACATTAAACATTAAAAACCAGAAAAGGAAAGAAGTACAAGCATAAAGACGATGAGAACAGCCACGGTTTTAAGTGCTTCCGAAAGATAACAATATTGGACTGACTTTTAATCTGCATGGGCAATCTGTTGCAAAGTTGACAGGTGGAATAGACAAAACTAACAATGACTGAACTTGAAGCAGAAGATCGCAGCAGTCTATTTGGAAAGTACCACCTGAATTTCCTTTTAAGGTACTCTGCTCCAGTTCCACACAAAGCTTTATGTGCCAAACATAATGCCTTAAAGGCAACTCTTTTCCTGACTGGAAGCAATTGAAGCTCAGCCAAGGCACGAGACAGACTTGAACTTTGGTATTTTCTTTAGAAGGCGGCCAGCTGCATTCTGCAGCATCTGAAGCGGATTTAATGACAGCTGTTTAATGCCCAAATAAAGGTCATTACAGTAATCAAGCCTAGATAAAACTAGAGCAAACACCACTGACTTTTGCAATTCAAAAGGAACAAGCATTGGCATAGCCAATAGGTCTCGCCTTTGGGACCTCATAAGTGTTTAGCCATGCAACACTTGATGTTGTTGCACCAAGGATATTGTGCTGGATAACTAAACACTTATAAGGTCCCAAAGACCTATTGGCTATGCCAATGCTGGTTTTATTTTTGTCCACAGTAAGCACAGTTTATTCAACTTCTCATTCTTAGCTTTTGTTAGGTAGGCTGCAGGCGTGCTGTTCAGAAACAAGTCCCACAGCCAAGGCAAATGCCTGTCACTCTCACAGTGGAGGAAAAGCCAATGGAAGAAGTGGGCTTACCATTTGCATCCTGTTGAATGCTGTGAGGAGGGCAGCACATTTGTGAATGGCACTTGAACAGACCAATGGATGAAGAGAGCTGACTGAAAGGCCTTGTATGTATTAGTGGCTATTTTAAGTATGATTTTTTATGATTTATGAAAATAAGTGGCTGGCGAGACGGATAAAGTTGTCCCTAGGAAATACGTAAAAGCTAAAAAAACAAATGAGGCACGCTTGTTAAATCATCCGAGACAGGGATGCTTAGTACAAGTTGACCAATCTTAGCCTTGCATCGAATGAACAGTCGGTAGAAAATGCATTTTCTCCTATTTATACAGAAGGTGTAAAAATCATGGCACACTCTGGGGAGCCGGAACAGTCACAGGGCCCTGGGGGTGTATTTTCACGTTGGTTACACAATGACAGTGTTGGCTCTGTGTCAGCCTGTGTTTTTGGTAATTATCGTTAGCTAATCTCGCGCACATGCTATTTACTAGGGGAGACAACAGACGAGGTTAAGTGTTCGAGGCCTGCTCCCTCCGCTACTGAGTCCCTTCCATTGGGATAGCCCACACCCAGTAGACAGCAGTTTGCTTAATATCTAATTGAGCAAAGCAGTGATTGAAACAGGGACAGTTGCGCTATACAAAAGCCGCATGACACAGCAAATGCAATGTATATTTCTGCCACGATTATTTGGGTTCATCACTTACACAAAAAACATGGCAAAATAGAAGAATACAGCCAGCTCGGTGGGAAGAAACATTGCAGAGCAAAGCCTTCGAGCTAGGACTGCAGAAGAGAAACAGAGATGAAATAAACAATCAAAAGTGACGCGGCCGCCCGTGAAATCGAAACTGATCGCGATCATGAACAAAGGGGGGCGGGAAGATGGGGAAAAAGAAAATTAAACTGACGAGGAGGGAATGCGTGGGGGGAAGGGGAGCAACACGGTGGGTGGAAGGCTGCTAAAATGCGGATGGCTTAAGCACGCGTAAACAACAAGCAGGAAGTGGGATAAGGGAGGGGGTAGGCGGAGAGAGGCACGCAGGCTGACAAATGGTGTGCACTTTCGCGGCCGCTTTGATGTTCTCAGTGGCCGCGCGGCTCACTGAGAACATCAAAGCGGCCGCGAAAGTGATCACGCGGGCTGACAAATGGTGCGCGCGCCCCGGCGCTCATGCACTGTAGTTAGAGGCCTGAAAAGCCACTAATCTGCACTTCCAAATCCCGCTTACTAATACTCTCGCCAAAGCAGCGCTAAAGCGCTGGCTCAGGCGAGACCTAATAAAGGGCAATACTGCCTTCAACATTCTCAACATGAAAAAGTATCTCTGGGTCAGTTTATTGATCTGGACCGCAAACGAAAGCTCGGCATCAAAAACTATCCAAGGGTCCTTACTCTAGAAGCTGGTAAAAGAGGAGTGCCAAGGGTCTGGGTCCACCAGGAATGATATCAGAAAGAGGTATCTTTCCAGAAAAGGAGATCCTCTGTTTTTTCTAGATTTAAGTTCAGGCAATTGCCACTCATCCAACTGACAATAGCACCCACACACCTGTTAAACCGATACAGACACAACAACCCGGGCAATATTCCATTTGCTCTTGTCTGCATAGGCTACTCTGGCAAATCCAAAAAAGTGTATCAACTTGGCTACAGGAGCCAGGTAGATATTAAAAAGCCTAGGGCTAAGTGATGACCCCTGGGAGACCCCACACAGTTGAGAGAAGACTTTTGAATTGAACTCCTCAAGGGCCACCGACTGCTCCCGATTTGTTAGAAATTAAGAAATAAGATCACGACCGAGCCGGCGATCCCAATTTTTTCCAGACACTCAAGACGGACCACATGGCTTACTGTGTCAAAGGCTGTGGATAGATCCAAAAGGATCACTGCAGCCCTCCCACCCTTTCTATGATAAGTCTGATCTCTTCAGAAACCACAACCAGAGCAGCCTCTGTACTGTGGCTTGACCTAAAGCCAAACATTGCCTCGTTCAAAAATTCATTTATCTCCAAATATTCGGATAATATTTTAAGATGTTTTTCAAAACCCTTTACTGGATATGGTAACCATGAGATAGGTTGGTGGTTTTTCTCTACCATGGGATCAAGAGAAGGCGTTTTCAGCAGAGGAAGAAGGGAGGCTTTTTTTCACTCTGTAGGGTAAACGCCCACATTGCTGCTAGAGTTCAACGAGATGGTAAGAACTGGAGCTATCTTGTCAGCCATGTCATACAATATTTTGGGAGGACATGGGTCTGAGGGGCCTCCTGACTTTGTGTGACCAATTAACTCAACCACTTGGTCTGTTGTCAAAAAGGGAAAGTACTGAAGTTCAGCATTATTAGAGGTCCAAGAAAAAAAAGCATTTATCTGATGAGGATGGGGTAAGATCAAATTCGCTGTAGACTTTCTTCACTTTGTTTTTAGAACATTCCGCCAGCATGTCTCAGAAAATCTGGCTGGCCAGGGGTAAACCATTCAAGGGATTAGGGCTAATAAGTGCCTGAAGGGAAACGGCCTTAACAACGCTGGCTGGGCCACGCGTGCTGTTTCCACGCTTGCCTTAACCACGAATGTGTCTTAACAACGCAGATGACTAAGGGTGGGGGGAAAAAGGGACAGTTTACAGGGCAGGGAGCAGGGTCTGGTTAATTTAGGGATGTAGAGGATAGTTTTTAGGGCTCAGGGCATTGGGGTTTTTGGGGCATGGGCTTAATTTTTAGGGCTCTGGACGGGGGAAGAGGGACAGTTTACAGGGCAGGTTCAGGGTAGATTAGGGATGTAGGGGACAGTTTTAGGCCTCAGGGCAGTTGGGGGTGCTGGGTCTGGGTACTTCATGGAGGTAGGAAATAGTTTAGAGCTCAGGGCAGGGGGCCTGGGGTCGGGTCGTTTTTGGGGTGTGGGGTTAATTTTTTGGGCTTAGGGCAGGCAGAAAAGGGATAGTTTACAGGGCAGGGTAGTTTAGGGATGTAGGGGGTAGCTTAGGTCTCTGGGAAGCAGGGTCCAATATTCCACTGCCTCTTGTGTCTGCCTGGTCCAATATTCCACTGCCTCTTGTGCCCACATGGTCCAATATCCATCCCACTGTCGCTTGAGCCTGCCTGGTCCAATATTCCACTGCCGCTTGAGCCTGCCTGGTCCAATATTCCACTGCCGCTTGAGCCTGCCTGGTCCAATATTCCACTGCCTCTTGAGCCTGCCTCGTCCAATATTCCACTGCCTCTTGAGCCCGCCTGGTCCAATATTCCACTGCCTCTTTTGCTCGCCTGGTCCAATATTCCACTGCCTCAATATTCCACTGCCTCTTGTGCCAGTTTGGTCCAATCTATTGATAGCACATCCAGCTGGTAATGCTGCGGCAAGATTCGTATCTGAGGATTTGTCTGGCCAGGTTTTCAGTCAAAATACCAAATGGGGGAGTAAGACTCTAGGAACTTTAAAAACTCTTGTGCACGCCTGATCCAATATTCCACTGCCTCTTGAGCCCGCCTGGTCCAATATTAAGCTGCCTCTTTTGTCCGCCTGGTCCAATATTCCACTGCTTCTTGAGGCCACCTGGTCCAATATTCCACTGCCTCTTGAGCCCGCCTGGTCCAATATTCCACTGCCTCTTGAGCCTGCCTGGTCCAATATTCCACTGCCTCTTGTGCCCGCCTGGTCCAATATTCCACTGCCTCTTGAGCCCGACATGGTCTAATATTCCACTGCCTCTTGAGCCTGCCTGGTCCAACATTCCACTGCCTCTTGAGCCGCCTGGTCCAATATTCCACTGCCTCTTGTGCCCACCTGGTCTAATATTCCACTGCCTCTTGAGCCGGCCTGGTCCAATAGTCCACTGCCTCTTTTGCCCACCTGGTCCAATATTCCACTGTCTCTTGTGCCCGCCAGGACCAATATGCCACTACTTCTTGAGCCCACCTAGTCCAATATTCCACTGCCTCTTTTGCCCGCCTGGTCCAATATTCCACTTGCTCTTGTGCCCGTCTGGTCCAATATTCCACTTGCTCTTGTGCCCGTCTGGTCCAATATTCCACTTGCTCTTGTGCCCGCCTGGTCCAATATATTGATAGAGCAGCCAACTGGTAATGCTGCAGCCAGATTCGGATCTGAGGATTTGTCTGCCCAAATTTTCAGTAGAAAATACCAAATGAGGAGTGTAAGACTCTAGGAACTTTAAAAAATCGTATTTATGTTTAATAAGAGAACAAGAATTAATCAAAAAGCAGCTCAAAGAAGTTGCTTTAGAGTTTAAACTCTATCTTGTCTTATCAGCCGGAGACTATTTCTCCACTCTACAGCTAAAATTTTAGTTACTCAGTGAAAACACACTGCACACTCACTAAAATTAAAAAGATTGCAACCAACCTGCCCACCTGAAGAATTTGCTTGTAGTAATGCTTCCCTGGTCTTCTGTGAAGGCAAACGACCAGGGGTCCTGGCGCACGGTGCAGTCCAGGTGCGGACGGACGCAGACAGGCTTGCCTTCCGCGCGTGGGCGGCACGCATCAAGTGTTTGTGCAGAGTGTTTCCGAAAGTGCTCACACACAGTAGTACAAACACCGCTAGAGCGTGTTCAACTGGCACTCATTTAGTGGCCGCTTTGAGATGCTCCTCTTTAGGGATTCCCATTGATAAAGTACATATAGTGCATCGATTTAAAAAGGAGTTCAAATCTTTACTTTTACCCTCCAAGTCCTTCCAAGAAAAAATTAATGAAAAAAACGAAAAAAATTATTCGTAGCATTGCACAACAGACGATACAGACGCTGAAAAAATCTGAAATCATAAGATGGAAGAAAGGACTGAAAGATCATTTTAAATCTTAGTAATGCCAGAGTTCATGTGAGGAAGTCGCTACTGCAAGAGGCAGATGAAGCGGAAAAAGCTTAAAGCACTACCCGCCTTCCAAAAACCTCAAGATGCAATGTTAAGCCCTTTGGTAGATTGACCAAGCTCAAGGCTAAGCTACCGAAGGGAGATGTGCTGGTGGGGTCAGAAGTAACAACACAATGCAAAGTAATTGGGATATAATAAACTTTAAGTCCAGGCAAAAGCTTTTCGAGTTTTTTAGGCTCATTATTAGTGGTATGGATTTAATAGTGCCCCATATGGGGTTAGGATATAGGTACTATATGAAACAATTACAGGGGTAAAATAAAAGTGTACGGCTGTAGAATGATGCTCTGGGAACATTTATTAAACAGAAATGGACTTCAAACATAATGGCTGGTTTGAAACGGGGGAGCGTTCGGAATGAACATAGTCGATAACAATATAACAGAGTGAACTACAACCAAGTTCTTGCACCATACAGAACTTTCCACGCCATAAATCTTTATAAAAAGGATTAGAAGTATATGCTCGGATGATCATAAACTGGAATAAACCAGGCCAGAAAGGTCGATATAAACCAAACTACAAGGCCAGCGCTGAGAAGCGAAATACGTGTTCTTGTCATGAACATTTATTTCTCCTCAGAGCAACATTTCCACTTCCTGTATTCGATGTCAAGAGCGGTTAGTCACTCAGTGTAATACATGTGCGGTACACTTCACCGCTCTGCCGTAAAGCTCAGAGGATTTATGTGCCAACATTTAGTTAGGGTTTTAAAACGAGTTAATACTAATTCTGAGCAGGAATCTTACTAATGAAGGTCTATGAACATTTCTTTTCTATACGGTCACTCCCCAGTGTCTGCACAAGGTGGCGCCCTTTCTCCACGGATCTCACTTTTCATGCTTGTACTTTATACGTTTTTTGAATCTCATGTTACAGAGGTGTTATACTGGTAGCGTAAAGTGCATGTATTATCTTTGCCACTGGAAGCTAACGTGTTCGAGTTGCCACGAAATATGAAATTATTATGAAACGGGAGTCCGTGTACAGAGAATGTTCCTGCAGTTTCCAATGGACCGTGTTAGACCTGTCAGCCCTTTGGGTGGTCCCTCCTCATCATTATTTATTTTGTCCCACTTTTGCCTCAAACCCTGTTATAATTTTTCCTTTTTGGGAACCACCAGACTATTTAGTGTTGATGCAGGGTCAGGGAGCCATTTTCCCTACCCCTGGAACTTCTGTCTGAGGGCCTGAGACACAAAATGGTGGCCATCCATTGTCACCTGTGACATAACCAGAACCCACTGGAGGTTTCTAGAACCTTCTGTAACATTCTAGAATCCTGTGACAGTGGGAGGCAGTTTAGAATGTTGGGAGGCCATCTCAGGGTGGCAGTTGGCAACTGACTGGAGAAGAGAGAGGACAGATATAGAAGGAGGTCGGAGTAAGGCAGCAGGGGTGGAAACCAGTGCTTGGAGTGGGGTCCAGAAACCCACCCTTGATACTAGTCCCTACTGACCAAGCCCAGCCTAAAGCCCTGTGTGGGACCAAGACCAGAAGAACCATCTTAAGGAACTGAATATTGGAAACAGGCCTTAACAAGCATTTGCAATGCAATAGGTCTCGCATTTAGTCGCGTTTGAGCTATTGACATTGCAAATAACAATGCCTTTTATTTTTGTTTTCATTTTTAAAACATAAATAACAGGCATTGTCATTTACAATGCCAATAGCTTAAACTCGCATAAATGCGAGACTCATTGCATTGCAAATGCTTGTTACACTTCTACTTCCTTCTTGCTTCCCAGTGGCTGCCATCTGTCACTGGTGATACTGCAGTGGTAGATTATGCAAGTTGTGGTCATAGAAGAGGGATGATTTTAGCCTCATCCAGGAAGGAGAGGAGTTAAGGAAAAGAAAGAAAGAAAAACATAGTGTGGAAACAATGTTCAGGGTTTATTCTTATGTGTGAGTTAGCAACATGCTTTTCTCCAGGAGTTGGTTACCTGCAGAAAAGGTGATGAGAGGAATACTTACAAATAGTCGAAACCACTGCCAATCGCTCTGGGTAGCTTACCAACCCTACTGAAGAGCCCCATATAGGCCAAAAAAGGTATAGGGTGGTTTGTGCTGTTCAGGGTTACCTACTCTGGCAGTTTGGGCTGCACTGTTTCTTTTGGAGCAGTAACAAAGTTGATTGGTGTACGGTCTGTGTGAGGTAGCATGCTGGGCAAAAACTGATGGATCGGATGCGGCCTGAGTAATTACAAAGTGGCTGGGATTAATTCAAGCATTCCACTTATCAATTGTTTTGTTTTCTTCAAAATAACGTGCCAGATTCACTGGAGCACACATCAGCATGCAGGATTGTGTACAGCTTCACTTGCTTGGAAGTGCACGAGTCACGTGTATGCCATGCCAGTCAAGGCTAGGGTACATAGGGCAGGTTCTCTACTTGTCTTTTTACTGTAGGTGGCAGGATGGGGCACCATTTAAGTCAGGGTGAGAACAGCATTTCTCGTTTTACTGCAATTTCTTTCAAATCAGATACTAAACATGTTTTTGTTCAACGCAGATACCTGCCTATGTGGCAACTGAGCACGTCTATATAATTTAATTAGTGTCACAAAATGTGTTAGTGAATTTCAAATACAAAGCTAAAACATTGCTAATTAAACACGTCAAAAACGTCATATCGTTAACCAGTACTAGGAAGAACGTGTGAAAATGAGGCCTGATGTGTAGTTCGCTGGGATCAGCACAGGATGCGGAGACATGTGTGCATGGTGCAGGAAGAAAGTTCAAGATACTTGCAGGGATGACGCTGACTTTCATTCTTCTGAGGTGGGTAAAATAAGTGCCATCAGCTTCGTACTAATAAAAATCCTAACTCAGTTACTTATTCTTGTACGTGGCAAGGTCCTTTATTTAGAAACAAGGTTGTCAGACAGACATGTTGGGAATCCTAGTACGTATCTCTTAATGCATATATGTGTTGGTTCGATATGTAAACAAGCAAGAAGAGACTGTGCTGCTGAATATAAAAGAACACGGCAGCGGTAGCGTAAGGCACTGTCTAGCCCACGAACTCTATGCAAAATGTGTTGAGTGGTGAAAACGTTCTCACCATCCAAACCATATGCACTGCGCCCTCAGCCACCGTGGAGCGCTCCATAGATATGCAAATGTTTTGAGCCCAGCAGGACACCACCATCCTCCTGCACCCAGAGTGCGGTACACCACTGCACCCTTAAACTCACAGGCCCATGGTATATAACGTATAAACGGCGTGTGCATAAAGAGGCCCATGGGTACTCCGATCTCTGCAGTAACCTGCTGAGAGCGATAATAGTTCCTCTTTCCCAAATAAAGTATCGCTGTGTGGTCTTGGCAACTTGTCCTGTCAATGCTGAAAAGACTGCAATGGAACCTAACCCGACACAGTGCCTGTCAATGTTATCAGCAACAGAGTCTAACTAGAAACCAGAAGACAGTAGTACTCAAGAAATGAAAGCTGCGCTCTTAGAGTGTGTGTTAAGTTGTAAATTGAAAAAAAAGTGTTGCAAAAAAGTCTAAGCGATGGAAAATGCGCAACTTGTAAGAGCTATTTACATTTAAGAACAGAAAAGGCACATCTTTCCTTTGATCCCACCTTTTGTGGCAAACGTTTTACCAACATTTATAAAATCCGGGAACACCCAGCGCATCACGCTGTTACACGCGCTGGCTAAACAGCACGTGTATTATGTTCGATAAAAATCCAGCTACTAATCCCTAAAAATAAGTGGAGATATGAAGGAATGCGTGATATTCAAAATGGTCCTTCTCTGGTACCAAAGTGCACATTGTGCTTATATGAATTAAATACATCAAACAGGCAAGAGAAATGGACCAGATGCCGATATAGTAACATCTCAGGAGTCGATTGTGCGTTTGAGTTCCAAGGTCCTATGTTGAATGTACAGCGACACAGTTTAACAACAAACCAGCAGCCCGCGAAAGTGAAAGTGATCGTGATTACGATCGCTACGGAGGAAAGACACATGGCGCTGCGCGCGTGCACGTTCACGTGCACTGTAGCTTTAGGCCACGGCAGCACTTTGAAAAGCCCAGTTATAAAATGTCTCTTCGAGCCTTTGGCTCACGAGACCTAAAAAGGAAGAACAGCAAGTTCCTGACCTGTTCAGTGGTGTCCTCCTGGAGTCCTGACGTCGAGAAGCCTGGAGACCTGGGGCCTGAGGTAGAGAAGCGGCGCTGACAGAAAGCAGACGTCGTACCCGGAGCCGCCAGAGGTCGAGTGAGGGCGCCGATGGAGGTCATGGAGAGGCGCCGGAGGTCGAGTGGAGATTCACCCGAGGTCGAGGTGAGGGCGCCGCCGGAGGTCGAGTGGAGATTCCCCCGAGGTCGGGGTGAGGCGTCGACGGGGGAGTGAAGTCCGCCCACCGGAGTCGCCGGAAACTGAGGTGAAGCGCGCCGGAGGTCGGGAGTGGAGATCGCACTCCGGAGACACCCGGAAGCGGGGAGGCCGTGTCCCTGCGACGCCGGAAGGCGACATCGAGTCGAGATCGCCCAGCGACATCGAGTCGAGACCGTCCAGCGACGTCGAGTCGGGACCGCCCAGCGACGTCGAGACGAGGCCGCCCAGCGACGTCGAGCCGGAGCCGCCTCACGACATCGACACGGCGCCGAGCGGAGCCGATCATCGTGAAAAGGGCAGTAAGTGGAAGAGGGGGCGTTTGAGGCCCCGTGGAGCCCTAAAAGACCATTCTAGGGGCTAGAGGGGTGTTAGAACCAGCCTGGGAGTGCCAGGGGTGAACTAAGACTGGTGCAGTGACATCTGTGAGGGGCTGTGTAGTTTGGAGGGCCAGATCTTTAGGTACCCTGGTTCTGCCTCAGCTTAGGCCCCAGCCTTGTCCAATCTAGGTGGGACACCCCGATGCCATCCAAATGACCACAAGCTGTGTATGGGCAAAGTAAGACCAAGTTACCTCATGAAAGTGATCTGATCTATACTGTCATTGTTTGCTTTTCCTTATTTATTGAGGGTGCTTTATTTATTGTCTTCCACTAATTTATTCCTGCACTGTATTTATTTGCCGTCTGTATTTATTGCACAACTATTTATTCTTTGCTTAAGGAGGACCTGAACCTATTTATTGAAATTGCAAAGTAGCATTGTTTATTTGACCTGCTCTTTTAAAGGAAAATCCTATTGTATTGTATTTATGTTATGAAACCTGCAACTAAGTGAAAATAAGATAAAGACATATATATTTTCAACTTGACTTGCATAATTTTTACGGTATAGTGTCGTTTTTGGAACGGATGAACGCATGGTTATTGTGAGAGTGTGACGTACGCTTAACACTGTGCCTGACCCCCAACCGCTCGAGCCAAGCTACCACTGTGCTGGGAACCTGGTGACTGCTAACCCGGTTGCCCGGTTTCCAACATAAAATTGGTGTTCAGCGGTGGGATAGAGCTGTGCTTGCGTCTACTCGACAATAACTTTGGGTAGTCCATAGGCCTACACCGGGAGTTTTCTCCAAGCGGACTTCCTGATTTCGAGTTTTGTTTTTTCCAAATTTTCTTCTGGTGGTGGGAGGAGGTATTACAAAAGGTACCCCCCTGCATAGCTTCTGTAAGCAACTGTCTTCTATCCTGAGTGGGCAAAATGGAGTTTGTGTTGGAGGATGTGGAAACTTACACTGTGGCCCAACTCAAAGAGTTTTGTGAGAGAGAGGGGGTGTATTGTCCCCCAGGTGCAAAGAAGGGTGAGCTCCAAACCAGCTTGAGGGCTTGGGGGGGAGGCACGACGAGAAAGTAAGGCTGAACAGGAGGACAGGGATGGAGAGACTGACCACGAGGGGGCTGGTTTGTACCAACCTGAGGTGGGGAACCTAGTAGAGGGGCCCAGAACACTTTCAAGGAAGGGCAGCAGTGTCTCTAGTGGCGGCTTATCAGAAGCAGTATTAACTGACCGGAGGGAGAAAAGACAGCTCACATGGGAGTTGGCGAAGCTGGAGGGAGGAACGGAGGATGGCTCACGAGTTGAGGCTCAGGGAGATAGATCTCCAGATCCTACGGGTCGGGGCACACACTGTTACTAATGGTGGCAGCGAAGAAAGAGAAATCACCAGGGAACCCAAACCCTATTTGCCAAAAGACATAGTAGCTAGCTATAGTGCGGGAGATGATATCGCCAAGTGGCTAGCGGCCTATGAGGTCTCTTTAAGAGTCCATGGGGTTCCAGAGAAATATTGGGGAGGGGGATTGTATAAATACATGCCTCCAGCGGGCAGGGATACATTATTGGCCCTGGAGCAGGATGAGCAGACCCACTACCCCACCATGAAAGTGGCGCTCGTGAGGAAGTTTGGACTAACACCCGAGAAGTACAGACAGAAGTTCCGGGGTAGCCACAAACTGGGCACACAGAATTGGGTGGATTTCCTGGACTATGCAAAGAAGGCATTAGAGGGTTGGATACAGGGCAGTGAGGTGAGGGACTACGAGGGGTTGTTTGATTTAATGTTGAAGGAACACCTGCTCGAAAAATGTTTCCCTGACCTGCGTCAACACCTGGTGGATAGCAAGCTGACCAATCCCCGGAAGCTTGCTGAGGAGGCGGACATTTGGGCTAGTACCCGGGTGTCCACAAGGGGGACTGGAGGGGACTCTCAAAAGACCGGACAGGGCACCCCCCAGAAGAAAGAGGGAGGGGAAAAAAAAACGGAGTTCTCTAAAGGCCCCCAAAATAGTTTCCAAGGGAAGGGAACGGGATTCACCCCTAGGGCTAACCCACCCAGAAACCCTAATCCTGGCCAGAGTCAGCAGCCAAGGGTTGTCCATTGCTTCGAGTGCGGTGGTATCGGACACTATAAGGGAGATGTGAAGTGCCCGAAAAGACCACCCCCTCCCATCGGAGGAAAGGCCCCCGGAGTAGCTAGTGTAGTGCTCGGGGAGGAGATGCCTTTAGATAAGGGAAGGGAGTGGGCGGGTGTCACTTTAGTGTCCCTAGGAGAACGGGAGATGGTTCCTAAGATCTAGGTGCCCGCAAATACCACAAAGTATGGGCAGTGGGTCACCATCAACGGCCAAAGAGGGGAGGCTCTGAGAGACACAGGAGCCAGTATGACTATGGTACGTAGCCAACTGGTGTCTCCAGAGCAGGTGATTCCCGATGTACTCCACCCTGCCGCGATGGCTGACGGCAGAATGGGCCACTATCCGGTGGCCGAGGTTCCATTTGAATGGGAAGGGGTTGCAGGGTTGCTTCGAGTTGCCGTAAGCCCTGCCGTGCCAGTCGATTGTCTGCTGGGGAATGACATGGAGCATAATGCTTGGAAGGAGGTGGAATACCGGACTCATGCTGAGATGCTGGGTACACCTGACTGGGCCTGTGTCAGCACAGGGTCTGCGACTACCCAGAGGGGGAGTTCGTTTAGGCGGGAGCCTGGAACACAGGCACCGCCGGCTGCCGACCAAGGGAAGAACCGAGGGCAGGAGGAGCCTGCCTCGGCATCCGCGTCCCGTGTGACGGATAGGCCACCGGAGGTGGTGGACCAGGAGTCCGCGAGGGGGATGTTACCGAACTGGAGAACCTACCCATCCCGGCCGAGTGGCACGTGGAGGGAGGGCCGACCAGGGAGGAATTCTGCAAGGGCCAGAGGGAGTGTCCTACCCTTGAGGGACTGAGGCGACAGGCCGAAGCCCAGGCAGCGGGGAACGTTGAGGGGAACTACCACATTTACTGGGAGGATGGCCTCCTCTACAGTGAACCCAAGGCACCCATGCACGGATCGTCACGGGCCTTGGTTGTCCCTCAACGTTACCGAGCCTTTCTCTTGGAGTTGGCTCATGAGATCCCCTTGGCAGGACACCTGGGGCAAGACAAGACCTTTGCCCGGCTTGTCCCGCACTTTTATTGGCCTCAGATGAAAGTGTCGTCCGACACCTATTGCCGGACGTGTGTGTCTTGTCAAGCCAGTGGGAAAACAGGGGTGAAGCTGAAAGATCCCCTGGAACCACTTCCTGTCGTTAGCACCCCCTTTGAAAGGGTGGGCATCGACATTGTGGGTCCATTAGATCCACCTACTACAGCTGGTCACAGGTTTATCCTGGTTTTGGTGGATCATGCCACACGGTACCCAGAGGCTATACCTCTGAGGACCATTACGGCACCTGTTGTGGCTAGGGCCCTGATGGGAATCTTTACCAGAGTGGGTTTTCCCAAGGAAGTTGTGTCCGACAGGGGGACCAACTTCATGTCAGCATACATGCGGGCCATGTGGAAGGAGTGTGGAGTGACCTACCGGTTCACCACTCCTTACCATCCCCAGACCAATGGTCTGGTGGAGAGGTTCAATAAAACCTTGAAAGGCATGATCAGAAGTCTGCCTGAAAGCCTGCGGAGGAAATGGGACGTCCTCCTACCCTGTCTATTGTTTTCTTACAGGGAAGTGCCACAGAAGGGAGTGGGCTTCAGCCCCTTCGAGCTTTTGTATGGGCACCCTGTGCGTGGACCTCTCAGCCTGGTGAGAGACGGATGGGAAAGAACTCCCAGAAAGCTTCCCCAGGATGTGGTGAGCTACATGCTGGCCTTCCGGAGCCAAATGGCTAAGTTGTGGAAGCAAGCTTCTGACAACTTGGAAGCCAGCCAAGCAGTGATGAAGGCGTGGTATGACCACAATGCTCACCCGGTAGAGTTGGAGCCTGGCCAGAAGGTGTGGGTGATCGAACCAGGAGAGCTTAGCGCCCTCCAGGATCGCTGGTCAGGACCCTTTGAGGTGTTGGAGAAGAAGGGTAAGGCTACCTACTTGGTGGATCTAAAGACCCCTCGCCAGCCCCTACGGGTGCTGCATGCCAACCGCCTCAAACCCCACCATGAGAGGCCCGAAGTCATATTGCTGATGGTGACTGACGGAGCAGAGGACGTGGAAAGCGAGCCTCTCCCCGACTTATTTGCGTCTCAAGAGAAGGATGGGTTGGTGGAGGGAGTGATTCTCTCCCCGTCCCTAACTCCTGAACAGCAGGAGGACTGCCGCCAGGTCCTGGGGCAGTACTCTTCGTTGTTCTCCCTTGTTCCGGGTAGGACTCACCTGTGCGTCCATGACGTGGACACAGGAGACAGCCCACCTGTGAAGTCAAAGATCTACCGGATGACAGACAAGGTGAAGGCCGGCATTCACAGTGAAGTCACTAAGATGCTGGAGCTAGGAGTGATTGAACCTTCCAGCAGCCCCTGGTCCAGTCCGGTAGTACTCGTACCAAAAGCTGCACCACCGGGAGCCCAACCGGAACTGAGGTTCTGTGTGGACTACCGGGGACTGAACTCAGTAACCAAGACTGATGCTCATCCGATTCCAAGAGCGGATGAATTGATTGACCGGCTGGGTGCTGCCCAATATCTGAGTACCTTTGACCTTACTTCCGGGTACTGGCAGATCTCTCTGACTGATGGAGCTAAGGAAAGGTCAGCCTTCTCCACGCCCAAGGGCCACTACCAGTTCTGCGTGATGCCCTTTGGGCTCAAGAACGCACCTGCCACGTTTCAGCGTCTGGTGAACCAGATCCTCACTGGAATGGAGAGTTTCTCTGCTGCTTATCTGGACGACATTGCCATCTTCAGTAACAGCTGGGAGGATCACTTGCGTCACCTGCAAGCTGTTCTCCAGGCCCTGAAACACGCTGGTTTAACGATCAAGGCCAGTAAACGCCAGATCGGGCAGGGGTCGGTAGTGTACCTTGGACACTTGGTGGGTAGGGGAGCGGTGCAACCCCTCCAGGCGAAAATCGAGGCTATCATGGCCTGGGAACCCCCCAAGACTCAGACTGAGGTCCGAGCTTTTCTGGGCCTCACCGGATATTACCGCCGCTTCGTGAAGGGGTATGGTACCATTGTGGCCCCCCTCACGGAGCTTACGTCCAATAAGCAACCTCGACGGGTAGTCTGGACGGAGGCTTGTCAGCAGGCCTTTGTGAAACTGAAGCAAGCCATGTGCGAGGCCCCGGTCTTAAGGGCCCCAGATTTTTCCAAGGAGTTCATTGTCCAGACAGATGCATCGGAACATGGCATTGGGGCAGTGTTATCGCAACTCAATGAAGAGGGTCTGGATCAACCCGTGGTCTTCCTATCCCGGAGACTACTTCCCAGGGAACAGAAGTGGAGTGCAATAGAGCGTGAAGCCTTTGCCGTGGTATGGGCTCTGAAGAAGTTGCGGCCATACCTGTTTGGCTCGCACTTCCTAGTTCAGACCGACCACAGACCCCTTCGGTGGCTGATGCAGATGAAGGGGGAGAATCCCAAGTTGCTAAGGTGGTCTATCTCCCTACAGGGAATGGACTTTCAGGTGGAACATCGGCCTGGAGTGGACCACGCCAATGCAGACGGTCTCTCAAGGTATTTCCGCCTTAGTGATGAGAACTACCAAGGGGTTGGGTAGCTCTCCCCACTTTCAGCTGGGGGGGACGCGTGTTAGACCTGTCAGCCCTTTGGGTGGTCCCTCCTCATCATTATTTATTTTGTCCCACTTTTGCCTCAAACCCTGTTATAATTTTTCCTTTTTGGGAACCACCAGACTTTTTAGTGTTGATGCAGGGTCAGGGAGCCATTTTCCCTACCCCTGGAACTTCTGTCTGAGGGCCTGAGACACAAAATGGTGGCCATCCATTGTCACCTGTGACATAACCAGAACCCACTGGAGGTTTCTAGAACCTTCTGTAACATTCTAGAATCCTGTGACATTAGGAGGCAGTTTAGAATGTTGGGAGCACATCTCAGGGTGGCAGTTGGCAACTGACTGGAGAAGAGAGAGGACAGATATAGAAGGAGGTCGGAGTAAGGCAGCAGGGGTGGAAACAAGTGCTTGGAGTGGGGTCCAGAAACCCACCCTTGATGCTAGTCCCTACTGACCAAGCCCAGCCTAAAGCCCTGTGTGGGACCAAGACCAGAAGAACCATCTTAAGGAACTGAATATTGGAAACAGGCCTTAAAAAGGAAGAACAGCAAGTTCCTGACCTGTTCAGTGGTGTCCTCCTGGAGTCCTGACGTCGAGAAGCCTGGAGACCTGGGGCCTGAGGTAGAGAAGCGGCGCTGACAGAAAGCAGACATCGTACCCGGAGCCGCCAGAGGTCGAGTGAGGGCGCCGACGGAGGTCGTGGAGAGGCGCCGGAGGTCGAGTGGAGATTCACCCGAGGTCGAGGTGAGGGCGCCGACGGAGGTCGTGGAGAGGCGCTGGAGGTCGAGTGGAGATTCCCCCGAGGTCGGGGTGAGGCGTCGACGGGGGAGTGAAGTCCGCCCACCGGAGTCGCCGGAAACTGAGGTGAAGCGCGCCGGAGGTCGGGAGTGGAGATCGCACTCCGGAGACACCCGGAAGCGGGGAGGCCGTGTCCCTGCGACGCCGGAAGGCGACATCGAGTCGAGACCGTCCAGCGACGTCGAGTCGGGACCGCCCAGCGACATCGAGACGAGGCTGCCCAGCGACATCGAGCCGGAGCCGCCTCACGACATCGACACGGCGCCGAGCGGAGCCGATCATCGTGAAAAGGGCAGTAAGTGGTAGAGGGGGCGTTTGAGGCCCCGTGGAGCCCTAAAAGACCATTCTAGGGGCTAGAGGGGTGTTAGAACCAGCCTGGGAGTGCCAGGGGTGAACTAAGACTGGTGCAGTGACATCTGTGAGGGGCTGTGTAGTTTGGAGGGCCAGATCTTTAGGTACCCTGGTTCTGCCTCAGCTTAGGCCCCAGCCTTGTCCAATCTAGGTGGGACACCCCCATGCCATCCAAATGACCACAAGCTGTGTATGGGCAAAGTAAGACCAAGTTACCTCATGAAAGTGATCTGATCTATACTGTCATTGTTTGCTTTTCCTTATTTATTGAGGGTGCTTTATTTATTGTCTTCCACTAATTTATTCCTGCACTGTATTTATTGTCTGACTGTATTTATTTGCCGTCTGTATTTATTGCACAACTATTTATTCTTTGCTTAATGAGGACCTGAACCTATTTATTGAAATTCCAAAGTAGCATTGTTTATTTGACCTGCTCTTTTAAAGGAAAATCCTATTGTATTGTATTTATGTTATGAAACCTGCAACTAAGTGAAAATAAGATAAAGACATATATATTTTCAACTTGACTTGCATAATTTTTACGGTGTAGTGTCGTTTTTGGAACGGATGAACGCATGGTTATTGTGAGGGTGTGACGTACGCTTAACACGGTGCCTGACCCCCAACCGCTCGAGCCAAGCTACCACTGTGCTGGGAAACTGGTGGCTGCTAACCCGGTTGCCCGGTTTCCAACATACCTACACTGAGTTACACTTCTGTTTGTACAGTGACAGAGCAGTCCTCGCACGCACTTCACTGCAACGCTTTCGTTACCCCGAGTCTTTCCCCCCCGAGGGCGCCTCTGTGCCCACCATGCGGGTCTGGGTGATGTAACGCGCCATTTCGAGAGTACATTCCCGAACCCAATCTGATAGTGTGTGCAGGATGGGAAGAGTTTGTGCAGGATGGGAAGAGTTTGCGAATAGCTATCGACTCCGAGGTTTGTGGTCGTAAACCCACCTAGTCACCGCCCCCCTCCCCTCCGACTGCTCACAACCTACCCTAGTAGCAGGTCTGCTCGCAGCCACTCGGGTAAAATTATTATTCCATACTTGTAAAAATATTACCTGTGAGCCAGGGGTCAAACCAAACCCAAAGTATGGGGGAGGGGTGGGGGGGGGGAGCTGCCAGCAATTGGGGTGGCACTCGCATTTCAAGCAGTGGGGGCTTACTAACCCTCATAGCCAATGTGAGAAAAAGGTGGAAAAGTGCAATTTAAACATTCTGGAGAAACTCGATACAATCAGAAAGAACGGGCATGTTTTTGTGGACTTGGTATGGTCACTGACAGTGATCTCTATAAGGTACATTGACTGCACTGCTAACTTAAAAGCAGGTTCCGATTTTAATCCAAAACACATTGGATGAGTTTTTGTAAAGTTACTTCGAAACATCCCTTTTTGTCAATTTGCAAGTTCCTTCTGTCGCAGGACAATGTACTTGTGAAAAACTTAAAAGCGAAAGGAACCGTCCTGCCGCAAGACACAGTTTCAATCCCTGAAAATACCTTTCCTACATGCTGAGATTAAATGTGTGCCAATGAGTTGGTGGTATTGCTGCCATAAATGCAGTGCCGCACCCTCTGCTACACTGAATGCACAGGTGTTGTAGCACGCCATAGTGAGCAGGTCCCATACACTTTGCCTCCACATCCGGTAAGGACTACCTGGCTGTTATTGTAGAGCAGGAAACAATATTTGCCTTTATATATCTTTGTCGGGGGTATGATCAGCGAGGTGCCAGCCTAGAGAAAAGGTCTAGCTGGCACACAGATGCAAAGTTTGTTTTTCATTGGGAAGATTTTTTCCAAGTCTCCGTAGAAGCTTGCAATGTTAAAAATAATCAAATGCCAGAGAGAGTTCAAGTAACAGGCATGCTGGTACTCCACTGGCATCTATTGTAGTTGCAGAATCATCGAGTGTGGAACCCAGCGCTGCTTTAGCCCCACAGCCATAGCAGAATCTGTCAAGACAAGGTTATTTTCTTTGACGAATGACAATACTTGTCTTGAGGCAGAATTTTCAATCTTTTTGCCAAGAAACAGTTGGTTATTGGCTGGAAGTTAGAAGCAGTCTTTGGTTGAAGGCCTGTTTGTTTTAAGGAGGGTTTATGTAAGACATTTAGAGTTCTTTTTGGACGATACCTTCATGCAAGGAGTAACTGATGGCGATTAGCTACAGAGCCATCCATGAGATGTTCTTGAATATAAGAGCGGCAGATGGGTCTGCTGGTGATGATGCTGGTCTACAGCCTTGATGAAGTCTTGAGCGGTCAGGTGATTTTCCAGTGAGCTGAGCTGTGCTGCTGGAATTGTGATGGAGCAGTGGAGAGGGAAACAGGGGGTCTAGAGGGTTGGAACTAATGCATGCGTGTCATGCATACAGTACGGACCAGTGGTGAGGCCTTAATGCTGCCAAGGCATCCAGATGTCCCAAGGTACCTCCACTTCCATTCTGTGGCTGGGTGACCCTTTTTTCTGTGAACTCCTCTAGCAGTCTGTCGTTTTCGATCTCAAGTCCCCTCGTCAGCTATCCCTGTTCAGACCTCCGGTCTCATGTTTGAGTCTCTTGATCACGGTCCACTCCCCAGGCTGCAGGTCAGCTCTACGCAGGACTCGCTGATGCATGGCAGGCATCAGGACTCCCGGCTCGTTGGCTTTCCTGGCTCCCATCAGGTTTCATTGCTACTTATTCAGATGAAAAGAAAATGAAACATCCATGGTGCTCACCAATGAAAGGGTGAACAGTGCCTATTCCTGGAGGCATGTGCTGTACAGACACAGACAATGACTGCAAAGAAAATAAATTTAGTCCGAGTACACATTCAGACACAATTATACATTAGATTACTTATCTACAAAATGACACATTTGCAGGGATTTACTAAACATGTAATGAGTGAACAGGCTATAAAAGAAGCAATATTCATTTAGAAAAAAATACTTTGCATGAACTTGACCTCTACTAGAAGGTCACTGTCATTCAGTTAATTCTTTCCTATTCTGCGAGTTTTGTAAAGCTCATGGCTATCAAAAGGCCGGTCAGCGCTAGAACAGTCATCGTCTGAACCGAATCCCCAGCAGAAACTAGATTCTAGACAGCAATGTTGTTAAAGATTTACGGAAAGATGGATCACAAGGCAGCTGGCGCAGGTCAAGAGGGAGAGAGTTCCACAATTTTTGGGACGATGGCAGAAAGAACGGCCACCCCAGTGAGATCTGCTGAACCTAAGAACCTGTAGTAGAGGGGCAGAGGAGGATCTCAAAGACCTTCTAGGAATGTAGGGAGTGGCAGAAGGTCTCAAAAGATCGAGACCTCTCTCGTGACGAGATCTGTACAGAATACAAAGGGCTTTAGATTGGACCTGCTGATCAACCGGGAGCCAGTGGAGATCCCTCCGGGCCTTCTTTGCAGATTGGTGGCGGGGAGATTCATCAAAAGCCCGACTGCAGCATTTGGTGTAGTCTGAAGTCTCTATGACATATCGTCGAGAACCTAGGTATAGAACATTACCATAGTGTAGTGGGCTGGTCCCACATGTTCAGGAGTCACAAGTAGATGCTGTAGACATGGCCAGGTAGAAGTAGATGAAGTTTATTAAGTTCCTAGATGTATATGCAGCAAACCCCACCAGGAGCAGCCTCCTAGCTGCTCAGCCCATCTTCCCAACTGTCTCACACACACACAGGCACCCAAGCATTCCACTCACACTAACATTCTACACGGAACACTCACACTGGCTGAGCAGCTAGGCACAGGATGAAAGGGAACATATTAACAAGAACTGAGGATATTACACATCCTCTCTCTTTACACTGAAAATTAATAAGACCTAAGCTAAACTCAAACTAAAATAAAAACAACTATACACAGAAATGTACAAAAGATGTAAAGAATCCATAAACCCATGGATGCATGATGAAATACATCACGAGAGGGAAAACAGACACACTAAGGAGGAAGGAAGGATGAAAGGATAGATAAACACACTAACACCATCCTCCTCCTTTAATACTGAAAAAAAAAAAACTTACGTGAAATAAAAGCTCACAAAAAACAAGTGAGCATGACACACGTGACAGAAGAAAAGGGTAAACTTACCCCAGACAAAATACAATGGGTAGAACGACACCCAAGGAAGTACTTCTCACGTGAGAAGACTGTCGAAAACACAATACGCCACCCCTCATGTGAAGGAGACTATGGGACTAAAACCCAAAAAAAACGTTGTTTGGGACTGAAACCCAAATGTACAAATTAGATCACATGGGACTAAAACCCAAGGACATGAGCAGCATGGGAAAACAGATGCAGCACAGTGTGGCATAAAAAGATGATTACCCACACACATGACAACGTACATTGAAGTGAAGGGACTGACAAGCAACACCAAAATAACAAAGGTGGGACTGACACCCCCCTTTAAACAGAAAAATGGGGCTAATACCCATTCCAAATGTAAATAACTGAACGTGGGGTGATGGAACTAAAAACCCACTCCCATCCCTAGGCAGGGATAAAATATCTGAAACAAGGGGAAGTGGGACTAAAACCCACTCCTATCCCTTAGGTAGGGATAACAATGTCTGAAACATGGAGACATGGGACTAAAAGCCACTCCCATCCCAAGGCAGGGATAAAAAAAAATCTGAAGCGAGGGAACATGGGACTGAGAACCCACTCCCATCCCTTAAACAGGGATACAAGAACTGTAAAGAAAACATGCATGAAACACATCACTGTAGTCGTGAGGGTGAGAGAACCCAGCAGAAGAAATATGTAACAGAGTAAATATGACTTGTCTGAGAAAAACACACACATTTCTTAAATGAATGAAACCACAATCATTTGGTAAATACAGTAACCCAAAAACATGCACGTTGATTAACCAAAGTCATAGGTGTGCCTGTCACCGCGATGATAGACAGGCGAGGCGTGAAACAGTTCTTGAAGAGGTGCAAGAAGGTACTCTGCAACAGAAACAATGGCAACAGAAACAGAATACTTGGCAGCAGAACAAAGTACTTTGATGCAGGTATCATGCCCATAAAAGATGGAGATGAAACGTGGCATGAAGGAAAGAACTCACCGGAGGTATAATAGGCAAAGAAATTCTCAGGTGAGAGATTTCACATAGGAATGTGCAGGAACTTAAACTAATAAAATGTTCCGCATTGAACGGAGAAGCTTGTAAAAAAATAATATTGAAAAAGGATACCGGCTGAATGTTGCTTGAAGCACTTGTGACAAAAGATAGAAAATTAAGAAAAAGTACATTGCTGGCAGGATCCACAGAAAAACCTCCTCAAGCAATGGACAACTTGAAAGGTCAGCTCCTTGGACGAGAAAGGTCGATAAAGTGCAGGTGAAGAGGAGCGCGCAGGGACACAAGACATCAGAGGGATTAACTTTAATGGCACGCAAGAACCAAATGTGGTTGACCGAGGCACAGAGCAAGGCAGGATACTTCCGAGCACCTCGAGTTCAATGTGCTCCAAAAAACATAGGATGAAGGTACGGACTTTACGGTGTGCCGGGTGGCTGCAGGCACGCTCCTGCTGCGAGGCATCTGACAGCAGCAGTGATGACTGCCAAGCAGGGAAAAAACATCATAAATGGCTCCACAGATGCTGGATGCGAAGAGGTGAGGAGCGCGCGCTTAATTTCAAGTTTTGAAACGCAGCGTGGCAGTTTTTACTGGTTTCACTGTAGAGAAGACCACTGACACGAAAAACAAATTACAAACTGAATATTACTCACTCCGATGGCCTCCTCATGCGGAAGGGAAGGAGATGAAACCAAATCCAAATCACTATCAGCTGGCTGAGCAGCTAGGTACAGAATGAAAGGGAACATATTAACAAGAACTGAGGATATTGCACATAGTCTAGGAGAGAGATGAGAGCCTGGACAATCAGTCTCCTTGCTATAACAAGCATTTACAATGCAATAGGTCTCACAATGACATTGTTTTGAGCTATTGGCATTGCAAATGTTATTGTTTTTTTTTCCCCGTCGTGAAGCATTAATCAAGTAATGGCGTTGTAAATGACAATGTCTTTCACCCCCTGTTGACCCCCGCAAAGCTCATCAGCATGTGCCCGCCAGTTTGAGCTTGAAATGACACACTGCGTGAGTATTTTTCCAAAGTAAGGGAGATTGCAGGCATTTGCTAATATCAAGAAAATCAACAGTATAAACCGGCCCACAGGCCATAAACAAAGTACACAAACAGGCCACGCACTGATCTGTCAGACCAGCCCATTGGGCACTGCCAGATTGCCCTGGGCCAATCCGAGCCTCTGAATACTTTCAGTAGGAAAGCACCTGCACTTCTCCGTCACAAGTACGTACTCCCAGGTAGTGAGCACCAGTGAGTCAACATTTCCATTTCAAGCAGTACCTACTACCACACTGTTGTTGCACGCACCCGGTTTCCCACTTATGCACTATTTTACTAAGATGGTTCTCTTGCCACAAGCGCTCTGGTGCAGGGTGCCCAGCTAGCATGCAGGGTATGAATGCTGTCTATTAAATAAATATAGAGGAATGTATTTAATGAATAAGTAAAGAACCGTTTCCTGCCAATTCTAGCACAGAAAGGAATCATATTCGTGATCTCCAAGGGCACTGTGGGTGGGGATTTGGTGCCAAAGTGCTCGCTGACTTGAAAACGTGCCAGTTCAAACATGTGCACACCAACACGCCTGAGTGCCGCAAGCCTCCATATTACATGTCTGGAACAGTAAACAATTGTGATGTCAAAGTTCCTTTCCCTAGTTCAGATTTCCATTAAAGACCGCTATAATATCGGAGCTCTGAACCCAATGTTTTGGCTAACGTTACATAATCTGTTTTGTGTTTGTGTGACAGCTGTTAGGTGTACAGGTTTGCATGCTAAAATTCAGCACAAACTTGAAATGTGAGACTCAAATGATGTATTGTGCCATTTAACATGTGACAGACTCTGCCCCAGGTCTACTGTCCTTTTAGAGGCCTTTCACCCAGCATGTGACAGATCCTGCCCCAGGTCTACTATCCTTTTAGAGGGGCTTGCCTTTCACCCAGCATGTGACAGACGCTGCCCCAGGTATACTGTCCTTTTAGAGGGACTAGCCTTTCACACAGCATGTGACAGACTCTGCGCAGGTCTACTGTCCTTTTCAAGGCCTTTCATCCAGCATGCGACAGACTCTGCCCCAAGTCTACTGTCCTTTTCCAGACCTTTCAACCAGCATGTGACAGACTCTGCCCCATGTCTACTGTCCTTTTAGAGGGACTAGCCTTTCACCCAGCATGTGACAGACTCTGCCCCAGGTCTACTGTCCTTTTAGCGGGGCTGGCCTTTGTCAAACAGGCTTCTTGTGGGAAAAGATGTGGACTTTAATGCCATTAGAAAGGATGAGAAATAAAGTCGAAGGGAGGGAAACATGTTTTCCTTTACATTTTAACAAGGAACATGCCTTTTCTACACGTTTGTCACCGGTACATTTATCACCTGACGTCACTGGCTGCGAGGTCACACTCGCAGCATGCCCCTGTGAGGACATGCGTATGAAATGTGTCCTGGGTGTATGAAAAGCAGGCAGCAGAAAGACCAGCCCGCCCGCCCCACGTGAACCTCTGGGGTCAGTGAGGGATTAGCATGCATCATTCTGTGGAAATATGGATTTTTATGATCAGTTATGTCCCCTATCTTGGACCCCAACGGTTTCATGTATAAATCACAAGTACATGTATGTTCCCTCCAGTTTCAGTTATGAAGACGCAAACACATGTGCGTCCACCGTCAACATGTCCTCTTTCAGATCCGCCATGAATGGGCCGGATATTCTATTCCTAAGTATGAAAGGCCATCGGCTTTATATGGTTCATTTATCCCATTTTACAGTCCAGGCGAGTAGGCCCTGATTCTACCATTAAGCCTTTTCTGCCTTCTGCCTCTGAAAGCTCCAGTCTGAGCTCGCATCTGTATCCATGAACTTTGTCCTACTCCCTGCGCGGCTAAACGGTGCCTGACTCGGCCTGTCGGCCTATCTGCCTGCCAAAAACTGTATTTCACCTTCAAGATTATCTGCTCTGCTCCGCTCCTCATCCGATGCATTCCTGTCTAGTAGTTTAGGTAAACATTCCTCCAGCTACCGTGCAAAGGGGCCAGGCCTCGCTGCCCTCATGCAAGTAATTCATAGCCCTGTTTCCATGGAATATTCCTACCCCCTCGCATCTAGTGTAGACACTTAGACGCTTGTACACGCACTAACAGTCAGTATAGTCAGTATAGAATAAGATTCTATCCTAAGAGACCTCTCTTTTTGGATAACACAGTTCTTTAAACATAGGATATTAGATATGATTCGGGATTAGGTTGACATAACCCCAGACTTCTGTCTCCACATGTAGAGCTAAATGTCAAGTCCCCTTCAACCTCTAGTTACACGTCAATCACACGTCATGCTGCTGCACGCGCATCTCTGCCAAGTATTTTTGCTGACATTGCGAAATTCTTTCATGGAACCACCCATTTATGACATCATATCTAATGACGTTCTTTAGTTACGCCTAGTTACACCCATTTTAGTTACGCATGTATGATTTTATCTCTGTTAACAACTGTTACGCCTCCTGCATCTGTTTCACTATAATGCCTCTTCTATAAATATGATTATCTGTCAATAAAGTATTGTCCTTCACTTCCTGAACCTTCGTGGTGATGGAATATGGAGTCCATCAATTCGAATTGATTTTGGAATAAAGCCCGTTCCGAACCTCTAATACCACGGATTCTGCCTCTTATTTTACTGAGCTATTGTTATAGATTTTCCGCATTAAATTAAGTACCGGTAATTAAATTATTTACCACATAAATGGCGCCCGAATAGGGAAACCCGTCTCCAGACAGAGGTAAACATCTGGAGCCGGCTGTGTGCATTTTTCCAAGACTATTACAGTCAATGAACTCATTCGATTTGCTCTCGTGATTGTAAACATTAAAGCTCAGTGGCACAATGTGGCAAACAATACAAGGACTGTTGGAGGTCTGGGTAAAATAACATTTTGCCTATAAGACGCTTTCTTTCCCATATCAAAAAAGCCGTTATGTGTGCCAATTTTTGGGGTGTTTGCCACTTGTGGTGCTTTGGGCTGACAGAGTCAGGTAGGTGTCTGCTATCTGCTTATTCCCTCCACCCCTACCCCCCCTCTAACCCCAACACACCCAGGCACGGATGTGGTCCGTCGGCTAGATTGACGATTTAGGTGCTGGAAACCAGGGTTCGAGCCTCGGGGTCGCGTCCGCATCCTGTGATTCTGGGCAGATCACTCAATCTCCCCGTGCCTGAATGTGTAACGTAACTGGTGCGCATGTAAAGCGCTCCAGTACCTTCGGATTGAGTTTGTGCTATATAAATCTGCAATAAAAAAAAAACATGTCTGACGGCAGAGAGAACTACATGTTGAAGAAATGGTTTGAAGATATGGTGTGTGGGGTTAAAGGGCAGGTCACGATAATGGTAAAGATATGTAAATGTGGCAAAGTGAAGAGGGAACGGAAGTAAAACAAGCATGACCGGACAGTGCATGCCGGAGGCCTCTTTGCGAATTACCAGGTCACTCAAGGGCTTTGCTCCGTCCTTTTCACACCCACTAGATAGAAGATTCGTACAGAAAATTCCACCATAAGGCCGTCTGTATACAATGTTTACTGTCAGAACGACGGGCGACAGTTACTGTGCTTTCAATGCAGAAGCAGGTTGAGGTACCTAAAGGCAGGTATTTCATCCGAAGAGAAGCGCCTCCTGCCCAGATATTTACAGACTGTGCTCACACCAGCAAACATGGCAGGTTTCCGGTGGTCCAATAGGGACCCATTTAAAAAGGTAGCTCGAGAAGCTTGTTTTTTCTTTGGTCCTTGCTTTCCGCAGTCTCACAGTAAATCCATTTTGGTCGCTTGCAACAGATCTTTCGAAAATACCCCCAGATGCGCTGAGATGAACTTGCATTAAAATGTACATACTTCATTCCTCATTTGCAAGGCAGTATCGGAACAGGGAAAAGATGCATCATAGTCTGTGTTCTGCTATGTTGCCCCAAACGTCATCACTTTCGAACACAAAGCTAGGATGTAGATGTAATGAAAACATTTACAAAGAGTTCCACATTGATGCATAGTTGCATTCGGACACCATTAAAATATGAAACCTAGTTGTATGCATCATTCACTAAAAGAGTGCTTATAAAGACTAGAACCTGTCACCATTGATTAAAATTAGTCTCTCCAGCCCTGGCTGGCACAGCAGATTCTGGTTAGTAACAGCAGCTAGCAGATGTCGGAATTCAAGACTAAACGTTGCCTCATGTGAAACTCTACATTGGCCATATACTCTTTAGAAAGATACTTATTTTGTATTTTTACGCTCAGTGGTGGAGAGCCGCTCGGGCCTCAGTGTGCAGGGTAGTGCCTGCAGACTTTATCTTTAGAGGGGCTGTTTCTAATTGCTAATTAGAAACAGATGGCCCCCCTAAAGATAAGAAAGTGCTACACGACAGCTGTGAAGCAGACAACCCAGTCCGGATGAACCGGACTAAAGGGCGAAAGGGCAGCGTCCAAAAGGCATCATTTTCAATGGAGAGCTAGAGTTTAGCATAAACGCTGACGCAACCCAATGAAAATGATGAGAGGGGCTTCAAGTACCCTTCTAAAATCTCCTTTATCACTATCGGTCTCGCCAAGCGAGCAGCACGTGCTGCAACGCTAGGCGAGACCTAAAAAGGAAGAAGATTGAAAACTTTTCTTAGCAGCCTCAGATGACCAAAACACGTGGCTGCAAGTTTTTTTTCCTTGGTGCTCCATAGTGAGGCTGGAGTCTCGCCACATTCCAAGGCTTTTTATAGCCGTTTTGGGAGTGGGAAGTCTATCTAGGTCATTGCGCACTGAAGAGGGGATTATTTTATTGAAATTGTTCCTCCAATATCATGAACTCAGTCTTGTCTTCATTGAGCTTCAATTTACAATAGGCCATCCACTTGGCCACTTCAGTAAGACAAGGGGGTTAGACTGAGATGAGAACTGGGAGAAATTGAAATCACCAACTGGGTGTCATCAGCATAGGAGATCAATGAAAACACGAAAGAACGAACAATTCTGGCCAAAGGGTAAATAAAAAAAGGTTTAAAAAGGGTGGGGCTGAGGGAGGACCCCTGAGGTTCCCCATAATATAACAGAAGACTATGTGAGTACCAGGACTGGTCTTGCACCTGGAATATTCTGTCCTTCAAACTTTAATCACTTTGGATATCCTATAGATAAGTGTTGAATGATCTACCATGTTGTAGACCGCACTAAGGTGTAATAAAATGACGACTGCCGAACCTCCTTTGTTCAACAGAGATCTAAGCTCCTCGACCACAGCTAGCAAGGCAGTTTTGGTGTTATGCCGGGGTCTAAACCCCATTTGAGGTAATACTCAGATTTCAACAGAAGTCAAGGACACAATGGGTGCAGCTAGGTACTATGCAAGATTATTGGCACTAAAAGTAATAAATACTTGCATAGTGTCATGATCAGCCTTTTTTTTATTTTTATTAAAAGAACCTTAGTTAACCCCTTCGATGCGTGTGACGGAGCGGTTCCGTCATGCGCGTCGGTCGCGCTGTGCGGATGACGGAACCGCTCCGTCACGGCCCCACCCGCGCACGAACCCTTCAGCACAGCGCGGTAATCCGCGCCGCGCTGAAGGGGTTAATGGATGTGTCTGCGAACTACTGAGATTTACAGATTTGCTTTTAGGTCAGGTTCATAGCTCAGTTTTTGCTAGACCTTCTGCGTTCAACAGAAAAAGTTTTACAAACAAACCTGAGAAAGAAGCTGTGGCTCCACCCATATGCTGGTTACATTCAGTACAGCATTTGATTGAGCAAAAACAGTGCTGGTTGCACTTCTGTGGCTCCTGAGGGGTGTTATCCCACCTCTCAAAAAAGTGAAACGGCACACATTCGCAAGGGGAAGACCCCTCCACCGTGTATTATTGTATAGACTAAGCATATTGAGCCAGCAGCCAGCAGCAGTATGATTGGCAGAAGCATCAGGACATGCTTACTGTGCACATTACCTAGGGTTCAGATTATCTTTTGATGGTTAGGTTAATCCTATTGGCTAACAGAACTTCCCAATAATGGGGTTTCCCTCATTCAAAATGACTACTGCATCCACTGTGATGATGAGGAGGCATTTGTGTCTCAGTTTTTAATCCCCATTTATATTTGCTACAAGCGAGAATAAGCACATTGTTATGGCTATCCATCCAGGCACTCCAACACATGCTCCAGTCACTGGAGATCCAACAGCCTCATGCCGATCCTTCCTACCGCACAAACTCACTCCCTCAGTTTGCTCCATCTAACTGTAGTGGCCAATGAGGAGCCATATCTCCTCTTCCGCACTGGACCCCAGAGCCATGGGAGCCAGATACACAAAGTTATTGGTAGAGCCCAGATCACATGATATAATTTGAATATAAAGTGGAAAGAATTACAGATGAGAACAGAGTGTGACGGGTTTTGTCGCTTTTGAAATGTAAGCAATTTTATCCATTTTAATTTTAGACATCGCAGCTATTTCTTTGCTCCAGACACACATAGCGCCCGCTGTCCTCTCACACTACGCGTCTGCACCACGCTAGTTCAGCTCATCAGTGGCTAAAGATCTTTGAAATTGGTGGGTGTAACACTCCCACTGAATATCGGCAATCAAAGCGAGTAAACATTCGTTTAAATTTTGTATGGAATCGCAGGATTTGCCCACTGACCCCAAGATGACCATCCTTCATATAAACTCGAACAAATATAAAATGGCACTCATGGTTGGGTCTTCTTGTTGCCAAGGTTATTGCTCGGCAGTGGAAGAACACAGACCCTTCCACCCCTAAAGAGTTAGAAAAAAGGTCTAGATCAGCGTATGAGTTTGACAAAACCTATTTACCAAGCAAGAGGGTGCCCACAAAAACATTATACTATTTGGAAAGATTGGGTCCAATACAGAGGAAATATACTGATCTCGCAGGGATACAGACACAGGTCATTAATGGATGATAAAGTCATGGGGTATAGAGGTGCATAAAACGGTAATGGTATTTGTGGTTCTTATGGATTCTAGTCTATTGTATCATTACTATCACATTCTATTGCCAGGAATGAGATGTACATGTTTGCTCCTTATTCATTTTATCAACATGAAAATCAATACAAATCTTTAATAAAAAAATATGGGAGGCAGTTGTGCATTTAAAAGCACACATGTTCACATAAATGTACTACAAACCATATACCCTAAAAGGACTCTTAATGAAATATTCTAGTACTTTC
Organism: Triturus cristatus; assembly: GCF_964204655.1. Taxonomy (NCBI): domain Eukaryota; kingdom Metazoa; phylum Chordata; class Amphibia; order Caudata; family Salamandridae; genus Triturus; species Triturus cristatus. Next base: position 1,093,886,658 of record NC_140584.1, on the reverse strand, counting down.
ATGGTGTGCCAGGAACAGATCCCAATTCTTTTACCAACTTTGCTGTGGGTTCACCCCAAATGCCTGAAATTACCTCCAGCATGCTAAGGCTAGCTAAAACAATGGAGCTTGATACAACCCTGACTGCCCACACCACAGTGACAGCACTGAGGGGCTGTTAAGCCAAAGTCATAGCAACACTTGCAACCTCCACCCGTCCTATGCTGCCGGTGTGTAGCAGCAGCAACTGAACGTGTCTGAATTGAGGAGAGGAGCAGAGAGGCTCACTGCTGGCACCTGTGTACCCAGGCCGTGCACAGGCTTTGGTGTGGTTTTACGAGCTCGATCCTCTCAGCTGAAATATTACAAGACTAGAGCCCTAGAGCCCTACAGAAGCTGGGACGACTGCCTACAGCCCCTGCCTTCTGTCCACTATGGTATTACCCTCTGCAGAACACTACATCTATGTATGCTAAATGGGTTCAAATGCTAATCTACGTCTTGGCTTTCCTGTTATAACAAGTTAGTTTCATGTTTATACAATAGGATTGCCCGATTACATTTCACTCTTTGACAGGCAAGCTGTGGTTTCAGGTCAGTGAACTAGTAACTGATTAAGCTATACCTATACTTACCATGTTTAGAAAAACAAAAACGTATAACACATTTGTATCTGCATAAACAGAAAATATTTATGTTTAAAAAAGAGGCATGGACCAATTCTCAATCAATAAATCTTTCTAGATCACTCCAGATTAAAGGCTCACAACTCAAAATGCGTGCAGCAGCAGCAATAAATCATTGTCCTGCCAAATACTCACTTTTATGAATAAAAGAGAAGTATTTTAATATCTACTGCTAGCAAAGAAAAAAATATGACATGCAGAAGAACTGCACAATACTTGAGGTCATGGCTCTAGTGTTTCAATGGCAATTCCCTGTCCCACTACTGCCTCGTGGGTTATTCCCCATACACTAGTGGTATGCCCTATAGACAGTGTGACTCTCAAGAGCAAAGTTGCAAAGTCATCCTGTGCCCTGGGCCCCCCCCAACTTTTTTCTGAATGGTACTGGTGGTAACGGACTGACTGACCCTGGGCTCTGCCTAACCAGGCCCAGGGCCAGTGCTATGCTGAAAGAGACATGTAGAATATAGTGAAAACACCTACATGCACTAGGGTACACTATGGTATGGGGTACCCCTGTGATTGGCATGACCTAACCTATCAGACCCCACTAAATAATAGGGCAGGGGGATTAAAACTACCTAGTAGTCCCTAGTCCACAATAGGGCATTGCAATTTAGAGGACATCAGCTTTGTCTACACTTGCATGTGTGCACTGCTGAAGCCTGAGGTCAGTTTAAAACTAGCCCTGTGTGGCAGGACTGCTTTTAAAAAGTAAATTGTGCTCAAACTCTACTTTGGTGTTTGGGACACTTAAACGTGGATAAAATACAATATTTGGGCATATTAGAAACCCCCAGGGTCTCCCCTAGGTGTCCCAGAGGTGGGGGTCAGGTATTTATAAGGTAGACTTTTATAAAATGAGTTTTGTATGCCCTGGGTTAAGTGAAATTTCACATTTCACTCTCCACATTGTGATAAAGTGCTGACCAAATTCGACTTTGATGCTAGGAGCACTGTGGAGGGAGGATCTGCAATATTTCTACAGATTCAGAACCCCCAAAGTCTCCCCTAGTTGTTCCATGGGATGGGGGTCCTGTAGATATAAGCAAAATGCACATCCCATGCCACATAGGTTAACATGGCAATAGGTTATTAACTAATAGCTCCTGATTGGAGAATGATAGAACTTCCATTCAAAGACTTCCCAGAATGGTAGTGATAAATCCAACAATATCATATTGTTGAATTTCTCCTAAAATGTATAGACAAGAAGTTAGAACACTTTCTTGTTTGTAAGTCCAGATTCAGCCTTCCAGTGGTCTGTCCTGATTGGTCAGAGTTAAGTGGATTAGCCAGGCTGCCTTGAAGAGGTGATAAAGAGCACCTGGGGTTAACCAGCTCTGCTGGGAGGGCAGTGTGCTGCTACACAGGAATCCAGAGCAGGGGGAGGAGTCGTAAACCATGGTCTTCAAAGAGAAGCGGAGGCCTCAGTTTCATTTACAACTTCACTCTTTTGACCCTAAAGCCAGAGCTAGGCTTATGGAAGGAATGCACAAATTCAAGGGGGAAGATTCTATGTAAAGGAGCCATCCTAGGGATGCGTTTAGCCAGCTCTTACCTCCCTGCTGGAAAATCAGCCATTATGAATTTGGAGGATTTGGTGCACTCTGGGACAAAATAATGCCACACTCTATAGGATGTGGTCATATCCTTGGGGGGTTGCCCTGCTCCCATGGCTCAGTAGTGACCTCCTGCTTGACCCAGAGAATTTGGAATAAGTATCTGAGCGGGGCAGAGTCTCTCAGATCTGCTGCTTGAAACTTAAGAAAGCAAGACGTTGCCATGATGATAAGTTGGGGTGCAAATTCTAAGGCATGCCCTCTGAAGACTACACCAGCTGAAACTACAGCCCTGTGGGTTACCTTGCTGTACAAGAACTAAAGAGTGGACTCCCTGCAAGCTACAGGTTAACAGAGTTCACCTGGAACATCACCACCAAGGATCCTCAACCTGGATAACTACCAATGGATTTGTAAGGGTTTTGTCCATTACAAATCCAGTGGATTGTGTGAACTGAAGTCCTCAACTTTCAAGGACCATCTTGGAGCGTCCAGACCCTTGGAGTGAGTTTGATAAACCTTGGGACCCTTTGGGGAACTTCAAGAAGAAGTTCCAGAACTTTGGAGAACTTTGGAAAAAAGCTCCATGGGGGACCGACTCAACCTGGTCAGCCAAGCCGCTTACCATCAACCGCGAGCTGGCCAAGCCATTCAGGTTCGTCCTGCTAAAAGCTCCGTAGGTCCGTCTTCCAGAGTTTGACCAGGACAAGAAGAAATCCGAGGCCGGCAAACCCTCACCAAATCCAGCCTGGTGAAGAGCATCGAGGGACGCCATGAGAAAAAGCTCCAGAAAAGTTTCTAAGTCCAAAGATAAAAACTGTGACCGGGACCTACTGCGAGTGGTGGCCGCTCAGGGCTCATACGCGGTCGGCCTGAAACTTTGACTTTGAGCCGGTCTATTGCAACCAGATATCCCAATATGGTGCTATAAGTTTCCAAGTGCTATATAATGCTAAATCTTTGAAAATCCATATCTCTGGTTCCCTACATTGGATTTTTGTAATTTTGGTGTAATTTTAAAGATAAAAATATGACCTATTTTTATAAATTGGTGCTGGATGTTTATTATGGGTTGTGTCTTAATTATTTACTGAATTGGTGTTTTTAAATGCTTTATATACCTGTCTTGGAAGTTAAGCCTGCCTGCTCGCAGCCATGTTACCAAGACCTATTCTGATCCCCATTCTGTGTTAGTGGCCCTATTGCCAGTGGCAGACCTATATTTGCCCCGACCAATAATCCACTTTCCAACAAGCGCACTTTGACTCAATTAGTCAAAAATGTTCTAGCGCCGCAGGGCTACCAGCAGCAAGTTACCCCAGGAGAACAGGCCCGAAACCAGTCTTACCTGCACCGGCAGAAGGGGACCGTTTGGAGTTCCTGAGTTCGTCCAGTCCATGGGTGCTGGCAGCATCAGCAGCCTGGTTCAGGTAAGTCATCCGCACGCGGAAAATGAGGTTGCACTCGGTGGGTGCAGGCTCTCTCATTCGCTGCATAACCGGAGGCTTGCTGCTGCTCCTCCTGTATACCAAGTGTTTATTTGGCTCCCGATGGAGTGGCAATGACTATCGTGACTATCGTGTGCTGGGTCCCTTGCCTGGTTGACGGTGCTCCCACAGCATCCTCAATTCTCCAGTGGGGTAAAACATGTTGCAGTCCTTGGTCCTCTCAGAGCCTTCCTCTGGCATACAGGGTCACCACAACTCACAGTCCACAAGCTTCGCCCGATCAGTCCAGTGATACTCTCCATGATAAACCCTCCTAGCATATAGGATCACCGCTTTACTACCACACAGGGCTACAGCCCCTTTCTGCACTGCAGTCTTTCTCTGGCAGTTTCATCTGGTATACAGGATCGTTGCTCTGCTACCTCACAGGGCTACACTCCCTTTCTGCATGCCATTCTATATCCGACAGCCCAATTTGGCACACAGGGTTGCCACACCACTACCAGACACGGCTCCGCCCTCATCGCGAAGCACAACACACAGCCAAGTTCAAGGTAGTCCTCTCCTGGTATACGAGGGTCGTTGACTCTGTCTTGCACAGCCCACCTCTTTATAATTCTCTAACCAGCCCCATCTTCTTCCTAAGATTTACTGAATAAAAGAGCACCCTTTGAAGTGTACAAGGGAGGCCTGGTCCTCTCCTCCCCAGTGTGTGTCCCACCCAGCTTACAGGAATACACAGATCTGTCAGGGGGGGGTCTCTCTACCAACTCTACATGCATCACCAGGGAGGACTGGGTCTCCCAAATGGATCCCAGGGCCCTCTATTAAATGTGCCATTCAATGACAGACAAACACAAAGTGCATGTGTACATTATACATGCACTGCACAGTACCTTATCTCCATGTACTGTACCACTCACAGGCACACATACATCCAAGCACATGTATTTAACATGCACCCACTGCCAAGCAGTGTATCCTTTATATATTCTACCACTTACAGGGACACATACCACCAGCACTTATATGCATGCACTGCACAGCACCATATCGTTCAGATACAGTACCACACACAGGCACATGCACATCCAGCAAATGCATACACCATGCACACACTGATTAGTACTGCATTATCCCAGTACTGCAATCCACACAGGTACAAACACCCAGCGCCAATACACCACTTCTGCGCTACGAAGCACTTCACACTAATCAGATTTGTCCCAAGCGTGAGTAAAGCGCACAGCAGCGGAACTTTAGAGGTGAGCAAGCCTGTGACACAGGTTAAAAAGAAGGTGTTCACTCCTACTGATCACTACACAGTATGCTGCCACCACTGCACTTGTGCAGCTTAACTCCTGGTGAGTAGCCTTCCACCACCATAAGAGTAGGACGTTGGGCGTCCTTCCCAGCCCAACAAGACCACAATCCATGAGACAGGACAATATCCTGGAGCACACATGATCCGTGTTCGCCTATGACAACAGAAATCAGCATTAGGGATCCAGACATAAATACATTTGGGCACTCAGGTCAGGGGGGCACGGCTATTACCACGTAGACGACTTTTCCATCCTGACAGTGTTATAACCGGTCATGTTAAAAGAAAAGTTAAAAGTTTGCACTCACCTTTATAGAATGCATATGTTGCCACAGGGAAAAAGGGCAGCTGAAGGAGAGCTTCACAGTACACAAACGTCAGGAACCACACAGGGGGGTCTAGCATTAAGGGATCTTTGAAGTTCACTGTGTACCATTTCAGTAGATCTGTCAACTGAAGAAGAAAACAGATTGAAGAAGCTGTGAAAGCACTATGAATGAGATAAACAAAAATGAAAAAGAATGACTATAACTAGAATGTTTAGCCTTTGATTGGAGTGGTTTATACAACGCTGGCAACAGATTGATATATGCTGTCAACAATATAAAACAAGAGTTAGCAAACCCGCTAGGTCTCGCCATTCCAACTTCGGCCAAAGGGAAAAAAAAACAGCTCAATGGCGTGCATGTGTGAAGCATGCTGCAGATGTGGCATAACACAGCTGCCTTTTTTTTTTACTATTACAATGATCATTTTACGAGGACGAGCGTCAAATGGTGCACAAGCAAAAACCTTCATATATGAACAAAATGAAGTGGCATTCATGGCAAATGTCAGCTGCTTTCTCGCAAAAAATAAAAATAAAAACAATTAAAAGAAAAACAGTTTATAGAACTGCAATGAGGGGGGGGGGGGAACAACGGAGGAGCTGGTGGAGGGTACAACAGCGGAGCATGTCAGGGGAAGCCATAGGAAGTGGGCGGGGGAGCAACAGACAGGCTTGAGGCCGGGAGTAGGAGGGATAGGTGTGGTTGGAAATTAAACAAAAATATTAAAAAGCCAGGATGGGGCAAAGCAATGCTCAAGCTCTGGGTGAAGTGGAAGAGAGGGCAGCACAGGGAGGTGCAGGTCTGTGAACGCAGTATACAAGGGACAGGAAAAAGGTGCACGCACAAGGAGTGCTGAAAGAAAAATAAACAAGTATTGGTAAAGGCAATCGAATTCGCCTACGTGATATGCATTTGCCAATGTTTTTCACATGATGCTCAATTGAGCTGCTGTGCCACATAGCTTAAACAAAAAAAATAAGCGTTATGACGCAGTCAATGCGGACCACTTCATAATGTGTTTCGCTTTTCACTTTAAACCATTTTGCAACATGTAAAACAAGCATTTGTAAGGCAATCAGTCCCACGTTTGTGAAACTTGGAGCTATTGGCGAAGTAAATGAAAATGTGTTTTACTTTTGTTTTTTCTTTGTTTGCAGTTGAGTGAGCATTTTTGTATAGAGGTATTGCTATTTGTAGCTAGCCGAAGCTCCACAACTGGTTTCATTTTTGTTATCACCCAGCTCTTAATACTTACGTGCCAAGAGAAGTGGAGAAGTGTGGCTCAATGGTTAGAGTGGCAGACCTCGATGCAGAGCACTGGTCTGGGACCAGGGTTCGATTCCCGACGCGGCAGGGTCTCAGGCTATAAATTCCGCGGACCGGATATTCTCGCATCAGTGCCTATTCTAATCATGGGTCCCACGCTGCAACTCTGGGCAATAGCTTGCTTAGTCTCCACAACGGCCCCAACATCGCTGGGATGCCTGGCTTCACCATGGGGGTGCCCAGGAGTGGACACTTCACACGGATAGCCAGGAAGGGTTCCTACAGCGCGGAGATACCCCCAGGGGTGATTCGGCGCTATATAAGCACATACACATTTACATTTACACACAAGAGGGACTGGTTTTTTGAGAGCATGGCAGGCGGAGAAGATAATCTGTACAGTTGTAGCACCGTCTTTGTTGTGAATTTGAACAACAGAGTTTAGATGGAGCAACATGGCAACTGGAAGGTAACACGATTGGCGTTGGGTGGGAGGGCGGTCCCAAGACAGTGTAGCGCCCCTTTATGGGCTCGCAATGAATTTACTCTGTTAACAACTTATTAAAGTATTTTGGCAGAGAGGCATGTAAACTATTGATGACTTACACAGCAATCCCAGAAGAATGTGAGCGACTAGGTGCGGGAGAGGGGAGAGAAGAGAGCTGCAACAACTCCACAGCTTCTGAAGTGGGAGGAGGGTTGGCAGCCGGGCTGTATGCTCAGAAGCGGTGCTGTGCACGGTGTCACCTTGCCCGGTATGCCGCCTGCTCTGAGCACCACCGGGCTGAGCTCTCAAGAGCTCCCGTCCAGCGAGCGGAACAAAACAATTTGATCACGTCTGCAAGTAATTTCAAAATTGTTTGTGTGCCGAGTGCAGAACAAAAGAAATGCGGCAGCCAGGATGTTAAAGATGAATCAAAATGTTGTATTGCAGACACTCTTACTGAGCATTGCACGCTAAGCAACTGAAGTAAAATTTAAAAAAACAACTCAAATTTCAGGAACAAAGTGTCGGGGAAGTTTGTAGTTGCCGTACCTGTACCGCCAGCTGCGACAAAGAAGTAATTAACAAAAAAGTGCTCCGAAACTGTAAATAAAACGTACAGAGTAAAGTCACATGTAACAGGGTTAGTCCTTATGGGAGGTTACAACAGTAGAAAAGGAGGGTCTACTAAAGAAATTAAAGCAAAGAAAAAAAAGCATTTCCAAAAGACAGTCAAAGGAACCAAAAAGCCTATATTTTTAATACAAAATGTCTCGAAGAGATAGCGCAGGCGCTGCCTATGCAAGACCTAAAAACATCGACAAAGCTAACAGATTTTGCATAGGCGAAACTTATTAGCTGTGCCAATGCTTGTGCTGGGGAGGAACAGGCAATAAAGGAAGGGGGGTATAAACCAGAAAGCAGCAGGTGGGGAATTAGAGGGAGAGATGATGGAGGAAAGACAGAAGAAATTACAGTGGAGGGAGGGGTAGAGAGGGAAGGAAAGAAATGTGGATGGAAAAGGGGAGAGGAAAAGAGATAAGAACGTTATGTTCTAAACCTGTAGTTGGACTGCATCTGTACAGGGCTACCTGCATGCTTTGTCTTCGTAAACTCCAACAATGACCACTGTACTCAGCACAACGCAAAACAAAATACAATAACAAGCACCAAATCTGTGCTTCAGTCCTCATTACGTCACTTGAATGAGCCCAGGATGGGAGCGGACAGATTTCAGACCCTGCTGGTACTGCACATCCTGCAAGAACTTAAGCCAAAGCTGCTGCCATGATGGAATGACCAGGGCCCCAGGATACTGAAGCTGTCACTGCAGGGTAGCAGGATACAAGAAAGTGTATTCCAGAAGCTGTATATTTAAAAGATCTTACTGCAGCCAGTGAACTAAGTCCGCAGTTCCATTTTCCTCTCTCTCTGGTAAGATGCCATCAGTCTCAAGCAGGCCATGCGATGATTGAGGAATTACTGTGCAGTAATGATAGTCCACTTACTGTGCGGCCACAAGACGTGGCCCCAGAATGTGCTGGCCGCTAGGAATGTGGATATTTATATATCTATATATCGCCGGGCAGGATATGGCCTGTAGAAGTACTCGTATGGAGTGTTAGATAGCAAATACATTTTTATTAAAGTACCTTCAGACTGCGTAGCCAAGGGAAGGACACTAGCCAGAGACCAGAAGCTGTACTTGGGCCTTGCTCCACGGCACGGACAAGCAGAGCAGGAAGACGTGCAAAGTGAAGCAGACGACATGCTGACCCACCAGAAGCATGCAAATTAGAGCGATACTGGAATCAGCAAATGGTAAGTAAAGGTATGCATTGGGCAGTTTCTAAGCCAATTTTAAGATTGATTTTTTTTATACTAGAGATTTCGCAAGCACTGTGCACGCGAAATCAAAAAGTAGTTGCCTGAATATGCACAGAGGATGGATACAAGCCATCTAGGAAGTACCTCAAAACCTTGATGTTCAACCAATAGGAACGGGCAGAGGAATCCCACAGCAGGACCCCACAGCGCCTTTGAGACCCTCACGGGTGAAGCAGCCGCACTATACAAATTCTGATTGGATCAATCAAAAGGAAGGTAAAAAAAGAACTATGTTCCATGGGAGGGACAAACAAAAGACGGCGGAACAGCCATTAAATAAGAAGCACGCAAACTAGAGTGACAAGAAAGCCAATCAATGTGGCTCTAAGTTTATGGTACAACCCCACTGGAGGTCTTTCTACAACAGACAATTAAAGGCTGTTTGTAGAAGCGACCTATAAATAGAATAATTGCTGCATTAGTACATCATAAATTGATGCTAATTCATGATACAGTTCAAAATCCAAGGAGTTCAGCTAAGCTATCAACTCTGTGAAATAAGGAGAAACCATCTATTGTCTTGTCTTGGGAGAAAAATGTACACAATATTGCAACCTGTAGAAGAACACAGTGCATAAGTGTTTTTATTTGAATTTGTGTGGACATGATGACACACCCCCATCAACTGCTAAGAGTATCAACTGATCAGAGGCAGATTATGAAAGTGCACATGATTTCATAACTAAATTGGCTTAGATGCAACAAGCCGATACATCTTGTCACAGCAGAACAGACTGTATTGTGCAAAGCACACTTGAAGTGATAGCAGACTTCACGCCATAATTGGACTTCAAGTTTCTAGCCCTGCTACCAAATACAGAGCATTACACTAATCATTTTTTAACAAATATGTTAACACCTTTGAAATGTAATTCGCCTAAAACAAAGCGCATATAAACTGACATCTTCCGCAAATGGACACACACTATTACCCTCCACCCCGAACTATCTCACGGTCTCCTGTGCTAAAAATAGACCATTCCTAAAGTCAATCAATCAATATTCTTTGATTTCGGTCAGAATGTGACAATCAAAAGCAAAAAAAATACAATGATCAATAAGAAAAAACTGTGTGAATTGTAAAGGATGTGCAAACTCAGCAGACATTTCAAAGCTTCTATATAATTACATCCATCTTAAAGTAGCAGCTAATTTAAAAACAGACTAAAATATACAGCAAAATAAATGTGCATATCTTCGTCTAATAAACAAGGCACTTGTAAAACAATTCACAACATAACGTGTATTTGTAAAGCGCACGTTCACCCCCAACGGGGTATTTTGGCGCTGAACAACAGATGTTTGTTGTTACCCAACTAAATGGTACTCATTTTATCGAGCTCATAAAGGATGAGAGGCTGAGTGGACCCGCAGGGATTTGAACCTGTGACCAAGAGGTCGTACACAGAGGCCCCTGCATTGGATGCATTAGTCCACTAAGCCACCAGACCCGGCTGTACATGTCTCTACAGAGCCAATTGTTGTAAAACAAAATCAACGCACTTCTGTGTCCTCTCATTTTTGATAGTTTTAAATCCGGTATTTCAAACTTCTTCCGAGGAACGGCGTAAAAAGAACAACAAAAAATGTATAATGCTTTGTGGAGTGCAGTTATCGCACCGGCAGTTTGGTAAAAATGTAAACCAAGTGCTCTGGGTAGGAAAGGCACAACGGAAATGGATAATATTCAACAACAGTCTAGTTAGATAAGATCTATATTGGGTGTTGGGGAAGAAGGCATTGGATGGTGCCAAGTCTAGGTACACTCACTGTAGGCACATTATATCCTTTTGGAAGCCTACTTGCGTAAGTGAATCAAGATACTGAGATTTAACTAATTCCTTGCTATGAAGATTTATCATTGCGAGTTTAACATAGAGTTCTTTAAGACCCAATTTCTCCAAAGACTGATTCACATATAACAGCCAGAGAATTCTATCCGCCCCATCCAGAGCCAGGCAGTTCTGCAGAATCATCCTCGAAAAGGTCGTTTCTAAAGAGGTGGGTTGAAAGCATAAGATTTACACAACTATTTTCTAGGGTCCGAAGAATTTCAACATCAAGATGACCCCACACTCCCGCACCACAGAGCCCCACTGGAATACTTCTATACAAAAGAAGCATATCTGCTACCATGATTGTACCCAACCTTGAGGAGAATCGAAAAATTGCCTTAATGGGGCCCTGAAATTGATGTGCTCTGGTCCTAAGTAAATGCATTCAGTTTGAAGAGGTATCTAAAGATATGTCCAGGTATTTAAAGGTTGGGACTCTCCGAATAGTGACCCCTTCCACCATTTGTAACCTAGATTTCGTCTTTCTGGGTCTCATAACCACCAGGAAGGATTCATCAAAATGTACTTTTAATTCTAAAATGCTCATAAAGGCCATAAAAATTCCAAGAGCCGCTATAACCCATTTGTGGTTTGCGATATGATCATTGAGTCATCTACATAGAGTAGACAGGGCGCCGGCAGTGCACCCACTATAGGTAAATCTCTCCCAGCCTTAGTTAAGCGTAGATCCAGACCATTGATATACAGCAGGAAAGAAACTGGGCCAAATCCATCCTAGCCTATCCCCTCTAATCGATTCAATGGGGTCAGCGCAGTCCCCATTTTGGCCAAAACGAACTTTGATGACGATATTCGAGTGCAACCTCTTTAGGACATCCACTCAAGCCTGCTCCACCCCCCATAGAATCTATCATATTCCATAACTTGGCACGGTTTACATTATGAAAAGCACAGGAGAGGTACATCAATGCTACATGTAAGGCACCACCCCTGGCTTTGATGTACTTACCGGCTAGAAGTGACAAGTTTGAACATTGTTCCACCGTGCCCACCCCTGGACAGAAACCAAAATAGACAGGTGAAAGAAGTTTGTTGGATTCGGCCCACTTCTCTAGGCGTTTAAGAAGAAGCCGCCCCAGAATCTGCGACGTAGTATCCAGGAAGGAGATAGGTCTAAAACAACCTGGGTCGGATTTGTCCCCCCTTTTAAAAATGGGGATAATAAATGACTCCCTCCAAGACGATGGTATGTGGCCGATCATCACAGCACGCAAAACATTAGTGACGAGAGGGGCCCATAGTTCTATATTGGCTATAAACAAGCTCCATGGGAACTGTATCTGGACCCGGAGCTTTATGAGATACTCTTCTATAGCAAGTTCCACCTCCTTATTATCTAGAGAGAGGCTTAAAGCAGAAAGGGCACCCCCATCTGTAGGCGCACTCTGGGACTCTCCTCCAATAGTTAACAAAGCATGTTCTTGGCTGAAAAATTTTGAAAAATTACAAACCCAGGATTCAGGTGGTATAACACAATCAATATTAGTCAACTTACGCTCCGAGAAACGATTTACAATTTCCCAGAAGCTGGAGCGGTCCGTGGTTCGGATCGATGCTTCTAGTTCATCCCAAGCTGTTTTTTGCATATTGGTCTTTCTAGAAGCAAGGGTATCTTTATATAGTTCCCTTGCCGACTTAATTAGGGTCTTATCTCTCAAGATGGTTTCGAGGGCTTTTTTCAAATTACAGTGGGTAAAGCTGCATGCATTATTATACCTGCCGCGTGCCTGAGTAGTTCGCCTAGAATTTTTAGCCGTTAATGAAGTGGAGACCCTTAAATAAAGGGACGCAAACTCTGTCATACTCACTTTTGTGTCAGTATCTGGGGACTGACAAGTAGCTATTGCCGACTGCTCTCCCTGTATTAGATCCCGCATGAACTGATGTGCTGTATTTTAATCACATACCAAATTCGGGCAAGAAAGTAAAGTCTCCCAATTTTTCCCCCGTGCCCTCTCCAAATTCAATATTAAAAATCAATAAACTACGATCACCGCACAATTATTTCCGATTTAAAAAAAATCACCAATTCGGGGTGCAAGGTCACTCTATTAAAGTCAATTGATCTAGTCTCGCCATTTCCATGAAAGGTGGTCGGTAGTGAGCACAGTTTAAGGAAAAGGTCCATAACAAAGAGTAAATGATGTTTGGCAATGATCTGAAAACCTCTACCTAGGGGGCAAGCAAAAAGTGAGTAATCATATCACCATTTGGAGCGATTAGGCCACAAATCGAAGTATTACTATAATTACAAAACTTTAAATGATGTAACACCTTTATCTTATTTGTGGGAAATTTTACTGAGACCAGGACCACTAACCCCCCTTTTGATCACTCCACTGGTAATAAAATCCCTGGGAAGCAGTATGCGTGGAGAATATCTAAATGAAAGGGGGTCACCGTTCATGTTTCCTGTGAGAAAAGTAAATTGTATGTCCAAATTAGAGCGAACCAATCTGGGTAGTCAAGTTTACCCCGTACTCCAGGCGTAATCCAGGAAAGTACACTAACAGATGAAAACACACTGGTCTAGTCACTACCAGGCATTTTATTGCCCGAGTCTGTACTTTTCGTAGAAGCCGGATTACCCATCACTTTAGCCTGTCTTTCAAATATGGACATCTGGGAGACCCCCTTACCTATTCTATGATATCCCCGCGTGTCATTGTGTCAATCTAAATCTTCCAGATTAGTAAGAGGTGCGAAACGATTTTGTGTATCCATGTTAATAGGACAACAGTGGCCCCCCCAGACCTAACCCAATTATGAACTGGGGGCCTATGAACTGTTCTCAATGATTTATAAAAGAACCGCAGGGGGATGGGCCTGGATACCATCGGTACTTGTGTTTGTATGGGTGACGTGATTTAAAAGTATCGCCACAAGCTTTGGTACCTTAAAATTTACGTCTACCCAATCTGTTTGGGGGTTATTCGGAGAATACCCAATTTTCTTCATTCTTCTTACAAAAACAAATTAATCATACAGGTCCTCTCGCCACCCTGAGTTTTGCATGAACCAATGTACCACTTTCGACTTAAAGTCAAACTCATTTCCAGACTTCCCAGGGGCCAGAGTCAGAGAGTTCCTTAAAGTTACCACAAAAAGTGTGCAAGCTGGAGGCAAACGCAAAGCAGCGCTAGAATGAAATGGGATGTCTCTCGACTCAGAATGCTGTATATCATTGCCAAAATATTTGTTTTTTTGTTGGGACAGATCTAAATGTACTCTTGGTTGAATAGTTGTGGGCTGCTCCTCAGTAGGTTGGAGTCTTTCTAAATTAGCAATTTGTGGGGCTCCTAACAGGTTGCCCCTCTGGCTCCCTACGCGGCTGGGCGTGTGTTAGGAACTTTTCCTCGACAGATTTCAGGCGATCACATTTCACATTACAAAATTACTGCAATTTTATGCCCCAAGTTTTGAAATAAGGGCTCGCATTGTTGTGCAGAGTTTATTACGGTCGGCGCATGCCAGGTGTTCTCCATGCCACACATGCTCGGCTTCCCCGTGTGAATCAATGCTCCTATCGGCCGGCGGACCTCTGTCTCTACAGGGGGCCGGTGACCAAGGCCTCTGTTTCTTTTTTTTGTTGTTGCAGTTTTATACAGCGCGAACTCTACTTGAATGTATTGGAGCGCTTAACGTGAGCAATTACACAAGAACACATTCATGTTTTAGTAGGCACGGGGGGATTAAGGGATTTGCACATAATCACAGGTTGTTGAGCCAACGCCGAGACTCGACCCTGGTTCCCCAGCTCTAAAGACGGCAGCTCTGACCGTTAAGCCTTTCACTACTAAACAACTGCTCTCTTCATTCTAGTCGTGGGGGGGGGGGGGGGGGGGGTGTATAGGCCCTGGGCATACATCAATTACTTCAAACTGCGGATTAGTGCTACTGCAAGGGTTTTGTTATACACGGATTTTGCCATTTAAGCCCATCAAGGCCCGAGGGACTTTTCTTTTTTTTTTTTTTTTTTTTAAGGAATGCCCCCCTGGGTTTTACATTTTTGACCTGTATTTACCACTCGTGCAGGGGGTGGGGCTTAAGACTGACGATGAACTTGGTCTATGCGTTCTTCAACCAGATCTAATTCCGTGCCAATTGCCCCCATTAGGTGTGATGTGGTAGACGGTGTTGCTTGGAGGGCATTTGAATGGGCCCCTTTCGCAGAATCAGCTTTCCTTTATCCCATTATCGCTCGTTGCTGACGGGGTATTGCAGGGTCGGACTATCTAGGTCAAGAGGGGTGGCTTTAAGGAATGGGCTCTCCCGGAATAGAAGGAACGCAGGACAGAATTAGAGACAATAGGACTGGGTGAATCCGATCACTTTCTACGATTAGATCATAGCCGTTAATCAGGATTTAACAGAAACCCGATCAGATCCAGGCCAGAATGAGCGAGGGTTCTTGCCTTTGTAGGAATAGGGAGGGGTAATTTCCAACGTAGTTATTCACATGAATGTATTTATTACATCATATAGATTCAGTACTAAATGCCAAAGCATGGTATTTAACAGCACTGTAAACTTAAAGGACCTTTTGTCAAATACCAGCACTTCGCGTATCAGGTCACGTGACAGCGAGTAGAGGGGGCGCTCCCTCGCTTGTAAAAACATGGTACACTCCAGGTGTCACCTGTGAGGAGGGCAGAGCGGCCTGACCACACTGCTCACAATATTACTGTTGCAAACCAACAGCTTGGAAAACACTGGAGGAGACGTTAAAAACAAGGAAGCCCTTCTTTGGGAAATGGTAACTCCTGTGCTGCGAGTCACTGTTTGGAGCGGTCTGACTGGCCTGGTTTCCAAACTGTTTTAAAACAGTTCAAGTAAAACATTAATAAGCAAAAAGTTTTCTATCAATGCCAAAGTAAATAAAACTCTGAAAGGCACTGTCATCCAGTGTGACCTACAATCTGAACTCACACGAAGGACCTTGTACTCTTGCTATACAACCCAAGAGTGCCTAACTGCAGATAACCAACCTGTAAGTACCAAGGTTCTCGCACCGTGCCGCTCAAAGGTTGCACATAATGTTAAGTCATCAGACAGCCTAGGCCGTCCTGCCCGTACAAGGCCTATCTGTATCTTATCACACACTGCAACACTCTGCACCAAAGAGAAAGCGGCATCTTGCAATCACTCTGGGGGTGGAGGGCGCTTGGGTTCTGTTGCAAACAGACTGTCCACAGCCAAGAGGAGGGTGTGATCCTCAGGCCTGCTAAAATGCTAACTTTGGGTTTTAATGGGTATATTTGCAGTTGGAGTCTGTGAGCTAAGTCGTGCGGTATACAACTCACCATCTTATTTTAGCTCAGTTACTGTACTGCACATATATTTCGTTACTCACAGTCACTCATATAGCAGGAATCATGGGCTACCTAAGACTAATAAATTGCAATCAAATATTCTACTTAACTACGAGGCAAAAGGTCTCGGAGAAGAAATTTAAGGACTACAGTAGGTCAATTTCCCTAGTCTATTTGATATTTTCACATACACATCTTTCTGCCTCTGCTCGTCTTCTGCAACATGCCCAGCCACTTAGCTATAAGCACCGCTACATAATGCGCAGAGTAAGTTTGAAGTACAAGAGACTTTTACAAAGAGTGTGGACACTTCCAGCCAGAGCACCAGGTCAATGAAGCCTTACTGTAGAAGTCTTGCGTCATGTTACACTCTACCAATGAGTGCATAATGTTAAAGTGCTGCTTGGGAACATATGCTGTGTCACATCAAAAAAAGTAAAGCGTTCACATAACATTTTCTGCCACAAACTAGCAACCTTGTATTCCTCTATACAAAAGCCGCTCGTGATGATCACAAGTATTACTTATTTTATGCATGAAAAACCAACTGGGGGCATTAAGAAAGAAACCCGCAACAACAGATTGCGCGTAGACCGCAGCAGGAAGTGTTAACCCACTGTGTTATTTTAAACAATTCCACTTGAATTAGTCATTAGGAAGTAAAAGAAAAAGTGCTCCCTCTAATGTAAGTGGGGTCGAGACTAGGCCTGGGTGAAAATTTCTGTTCCGCTCGCGGAATTTGGGAAGTTTTGGCATTTTCGCGTTCCGCGGAGATATCGAAACTTCCGCGATCCGCTGCGAAAGCATTTTCTTGTTCGCGCTTTAAAAATGCATTCTCGCGCACGCAGTAGCGACTTACCGGATCCCTGCGTTCGCCGACAAGTTTTCCTATCCGTTTGCGTGCACCACGAGATGTTGGATTGTTGATAGCCAGTCGCGCCATCCCGCGAGAGTTTGCGATCACGAACAAGTCATTCGACCCGGAACAGGAAATAAGCATCGCGAGCAAGATGGCCGCGCCCATTAGCGACCGCATGGGCAAGTTAGAGATATATTTCCCCGCGAGCACGCAAAAACACATCGCGAACGGGCGGGAAAAGCAATTTCCGCATCTTCGTGAAAGTTCTGCGTGCTCGCGGAGATTTAGAGCAATTTCGCGATAATTTGCGTAGGGCAACTACGCAAATTCCGCCCACCCCTAGTCAAGACCTCCGATCTTAAGGAGACCCTACTAGAGCATGGGCCATCGAACATCTTTATTTCCATTTGGTTCTCTCCTGGTAGACAAAGCTAATCTGCAGGGGAAAGAAAGCGGACTTGCGTGGTCCATAATACTAAACTGGATGAAGCCAAGTACTACTCTACCAGTCATATCAACAACCTTACCGCAAGTTGCAGAAAAACTGTTCCAGGATTTTCAGACCAGCCACACTGCATAAAATGTCAAGCAAGGAAGGGGTCATGTGTGGGGATGAGGCGCGCACTACCATGGCTCCTAATTTCAAGTAAAATATATTTCTAGATTGTCTAGCTGCACATGAAGATGTACATGGTTCTGGCTCCAAACACTTTGAATAAAACAAAGCAGGCAATGAAGTCTTAGGCACCACACTGTCCCATAGATTGGTTGAATACAACCGCCTACAACTCCCTTGGAGGAAGGAGGCAGAGTTCATGGCCCCATGTTAGGAAATAAACACTCCCAAGAGTGCATAGTTGTGGGCAGCTTCAAAATCTGTCGAAAGCATCAAAAAACCTGCTACACTCTGCCTATTCCATCTGCACAAGGAACACCCTTAGCTTCAAAATGGATGGCCGTGTCTGAGCACCAAATACATTTACTCGATCACTTGCAATTGGAATCATGCGTTAGATTTCCAGTTAAAAATAAAGAAAAGTATAGTTCTACTTAATTGCAAAGGGACAAAATCAAATCAATTTTATTTATTTAGTGGCTTAACGTCTTGAAGGGGGATGGTTTTTGAAAACCAATTTATATCAAAATCATTCTCATAGATTTGTATCTGTTTAACTGAACTGGATCTGGATTAATTTGCTGCCCAAACCAAGCTACCAAAGGTAAGCCAAGTTCACCTATAGTGAACCCTATTCACCTTGGTGTGCCCTTGTGTTTGGGTGGTCACAGCTGACCTCAGACTCTGCCAATGGATGCCCACCTGTCAACAGTCAGACTTGCTGTCTCCAAAACCAGTCAGACTAGCTGCCTCCAATACTAACTGAATGTGTCAGACAAAAGCCACCTGGTCGAGGTCCGAGGATGTCCGAGGGTGGAGGCAGTAGTGATAGGGCAGGTGCACAAATGCCAATCTTTTCTTGCCTGGTTTTGGTATTAGAGTCTCTTTTGTTTCAGCTACTTTACCAATCACTACAAAGGAACCACAATGGTTCTAAGGGGTTTATTACGTCACCATGGAGAGTTCTGTTCCACTCCTCAGAAAACCCCTCTCTGCCAGAAAGACTTCCTCTGTTTATAGTTGGCGGCCCTTGCCTTCTTCTCTGGTACTCTCCAACATCGCATCGGACAATGAATCACATCACAGACCGATGGGGTTAAAAGGTCGCTTTTATTTCAGCAACGACAATTGAATACAATAATGCAATCAATGAACTTGCATATAACCCCACTCCCCCTCTTTGATCCCCATATCGATCCCCCATGAATTTTCCCCCACCTTGAACCTCGACCCCAACCCTTTAGTTTGTCCCCCTTCCTATCCCCTGCCTCATTCCTCTGCCTTCCATCTGTCCTAAGCTATTCTGCCTGCCCCAACCCTTCCTGCCTGCCTCAATCCCGTCCAAATCTGCCAATAGGTAAAGGAACCCGCCATGAGAACCTAACCCAAAATGAGGGACAACAAAAATTGAATAAAGGGAGAGTGGGAGGGACACTAAAACAGCCGCGCTGCCGCCTACCTTGCCTCAGGACCCCCAACTGGAACTAATTAGAACGTGGCGTGTGAAACCGGCGCGTTCTAAAGCAGGCGCCTCGCCTGCGCGCGCTCATTCTGGGCAATAAAAGGCTCGATCAGCCCAGGGGAGGACATTCTTCGAATGCCACCCCCAAGTCCCCCATTCTGCCAGAGAGTGTAGTTATGGAGTATCTGAAAATTATGTTTCCCATCTTGTGCTAACTGTACCACAAGAGCCAGAGGTGTACAACTTCTGACAGACATTTTAGAGTTTGCTGCTTTCACCCCTGCCCTAAGTGAGCAGAGCCCATGTCCGCCGCGGTTTAGCTGCCTCCTGAGGATGAGTTAGTCAGCCTGTATATTTCTGCTCCAGGTCTTCACGTTGCTTGTCCCTTCCCCGTGACGTTTGCTCGGCCTGTAAGGCTAGCGCTGTGCCCTTCCCACTGAGAAGCTTTCGATTCATCCTAATGTGCGTATTTTGAAGACCCCACTCCTTGCATATCGACATATGTGATCCCCTATCTCCTTACGAGTTACGCCAGTGATATTGGACCTCTGTTGGACTGAGCTCAGCTCCATAGGGGTCACCTCGCCAGCTGTTTCTTTCACTTTGTAGGCGGTGTACCTACAGCTTCACTACAGTTTATTCCATATTAAGCAACCCGCACAGGCCTCTAGAGAAATTACGCAAGTACAACATATTTCCCACCAAATTTGAAATAAATCATTGTTAACACGTTTTTAGACTGCAACACTGCCGTGGGTGATCTTTCAACTTGATATGTCAAATAAGTGCCGTGAAAATGAATCCAACACTGCCATGTTAGATACACAAAGGTGACTGTGGATCGATTTTTTTTATCCTGCATGCTACAACCTCTTCATGGGTTAGAGACAGCACACTAACTAATTTCAGGTATCTGAAGTTTTGAAATAGGGGCTCGCATTGCAAGTTTAGCCTGTGTGCTCTTAAGTAAGCAGACCTGCTCAGCCTGTCCGTGCAGGCGGAGGGGAGGGTGCCGGGGCTGGAAGCCCTGTGCAGGTCCGAGGTCTCTCTCTGTCCAAGCATCGGGTAGCGCCTAGTTCTGCCGGTGTCTGGTCTGCCTCGTTTACTGCTCGCCGGGAACAAGCATGGGCGCCAGTATCACCAGGTTGTGTTTTGGGATCCAAGGAGCTCCTGCTTGTCTATACAGTGGGTGGGCTCCTCCGTCCGTAGGTGCCCTGCTGTCAGTTCTGCAAGTAGTGGCATGAATCTGAGAGCCGGAGCAGACGTGGCGTGTCTGTGTGTTCAGACGTTGCCAGCCTGGCCGGTCTGTATGTGCCGGACAGGAGCTATACCCGCGCGTGCAGACTGAGCTCTCAACTCTGCCCTGTGGGCACGGCATGCAGCCCCGCTGTGTGCAGAGAACAGCAGTTCTGCACTACCTGTCTGTGTGTTTTGCAATGCCTGTTTGTGTATATGTGTCCAACAGGTGCAATGCTGCTTTCTCTGTGTAAGCACAAGCTGTGTGAAAGAGAGCAGCAGTTCTGCACGAGTGTGTGTGTGTGTGTTTCGCCTCCATGCTCTCTCTATTTCACCAGGGGTGGGCAGCCCTGCTGTGTTGCTAGAGCAGCGGCTCTGCACTGCCTGTGTGTGTGACACAGGCGCAATGCTGCGCTTTCTTTTTCAGCTCGGAACGGCAAACCTGCTGTGTGTGATTAGGGATATGCAGCCCTGACCTCAGTGCATGCCAAGAAAGCATCTGGGCGCCGGCGTGGTGTAGATGTCTCTCCAGGACCCCCGCCCTGCCCAGGTACTCACGCAGTCCGGGTACAGCCACGCAGGCAGGAGGACCTGCAGGTCCACGCAGAGGGTGATGGGGATGTGAGAGAAGAAGTAGAGGCAGAAGATCCACTCCAGCAGGCGGGTGAAAGAGGCCATGACTGCGGGTCACAACACTCTGCTACTGAGTCTGCTACGGGAGCCTATTCGTAAAACAAGCACAACCTCCCCTAAACACACGCCGAAAAGAAAGCCCAACCCAGGGACTGACGACGACCAGTTAAAGCACACACACAGAAGGGCCGTACTTCCCATCGGGTGGAATACAACTGGAATATTTATCAACCACTGGCAAAGCACACATGTTTGGCTTATTGAGTGGGTCTCAGACAGAGGCACACATTGCACTGCAGCACTTCTATGCACTTTCCTATTTCTTGACTGGTCTGGACCCTAAAGCAGTGGTTTACTGTATTTTATTTATTTATTGCGATTTTAAATAGCGCGAGCATTACCCGAAAGTGTTAGAGCGCTTTACAAAATTACCAGTTGCGTTACATAAGGACTATGGATTACATGAGTTGCATGAGAGATACATACAGAAAAAAATTGCAAATGTACAAGGTGTAAAGTCACTCAAGAAAGAGATAAGAACAGGAAAAAATTGCACATGTACAAGTTGTAAAGTCACTCAAGGAAGAGACACAAACAGAAAAACTCTAAAATCACATAGGAATGGTAGTAAGTACAACGGTCTACTACATATACTAGTGGTTAGAGTTATATATGTACAAATAGTAAATTCACACAGGATTACATTTTAACAGCAATTAGGCTTGGACAATTATATAATACATATTTACAAATATATATATATTTAAGGCAGTCCAGCAAAAAGAGAAAAACAATCAAGGGTCATCAGGAGGAGTCGTGAGGGGAAAAGGAACGGAACAAAGGTCAGACAAAATGGGGGGTCCGGGTCGTTGGTATAGAAGGAGACCATCTCCCCCCCCAAAAAAATGGCAGGATGCACAAAAGTTACCAAAGTCAAGAATCCAGGAGAAGAACACAGAGAGCAGGATTCCATTGAGTAGAGTCAGGGGGGGGACGCAGCGTATGAAAAGATACCCTGGCGAGGGACTGGTTGTTTGAAATGGCCCGGAGTTATCACGAGGCATTATGTCCTCCGCAGGCGCCATTTTGAAGTCAGGCAGCGCCGATTCCAGTTTGACTCAGAGTTCGGGGGAGCTGGTATATAAACATTGCCCTGCATGTCTCGCCCGTTTTTGTGCCTGTCGCCGCCCCAGATAGCCGTTACAATGCTTTATATGCAGTAGGCCGCACCTCGCCCAGCTCCACTGCCGTGATCAGTCCTCGGGTCCCCAACCGAAGGGAGAGGGCTATGATTCACGGCCAATACTCCCTGGGCCGTCAGCTGCTGGGTCGCTGGAGGCGGTTGGGGGGAGAGAGAAGAGACGCGATCCTGGTCCGGGCCCTTACACTCGCGGGCCGGATCGGGTGCCAGCTGCAAGGATCGCACCACCTGTGCATCCGGGCACTCGCAGCGCTCACCTCCGAGGCAGAAAGCTGACACCAAAGTCGTGGTGAAGCTTCATTCAGCTCCAGGGGGGAGAGTGCATCGCTCCTCCCGCCGTCTTCGCCCAGGGATCGCACAGGCCCTGGCCCCGCCTGCGATAAGAATACCTAGGGGCGTGAGAGCAGCGTGGTGCGAGTGTCACCGGGGATGTCGGAGCCGGGGGGGGGGTGCTGGATCGCCGCCGCGCCGCTAGTGACTCACCGCCACCTCCTTTTCGGCATTTCGCCCTCTGCAGCGGAACGGCGGTGCGTCTTCAGGTGTATAGAAAAGTATCAGAATACGTGATCCTCACTGCAACCCCTTGCCTCATCCGATTTTTTCTTTGTCAGCAAGAAGCGTAAAATGACTCCATTCATTTTACTACAAGACTGGAGGCTCATATTATGCTATATTTTATTGCTATTTATCAACAGCAGCAAAGCAAGAAAAGAAACTAAGTTACCCAGAAAACCTGGTCAACCAACTACAAACAGTGACATCATAATAGTACAACCAATAGGACGTTGTGGAACACAATCCTTTTCTTGATTGCAGCAACAAATCCTCTTTTTTTGCTGCTCGCAGTCAAGATAGGCCCCATATCGTTTTTTCCCCTTTAAGTTTAAGTGACTTTCTTTGCTTTCCTTATAATAGTTTTGCATTTGTGTTGCACTGTTCCAGTTCCCCTGCCCGCATTGTGGAAATATGGATTTTTCTGGTCAAGTTATGTCCCCTATCTTGGACCCCAACGGTTTCATGTATAAATCACAAGTACATGTATGTTCCCTCCAGTTCCAGTTATGAAGACGCAAACACATGTGCGTCCACCGCCAACATGTCCTCTTTCAGATCCACCATGAATGGGCTGGATATTCCATTCCTAAGTATGAAAGGCCACCGCCTTTATATGGTTCACTTATGCCATTTTTACAGTCCAGGCAAGTAGGCCCTGATTCTGCCATCAAGTCTTTTCTGCCTTCTGCCTCTGAAAGCTCCAGTCTGAGCTCGCATCTGTACCCATGAACTTTGTCCTACTCCCTGCGCGGCTAACGATGCCTGACTCCAGCCTGTTGCCTGCCAAAAACTGTATTTCACCTTCAAGATTATCTGCTTTGCTCCGCTCCCTATCCAATGCATTCCTGTCTAGTAGTTTAAGTAAACATTCTTTTAGCTACCGAGCAAAAGGCCCGGCTTCTCTGTCTTCATGCAAGTAATTAATAGCTCTATTACCATGGAAGATTTCTGCCCTCGCATCTAGTGTAGACACTTAGACGCTTGTACACGCACTAACGGACAGTATAGTCAGTATAGAATAAGATTCTATCCTAAGAAGACCTTTCTTTTTGGATAACACAGTTCTTTAAACATAGGATATTAGATATGATTTGGGATTAGGTTGACATAACCCCAGACTTCTGTCTCCACATGTAGAGCTAAATGTCAAGTTCCCTTCATCCCCTAGTTACACGTCAATCACACGTCATGCTGCTGCGTGCGCATCTCTACCAAGTATTTCTGCTGACATTGCGAAATTCTTTCATGGAACCACCCATTTATGACATCAGACCCAATGACGTTCTTTAAGCTACGCCCAGTTACACCTACTTTAGTGACGCATGTATGTTCTTATCTTTGTTATCAACTGTTACGCCTCCTGCATTTGTTTCACCGTAATGCATATTGTATAAAAATGATTACCTGTCAATAAAGGGGGTTCTTTCACTTCCTGAACCTTCGTGGTGATGGAATATGGAATCCTCTATTCGAATCGATTTTGGAATAAAGCCCGTTCCGAACCTCTAATACCACGGATTCTGCCTCTTATTTTACTGAGCTATTATTATAGATTTTCCGCATCAAATTAAGTCCCGGTAATTAAATTATTTACCACATAAATGGCGCCCGAACAGGGACACTTTCTCATCTCACGCGCCGGAGGTGCGTTGCAGGCCCGGTCTCCTGTCACAGCTGGACGGACAACAACGCGTACCCACAGGATTTCCTGTATCTCCCTCCTGCCGAGCGGGGGCAACTGAGGCTGCGATCAACACCCAGACGAGGCGGTGAGAAGTGCGAAGTATCCCGACCAGAGCCTAGCTGAGAGAGCAAGATCCGAGGTATACAGAGGCCCACCAGTTCCGAAGTTCCGAAGTATCGAGTCGAGTCCAGTCCGGTCCGAGTCCAGTTCAGTTCAGTTCCGAGGCCTTCCGTTCCGAGCTACCCGGTGAGTACCATTATCGGGGAGGCGTTCTGACGTGCACATAAATTGTGCCGGTCAAGACGGGTTTGGGTACACAAATCCGGTCTGCACTGTTTCAGCAGTGTATCTGTACTGTTTAGCAGTATCTCAAGTATGTCTAGTATATGAAGTCAGAATTATCTAGTTAGTATCGAGTATTATGCTTAGTGAACGGCCATCATTGTTGTTCATTCAATGTTAAATGTTTTAAATACGTTCTGCATATTGTGGTGTGAATGACTGTTCATTATTGTATTTTCGTTGTATTAAACGTGTTCAAAATTTAGGTATCAGATCAGATCAGTTCTCAAAATGCCGCTCTTTTCGAAATTAAGACAGATCAAAACTAGAAAAGGGTTACTCGAAGAAGCTGTTCCCATTCCTCCTAGGGACACTCCAGGGTACTTTATGTATCATAAACATGGCCTAGACGCCATATTATTTCTTGATTTATGGGTAGACTACACTAAGGAATTACCAGAAAGTCAGAGGTGGCCCGCAGCTGGGACCTGGGATGCAGATTGCATTGTGAAAGTAGAGGAAGAATTATGGAAAAAGAAAGCTAGACAATCACAGAAAGACGCCATTGAATTATGGCGTAAAGAATCGTATAGACGCACGGAAAAAGCACGTAGACAGGAAGAGAAGAGTAAGGAGAATTCAAATAAGGTTCGAGAAAATATATTAATTGAAGAAGGTATTCGAGTAAAAACAGAACAAGTAGACAGACAACGAAATACCCTTATGAATGGTATGTATCCTCTCCTGGCCAAAGGATTACCTAAGGCTACTCCGGAGATACCAAAAGACTTGCCACCCCCATTGTTTCCGATAAAGGTACATCCCAAAGGACATCCCAGAACCGCAGAAGATGTTTTTCTTTCCTCTTATTTAGACGACGCAGCTCCCGAGTATACTAATGCTGCGCCACATAGACCGCCTGCAGAGGGGGTTCAACGCCAAGACCCTCTTCCGTCTGTACCTCCGCAACAGCAAACTCCGACACAAGTTCAGGCAAGCACATCTGCTTCGACATCTGTATCCACGCCTATAGTTGCTATATCACGTTCGACGAATCCTTTCACATCCAGCACCCCAGGTGGGGCTACCGGAGGTACATCAAACATTTTTTCCACGCCACCCAGAGTAAATAAACTTTCCTTTCAAGAATTAGCTCACCAACGTACGCCCAAACTAGTAACTCCCAACACGCTCAAGGAACTTCTAATAGATTGTAGATATGACCCGGTGCCCGGAAAAGGGGACGAAATGATGCTAGCATCATTACGTATCCGACGAGCTGCTATATATTTAGGGAAGCTACCAGGAATGACTACGCACTTAGAAAATATATATCACTTTGTCCAGTCAGGACGAGATTCCGAAAGTATTGACAGAGCCATGGAGTACCAAAAAGTGGAAATACAGGGGGAACTGTTACGTTTCCTCATAAATTGTGTGATCAGAAATCAAGACCGACCAGGAGTAAATCCGAAAGAAATGCAAATTCTTACCACATGGAGTCAGAATATATCAGAGGGGAGACATGATAAACGATCATGTATAGTAGCTATGTGCCGAAAGATCCGCAAAGAAATAGAACGAATACTCGAAGACAGATTAGCAGTGGACGAACCTGAACAAACCGAGGAGGAGGAGGAATTAGAACTGCCCACAGGACAGTTAGAAACCATGGCCTATGTAGGTAGAGGAAGATCTCGCAATAATACTAGATGCTTCACTGATCCGATACGTCCGGTACGTCCAGATAATAGCAGAAATTTCCAAACTCCTATAATAAATATAAGGTCCCCCGAACATTCGTTCCAAGCCGCTGACAACCTACTCCGAGAACGAAGGGGTTATCATATACTCGATTCTATGGACGAACAAGAATTAGCCAGGTCAGCCGTTCACTGGGTTGACAGTCCCGGAAAATATAGTGATGATACATTAGCACACACGTTTTTGAACCTCGCCCCAGATGAACAGCGTTTAGCTGGTACCTATATGATTCAACAACTCCTTATATTATATAAAGGCCAACACTCCGATCCTGGTCCATTACCTGATATACTGACTAAATTACTCACGAATAAATGGAGAGGTTCAGGTACTGAGTTAATTAGAGAAATACTAGAATCCAGAAAGCAGTACATTCTTTTTGTATGTCCCGAACATGTTTCACTGCCCATCAAGGAAAGAATGACGTACTATATGGATAGACAGAATCCCTTACGCGAAGTGCACCCGATAAAAGGTGATGACAATCAGTTTAAACGTGTGTTTGTATACACACCCATATCTAAAATAGAACTATTGGAAATGAAGAAGGTGGTACCCAGTCATGACAAAGACCCAGCGGGTTTCCACCGTGAAATTAAAGACATGTTGCTCATGGGAGAGTATACCTATCCAGACATTATGACGATATTGAAGGTATTAATGCCTGCGGGCATTTATGAAAAACTCAAGGAAAAGGATTGGGAGGTGGGAGACCAAAAGATAGATTGGACAGCATTAGAAAACGAAGAAAAAGCTCGAGGTCCAGGTGCAGGGCTTGGGGAGAAGACCAAAACACTACCAGGTTTACTAGTACAGGTACTGCCACGTTTATTAACTACGAAAAAGGAAGACTGGGGTGCAATCTCAGCCTGTAAACAAAAGCAAGATGAAGACACTAGTGATTTCTATGCCCGATTCGAAAAATGTTTTGGTATAAATAGTGGAATAAAAGCAAGTAGCGAATCGTATCCACATCTGTTTGTAACAAAGTTAGTTGAAAATTCTTTGCCCCAAGTTAAGAATAGAGTATTGAAATTCGAGAGTACCTGGCAAGGTAACACTCCGTCACAAATGTTACAAATGCTACAGTACCATCACAATAGAATTAGAGAGGAACAAGAACATGAACAAAGACGCATGAAAGACACGAAAATGAAAATGCTAGTTTCCCAGACAGTTCCAGCTGACGGTCATAAAAAGGGTATGACACAGTCCAGTGTTTCAACAGGTCCTGTAAAAGGGACGTGCAACTATTGTAAACAGCCAGGTCATTATGTACACGATTGTCCAGTTTTAAAACATAATATCGCCATAGGTAATACAAAAGAAAGACCACGGCCACCTAGACAGGATCAGAATCAACAAGGAGCTCCGCAGCAGGCACAGTCCATGCCAGCTCCGCAACAGTCCATGCCAGCTCCACCACAGCAGCCTATTGCTGCCACACAAACAACGACACAACAGATGTACCAGACCGCACAGTATGACTATCCTGATTATCAACGATACTCATGAAACAGCCTAGAGAGGGAACTTGGCTTACCCCTTATCGAGGTCCCTGTAGATCAAGAAGGACCTTATGTACACAGTGAACTATTAGGTCAAGACAGAAAATTTTTACTTGATACAGGGGCAAGCCGAACAACCATAAAACGTAGTGAAGTTCCAGGGGCACCCCTCTCAGGCTCACAGAATATTTCCCTTGGGTTTTCAGGAAAACCTATCGTTAACGAAGTATCACAGCCTCTTCCCCTTACGATTGGTCCTTTGACACGAACTACAGATTTATTGCTTACTAAATCATGCCCAGAAAACTTGTTAGGTATAAAAACTTTGAAAGCTCTAGGAGCTATAATATGTTGTTCTCCGGAAGGAGTAAGATTGTTTTTACGTGATTTCAAAGGGCACTATGTGTCCCGAGACATGGATTCCCGACTGCAGACTTTACCCACACATTTATGGGCACAAGGCCCTACAGATGTTGGTTGCATGAACATTACACCATATCGAGTTACACTAAGGGCAGGAGTGGTACTACCACGAATGCGACAATACAAGTTACCACCAGATGCTGTAGTGGCTTTACTGCAAATCATTGACGAGCTTATTGGCCAAGGAGTGGTTGTGGAGACCGACTCCAATGTATGTAATTCACCGATAATTCCGATTCTTAAACGAACTGATCCAAAGGCTCCGCCAGTATATCGATTGGTTATTGATCTGCGCGAATTAAATAAATGTATTGTACCACAATACCCCGTAGTTCCAGACATTTCTTCATTACTGACAGCTATTGATTCCGAAGCAACATTCTTCACTGTAATTGATCTCAAGAATGCCTTTTTCAGCGTCCCAATAGATCCGGAAAGCCAATACTTGTTCGGATTTAGTTTAAATGGACGAAGCTTTAAATTCACACGCGCACCTCAAGGATTTACAGAAAGCCCCAGCATTTATAGCCAAGCACTGAAACGAGAACTTGACAGTATACATATGCCAGTCAACACTGCCCTGCTTCAATATGTCGATGATCTGCTGATCACCGCTAGAAGCGAACCTGAATGTGAAAAAGCCTCACTGACGGTTTTACATTTTTTGGCCGAGAAGGGGCACAAGGTGTCCCCTTCTAAGCTGCAATTCTGTGTCCAGCGAGTTGTTTACCTTGGTCACTCGCTGTCCAAGGAGGGAAGGCAGCTTACACCAGATCGCATCCAGTTAATAGCTAACATGCCAATACCCAAGACACAAAAGGAGGTGCGGGCTTTTATAGGTCTCACTTCATATTGTAGGCAGTGGATCCCTCAGTATGCATTTCTAGCAAAACCACTCATTCAGTTGACAACACAGGAGGCAGCCACATCGACTGTCCTCCCTTGGACACAGGAACATACACAAGCTTTTGAAAACCTAAAGAAAGCTTTATGCCAAGCACCCGTTTTAGCAAGACCATGTTACTATAAACATTTTACACTCTTTGTTACAGAACGCGAAGGTACTGCTTTGTCAGTACTCACACAGGAACAAGCAGGATCACACAAACCGTGTGCTTATTTTTCTAGTACATTAGATCCCGTAGCCCAGGCTCTGCCTGCGTGCCTGAAATCAGTGGCAGCAACAGCTTTAGCAATTAGACAAAGCGATGCCATAGTGTTAGGACACCAATTGACAGTACAAGTACCACATGCAGTAGAGGTTCTCTTGAACCGCACACAGACACAACACTTGACTATAGCACGACTCACTGGTTACGAATTAACATTGTTTCAGCCACATATAGAAATCAGACGTTGTAGTACATTGAATCCTGCCACACTGTTACCAGTAAACGGAACAGACCCACTTGCACATGATTGTATTGAAGTTATCACTATCACGACGAAACCTAGACAAGACTTGACAGACGTCCCATTGTCAGATCCAGACCTGACGTTGTATGTAGATGGGTCATGTATGAGAACAAGTACAGGAGAGTTAGTGGCCGCGTATGCAGTCACAACAGACACTGAAGTCATTGAAACAAATCGTATTAATACCTTGTCCGCTCAAGCAGCAGAGCTCATCGCTCTGACACAAGCCTGTATTCAAGCTACGAATAAGAAAGTCAACATATATACTGATTCACGTTATGCATTCGGAGTTGTACATGACTTCGGCGTGCTGTGGCGAGAGAGAGGTTATTTAACTTCTCACGGTACCCACATCCAGCACGGACCCCTTATTCATGCCTTACTAGATGCAATACATCTACCTACTGCAATATCAATTATGAAATGTAAAGCTCATACGAAAGTTACTGATATCATTTCCCAAGGCAATGATTTAGCTGACAGAACAGCTAAACAGACTGCTCAAACCCACACGTCTGACATGACAAAGACAATAGTTCCGACACCAACACATTGC
Source organism: Triturus cristatus (assembly GCF_964204655.1). Taxonomy (NCBI): domain Eukaryota; kingdom Metazoa; phylum Chordata; class Amphibia; order Caudata; family Salamandridae; genus Triturus; species Triturus cristatus. Next base: position 1,093,856,330 of record NC_140584.1, on the reverse strand, counting down.
ATGACGGTTAAGGATCCCGCTCTTGACGTAATTGACATACAGACACATGCTACACCAGAAGAAATAAAGAAATGGACTGAATTAGGAGGGACCCAAACGGATCAAGGATGGATGACGAAGGAAAAATCTGTGTGGTTCCTTCCTGATTCAATGGTCCAAGTTATCATTAACACTGTACATAGTCCAGCGCACCTAGGAGAAAAAGCTATGCTAGACAGCATTCAACACATTTGGTTCAACAAACATTTACGAGCAGCAGCTAAACAAAAAGTCCGTACCTGTATGATCTGTTGTCAGTTTAACCCAGGTAAAAGCATTCCCGTAGAACAGGGTGGATTTCAGCCTCCTGATCACTCTTTTGAAGTCCTCCAGATGGATTATATCCAGATGGAACGATGTCGAGGATTCAAATATGTTCTCGTAGTTGTTTGTGCTCTTTCCCGTTGGACAGAGGCATACCCGGTTTCAGATTACACTGCCCCGACTACTGCCAAACAGTTGGTTCGAGAATTCTTCCCACGATACGGTTTACCACGTGCTGTCTACTCAGATAACGGCCAACCGTTCTCCTCCGAACTAATGAAACACGTTTCACTTTTGTTAGGCTATCAGTGGAGATTCCACTGTGTCCGACACCCCGAGGCAGCAGGTCTCGTGGAACGACATAATCAAACTCTGAAAATTAGATTGTCCAAAATATGTAGAGAGAAAGGTGTCGACTGGGTAGTAGCCTTACCAGTTGCACTCTTTTACATGAGAATGGTAGCGCACTCTCGAACAGGGCTATCCCCTTATGAGGTGGTCTTTGGTAGACCACCAAATATGTGGGGGACGCCTATACCACGAAAAATAACTGATGTTGACTGTAACATGCTGACAGATTACTTGGCTTCCTTGATGTCTGCACTACAATCTTGTCGTTCACAGGTAGCTGCAGCCTTTCCCGACAACACCGAGGTGAAACCCCATGACGTAATTCCAGGGGATCTGGTGTTAGTGAGGAACTTTGACCGGAAGTCCCAGCTGGATCCTAGGTGGAGATCGCCTCAGCTCGTATTGTTAACAACGAGGACAGCCGTGAAGATCGAAGGTCGAAAAGGCTGGATACATTCAAGTCATATCAAGAAATTTCATGGACTACCATCCGATATAGAGACTAAACCCTGTATTTCCTCAAAGACAGACTCAAAGCTTCCTTTGGTTGAACAAAATAACTCAGAACAATATAGACTAAAACTACGGTCCAACAAGTCAGACAATTTGATTGTTTAAGTCCTCTCCAAGGTGAATCGGTTGAATTTGTCTCTGACATGTATCCTCTGGACCGGAATAGAGAAGGAGATAATCAAACCCATTTGAAAAAACATGCGTACTGTAAATCACTGCGTAGTCATTGTACAGTGACGTTATTAATTTTGTTTTTCTTATGTCTTTTAATAATAGCTGCAAGTATATTGTTGCACATATATTATCCTATTTCTAAACATGTTTATAATGTTACTGCTGAACATTCTTTTAGTGAATTTCCCCCGCATGAGTTGTCATATAGATTTGCGCTGCGCAATAACACTTTTATTAGTATGTTACATCATTCCCATCAGGTTAGCAATGCTACAAATTGTTGGATATGTGGCCGACTCCCTCCCTATCAGAACTATCAAGGAATTCTGCCTCTCTTCCCATACCCGTTCACACACAACGGCTCCTGTGGAGCATGGTTTAGTTTAATTAATTCCCAAGATTCGAACTCCGCAGTTTATCAAGACAACTGGGTATGGGGAAACTTGCACTTAGTTTTACTTAAAGTCTGCTACCCTGACAAGAAGGGACTTCCCAAAAGAACAGGAACTGATCTAGAAAATGAAGTATATGGATTAGGTAATTTCACGCTTAATCTCATGATCCTGAATGTTGAATCTGAAGCTGCCTCAATTTTGCCCGCTATGTCAGTATTTCCAGTTAAAGGTGAATTATGTATAAAAAAGAATGGCTCTACACACATGGGCCACAGTAAATGCACCACTGTAATAGAATTCAGTGATCAAGGCAAGTCTACATTTAGAGCTTCTCGCCATTCCTACTTTGTATGTGGTCAGACTGCATATATACGTTTGCCTCTAGATTGGGATGGTACCTGCTATATTGGATTCCTTTTGCCACCTGTTTTCCTAGCTCCTCCTGATTATCATAGAAATACTCATTTAGTACACAATAGAGAACGGAGAGATCTCCCAATAGTTGATTACACTGAGACAGCATGGGAAAAATACACAGATTTCAATAAAGGTCTCTTTCCCTATATAGGTACAGTTACCAATAGTAAGCTGATACGTAGATTAACCAGAACCCTTGAAGCAGTAGTGAACGAAACTATTTCCGCCTTAGGCAATTTAACAGAAGAGCAGTCTGCTATGCGGATTGTTGTGCTTCAAAATCGTCTTGTCCTTGACGTCGTCCTGGCCGATAGGGGCGGAGCTTGTAGGGTCATCGGATCAAGTTGTTGCATTTTCATACCAGAAAATTCGCCATCTGTATATAAAGCCATAACTCGCCTTCATAAGATTGTAAGCCAGATACACCAGAATCCAGGCACCTGGACTTGGTCCAGTTGGTTTTGGAGTGTATTATCTACCTTTGGATGGAGGGTCCTATCCTTCCTAGGTATTGGCTTCCTCATATTATTCAGTTGCTGTCTATGCCTACAATGTGGACCAGCGATCTGTGGTCTGTGTGCCACATCGTGTATTCCACCACCAAGATTTCATTCATCACGGAAGAAGAAAGAAGAACAAATGATGCTATATGAACAGATCGATGGATTAATGAAGATTGATATCTCTTGACGGGCAAGTAGGGGACATGGAGGGAATGTGGAAATATGGATTTTTCTGGTCAAGTTATGTCCCCTATCTTGGACCCCAACGGTTTCATGTATAAATCACAAGTACATGTATGTTCCCTCCAGTTCCAGTTATGAAGACGCAAACACATGTGCGTCCACCGCCAACATGTCCTCTTTCAGATCCACCATGAATGGGCTGGATATTCCATTCCTAAGTATGAAAGGCCACCGCCTTTATATGGTTCACTTATGCCATTTTTACAGTCCAGGCAAGTAGGCCCTGATTCTGCCATCAAGTCTTTTCTGCCTTCTGCCTCTGAAAGCTCCAGTCTGAGCTCGCATCTGTACCCATGAACTTTGTCCTACTCCCTGCGCGGCTAACGATGCCTGACTCCAGCCTGTTGCCTGCCAAAAACTGTATTTCACCTTCAAGATTATCTGCTTTGCTCCGCTCCCTATCCAATGCATTCCTGTCTAGTAGTTTAAGTAAACATTCTTTTAGCTACCGAGCAAAAGGCCCGGCTTCTCTGTCTTCATGCAAGTAATTAATAGCTCTATTACCATGGAAGATTTCTGCCCTCGCATCTAGTGTAGACACTTAGACGCTTGTACACGCACTAACGGACAGTATAGTCAGTATAGAATAAGATTCTATCCTAAGAAGACCTTTCTTTTTGGATAACACAGTTCTTTAAACATAGGATATTAGATATGATTTGGGATTAGGTTGACATAACCCCAGACTTCTGTCTCCACATGTAGAGCTAAATGTCAAGTTCCCTTCATCCCCTAGTTACACGTCAATCACACGTCATGCTGCTGCGTGCGCATCTCTACCAAGTATTTCTGCTGACATTGCGAAATTCTTTCATGGAACCACCCATTTATGACATCAGACCCAATGACGTTCTTTAAGCTACGCCCAGTTACACCTACTTTAGTGACGCATGTATGTTCTTATCTTTGTTATCAACTGTTACGCCTCCTGCATTTGTTTCACCGTAATGCATATTGTATAAAAATGATTACCTGTTAATAAAGGGGGCTCTTTCACTTCCTGAACCTTCGTGGTGATGGAATATGGAATCCTCGATTCGAATCGATTTTGGAATAAAGCCCGTTCCGAACCTCTAATACCACGGATTCTGCCTCTTATTTTACTGAGCTATTATTATAGATTTTCCGCATCAAATTAAGTCCCGGTAATTAAATTATTTACCACAGCATGCTTTCAGTAACGCTTAACTCTGCCTGAAGCGTTTTCACCGCTTCTTCAGTGATGTCGACTGCAATGTTTTTCCATATGCGTAAGATTTTATTTTTGTGAAACCGCTTGGCGGTAACATACTGTTGCGGGGATTCTGCTTATGCACAGAACTATGCGCAGGAAACCAGGACCTCAGAGAATTGTGGTGTACCAGAAACTCCCCTCAGAACCAAGAACCCCTTATCCGACTAGCTTAGGGTCCTATTCGTTATCCGAGATTTAGCTCGGCGGTCCCAATGTATAGAGAACCCAGAACAAGCGACTTAGATATTCTTAGGAGTGGTGGGAATCCGAAATACCTGTTTGTATCTATATATAAGTCCACAACAGAATAACAAAGACACGGTAAAGTTTAAAGAGTTTATTTTATAAACCTCGCGTCCTAAGATGCAGTACTTAGGCTAACATAAGCAGACAAATGGTTAAGATCAGAACCATCAGCATTGTTACAATACCATAGAAAATGAAAGGAGCAATCATAATAAAAATGACAGTGGAAAGCAACCACCCTCCTTTCTCTAGCAACTAATAGATTATTATTAGACTAATAGAAGGTCTCTTAGGCTTGCATGGGGGACCCCATACCTTATGGATCAGCTTAGTGGAATCACATCACAGGATCAGCTAGGCTCTCTCCTGCAACAGCTCTTCGTTTCGAATGCCTCTAAAAACATGCTGCTCTGTAATATTAAAGGACTCGTCTTTCAGGTATTGGCAGCTGTATGCATGTTATGGCTAAGAAGTGGTACAATCAACCTGAACACAACAGCCTGCACCGTCTAGTGACCCAGACTCGTTCCTTACACGGTGTACAGACCAAGGTCACTGCTCACTGTTAAGGATGTTAAACAAAAGACGGTTCTCATGTGAAGCAAAGTCGAGTCAGCAGTTTTCAAATGAATAACATGTAACAACAGTGTCGCGTGCAAAAGCAGCAGAAGCGGCAAGCTGGCTTTCTAACAGCTGACGAGGTTATGCTAACTTAGCGTTGTACATAGGGAGTGGCTAACCCATACTACACCCCCCTTGATCGGACTACTAACCACTAGGGGCGCACTTATCAAGAACGCAGAGTTCAAGTTAGAAAGAACGGAACCAAGGGCATGAACCATAAGTCCATATAAGGTAAGTGTAAAGTTCGAAAAGAGAAAAAAAAAATTTTCAAGAAGAAAAACGATGTCTTTTTGGAAGAAAAACCATGAAAAAATGGGGAAAAAGAATGACATCGATGGATGCACCATGAGTTGACCAGGACAAAGAGTCAATCTATCAAGGTATAGGCACAATAAGTTGCAACAGCCTCCAAGAGGAAATCATTGGAGCGTTCCGCAAAATTATCTGCCATCCAATTTAGCAAGTGAAAGGAACACACGTGTTCATTTACAATTGGAGCTTCCAGCACCACACGAGGACAACAGGCAGGTTCTTCGACATAACTTCGTTCCAGGAAGTTAATAGCAGCCTCTCCGATGTCCCAATTTCCAAGGACTCCATGTGCAGCACCCAAGGCCATAAACCCGACACCAGAACAGGCAAACTCATGAGCCACTAAGGGGCCCATTAGTTGATCAAAATCCGGGGCAGGTGACACCAAGTTTGACAGGCACAAATCCAGAGCCCACTGGAATGGACAATCCAGGCAGTGAAAGACAGGTTGCACACAAGTAAAGAATGGAAACCGGAAGGACAATCCATATGCGACGCTTAAGGTCACCAGGGGTAAGGTGCCATAGTATTCAAGCATCTGGTTACGCAGATGGAGGAGCCGGGGCATGTTGTCTCGGTACGCAAGTTGCGCAGCCATTGCGTATTACGCAAATCAATAGAAGTATCCCAGCTATAAGGGCGAGAAGCAAAGGGAGACCTCCGAAGACGCTGAAAAAAATAGAATGAAAAAATGCGGGTATCACACCAAAAATAGCTTGAAAGGAGGTCACGAGGCCGGAGCCCACAATTTTAAAAAAATGAACCAAGCCAGTCGTAGACGAGGCATTAAAGATAGTATGTAACAATGTCCCAAAATGCAAGGGGAGGTCAGTATTCAAAAGTGCCTGCACCTCCGTGCGTGTGTTAGCTACGTGAAGAAGAAATGTTTCACGGGACGAAGTCAAAGCGACCTCTTTTTGAGACAAAAGAGCCCTTATTCTGCTCATCTTGTTAAACTCAGCTTTCAAGGTTGGAATCGAAGGCCAGATAGAAACATCGAGCCGGCCATGCGGGGGTGGGAAAAGGACATTAATACAGCAAACTACACGCTGTGAAACAGTTACTATGTAAGGTATTCCTTCGAGCATCCCACAGCAAGCCTCATTATTTAAAAGCATATAACTACCGTTAGCAAGCAGCGTAAATGAAGGGGTTATAACTGGCACTGGAATACCTTTCAGGACGCAAGCCAAATTAGGAGCGTGTACATTGCAAGCACCATGTAATTGTATGTGTCTACACACTACAGAATGATCAGGGGCAGAAGTGCACTCCTCACCCTTTAAATAAACCTCCTTGCCCTCCCGCATGCATCTATATGTGAACGGGAGCGACCAAAATTTGTGCAGGAAGGCAGTACCAAGTTGTTCATATCTGCCAAGTGCATAATGTTTCATGCACAAAGTAAACTTAAACAGGGGAAAAGGTAACGTGATCAACCCGTGGATAAGCCACACGGCATAATTCAATTCAGCAACAGAGAAAGGTAACGGCTCTAATTTCTCAATGTGCAGTAGTGAATAGGTAGCATCTTTCATGGACATAAACTGTTGTTTTGCAGTCAAATTAAAAGGGAGGAACAAAGATGACACATTCATGTAATCCCATGAGACTTTCCCTGCCTTTAACGTTTGCAAAGTCCACGCAAACTACATAATAGAACGCAACTGATTCTGGCCACGATACAATACAGACAAATCATTCTGAGTTTGAGTTTGAGTTTAAAAGTATTTGTAGAGCGCACTTTCACCAGCGGTTTCATGGCGCTGTTACAGTCAGGTCTCCAGAGTAAAAAGCAGCAGAGGTAAGAAGAGAAGAGGAAAAAAAAGCGAGAGGATTAAAAAGCTTTGGAGAATAGATGGGCTTTGAGCTTTTTCCGGAATTGGGGATAGATAGTAAGGGATCTAAGCTCTAAAGGAAGAGAATTCCATAGAGCTGGGGCAAGGGTCGCAAATTTCGATCCTCCCCACTTCTTCCTCCGGAAACGAGAGGCTGTCAGTAGGAATAACGAGGATGAGCGTAGTTCCCTGGTAGGAACATAGGGAACGATTTCAGATGAAATAAAGGCCGGAGCCGCGCCCAGTCGAGATTGAAAAATGATGGAAGCAAGTTTAAACTGGACGCGTTCGCGGACAGGGAGCCAGTGTAAGGATTTGAGTAGGGGCGTTACATGGTGGGATTTAGGAAGGTTGAACACCAACCGTGCCGCCTGGTTCTGGATCAGTTGCAGACGCCTTAAGCTGTATGCAGGAATACCTGCATACAGGGCGTTGCCATAATCCAGGCGGGAGATGACCATTGCCAGGATGATCAGTTTTAAGGCATCAAAAGAAAAGAAGCGAGATACCTTACGAATGGTGCGTAGAGATAGGAAGGAAGAAGACACCACAGAGCTAACCTGGGAGTGAAGAGTGAGCTGAGAATTAAGTTTGATACCTAAGGTTTTGACTGAGGCAGAAGGGACCGGGGGAGAACCTAGGGAAGGGGGCCAGAACAGTGAAGACCAGGGACTGGAGGAACCACCTGTCAACACCAGCTCGGTCTTATCTGGGTTGAGTTTCAAGTGATTGTGGTTCATCCAGTCCTGGATAAAAATCATAATAGACTGGAAATTTAAGATAGAGGCAGAGGAAGAAGATAGGTTAAAGACAAGTTGGAGGTCATCCGCATAGTTATATACGCTTACCTCCATTTGCTGCAATGAAAAAATAAGGGGGGCAATATAGAGGTTGAACAAAAGAGGTGAGAGAGAAGAACCTTGGGGAACCCCGCACTGAACTTTTCGGAAGTCTGCAGCAAAATCACCTAGTCGGACAGCCTGGGTGCGGTCCCTCAGGAAGGAGGACAGCCACACCAGGGCTGTACCCCCGATCCCCGCCGCCCGACATGGGAAAGCAAGATAGTGTGGTCTACCGTGTCAAAGGCGGCAGAGAGATCGAGGAGAACCAAAGCCTGAGCCTGGTTGGTATCCATTCCCTCCCTGAGGTTGTCCAAGACCGAGAGTACTACGGACTCCGTAGAGTGGGCGGGGCGGAAACCTGCTTGGCGAGAAGCCAGAACCCCATACTCCTCCACAAAGGTGCTCAAAGAGCTGGTAACGTGACGTTCGAGCACTTTGGCCGAGAATGGTAGGAGTGAGATGGGGCGATAATTGGCGAGGACCGAAGGGTCAGCGCCGGGCTTTTTTAAGATGGGTACAATAACAGCTGTTTTCAGTGAGCTGGCTACAACCCCTTGGGAGAGAGAAGTGTTAAGGAAGTGGAGAAAGGGGTCTGGACAGGTTGTATAGATGTAACGAAGGATGTGCGCGGGGCAGGTGTCCAATGGGGATCCTGATTTAACAAGTGGAATTATCGAAGTCAAGGATTCCTTAGTCAAAAGGGGAAAAGCGTTGAGTTGACCCTTAGATGGAGGACACTGAGGGTCAACAAAAGTGAGGGGGGGTGAGGGAATATTGGCTTTGATGATGGCAATTTTTTCGATAAAGAAGTTGTTGAGAGAAAGACAGAGGTCCAGGGAAGGGGAGGGCTTAAGAGATGTCCTATCAGAAAAAGCTAGTTTGTGGACAATCGAAAAGATTTCCCTTGGTTGATTCTCCGCTGCTAGGATCTTTGAGGAGAAATAGGCCGTTTTAGCAGCCAGGATAGCGTTCTTATATTGAGCTAAGATGGTAGTGAAGTCAGATCTGAGTAACGGACAATAGTTCCTCCTCCAGGCGCGCTCGGCTCGGCGTACCACAAGTTTAGTGGTCTTAAGATCCTTGTTGAACCACAAGTTGGCGTCTTTTTCCCGTTTTGAGGTCACCCGTTTCAGTGGGACAATGGAGACGCAGCCTGAGGAGAGCCAGTGTTCGATGGCAGTGGCTTGTGAAAGGGTAGATAGACCTTGCAGAATGGGGTAGGAAGAGGTCAGCAGGGTGGATAGATGCGCCGGGTCCACTCGGTTCCATGAGCGGACCCAGACATTCTTTGGGAGGGGGGGCTTAGTAGTGGGGTTGATAAGAAGGGTAAATGAGATCAGACAATGGTCAGACCAGGTGCAGGGTGAGATGGACAGGGAATCCACCGGACAATTCAAGGACCAAATCTGGTCTAAGATGTGTCCTTTGACGTGGGTGGGTAGACGAACATGTGGTACAAAATTAAGGGAGAGAAGGGTGTCTGAAAACTCTTTCGGGAACAGACATTCTGCTGGGTCTGATGGCCAAAAATTAAAATCTCCCAAAATCAGGATGGAGGAGTTGTTGACCTTGAGAGTGGCCAGTACCTCTTGAAAGTCGGGGAGAAACTGCAAGGGTGACTGCGGAGGACGATAAGTGAGAACACAGGTGAGAGGAGGAGTGGTAGATGTAGTACGGATAACGAGGTATTCTGTGGTGGCGATTTCTGGCACAGAGAGTATTTGGAAGGGAAGGTCAGCCCGAGTAATGACTGCTACGCCGCCCCCAGCTCGTCCGTCGACGCGGTCTGCTCGTAGAGCATAATAAGGGGCAGGGAGGGTGGCCAGTAAAACAGGGAGAGAGTCATCACTAAACCAAGTCTCTGTTAGGAAGAGTAGATCCGGTGCGTGAAGGTCCAGCAGTACCGACAGTTCGTGTGAGTGGGCCACTGCTGACCGGGTATTGAGATAATAGGCAGCGAGGGTCCTAGCTGCGACAGGGCTAGCATCTGTACTGGGAAGATGGGGGGGGATAGGGGGGGGAAGAGGACAGGAGGACGAGGGAGCCGGGGACAAATCAAGTGAGGATATGAGAGAGCGGGTAAGGGCAGGCAGGTGCAACGTGCCATGGAGACTACGAAGCTGGGAAGAAGTGTAAGTGATAAATTGGACATTCTGCACAATGTCTACGACAGGTAGTTACAGTGTGTGATGATTCAAAACGAGGATCTACTCTAACTTGAGTATACCCAGGTGCTAAAGCTAGAAATCGACGTTGACAAGAATCTGAGCCAGTTTGCCATACCAACCACCCTTCAGGATCCAACGCTGAAACATTAAAGGTGGTGTTGGAAACGAGGGACTGCAACCTAGTAAGGGACAGATCGGTGTGATTATCCCACCCGGGATAAGCACCCAGATCCGGGATCGAGGGGGAATTCAATTTTTTAGATGTAGCCAATCCAAAACAGGTGGTCTGAAAAATAGACGAATTCAAAAATAAATGTGGTTTGGGATAAGACAGGCACGATGCAAAGCTTCTGTTCCCTGTACCTGCCACGGTTTAGTTCCCCAAACCGATTTAAGATCGATAGTAGCTTTCCATAGGTCATAACCTCCGATAGCCAATTCGTCCATAAAGGACTTGGAATATAACAATTTGGTATGTGTTAATCTAACCTTAGAGGCGGTTTCAGCCGCCACTTTATTTATTTTTTTGTATTTTTTTTTTTTGTAAACCTTTATTGGTACATAAAGCAGTTACAAACCCGGGCCTGAAACCATCACAGCCGGCCAGTAGTACAGAGTCGGTCAAAGCAAATCAATCAAGCCATAAGAGTGCAACAACCCGCCTCCCAAATGCCCCGTCGTAACTCAGGATATTATCGGTACCATATCGGCACCAGGATGAAAGAGGTTTCTTTTAGAATTTTAGGAAGGAACAGGATCTGATGCCATACAATCCAATAATACAAAAGCAAGGGGTTACCATAGCTCAGGATATTCACAGGCAGAACTACTGCAGGCGGGACGTTGGCGTTGACGCACCTTAAGGAGGGTAAACAATGAGCAATACAATTCGCCCCCCAATACAGATTTATGCCCGCTGCAACATAAAAACGTTATAGAAACATCCACCCCTGTAATCTGTACCACCAGGACGTATAGAGAGGAACCTATTAAACAATTCCCAAAAGAAGTAAAAAAGAGGAGAAATGAAAAAAAAAAAGGCCAAGAGACACAAAGAATAAGAAAGAGGCCCTAGGAACATAAAAGGAAAGAACAATAGTACCCCTCCCCTAACCCCCCACCCTGCACCTCTGCCAATGGCTACGGCCTCCCCCTTAACAGCGTGCCTGTCGCCCGGTGTACGGAACCCGAAATATAGAAGAAAGGGGAAATATAAAAGGAGGAAATATAAAAGAAAAAGACATATTGGGGGGTCCCCCAGTACAGGCTCCCGGCCCCCCCGTAGCTTACAAGTATATCAGCGCTGTTGCAAAATATCCGAGGAACCCATCGAATCAGAACAGTAGTCGCCCCGCCAGCCCACCCAGTCACCCCCCTTTCAGCATCTGAGGAAAACAATCACCATTTTGTAACCCAGCCCCACCCGGCCTTTATCAGAAACGTGTCCCAGTCCGCACAAAGCGTAGCCAACAAAACACCAAGAGTACAATAGACAAGGATATCCAAAGAAGAGTAGGAGTTCTTGCAATACACCAGGACACGACACATTTCACAGCCGTTCACAGCCCACGACCGCCTCCCACGCAGCAAGACATAGTCTGGTTCAGGAAGAGTGAGCAGTTCAATTTATCTAGGTTGCGCGACGATGTCAGCCACAAGGGAGAGGGCAATAAAGGAGTCCCCACAAGCCTCACATCCGATGGAATCCCCGAACACTCCATGTGTCCATGGACCAAGTTCCATTCCGACGATGCCCTTTGCAACGATCGAGGAGACCCCACGCACCAACGTCCACTCATCAGCAACATGTAGGGTCCCGTAAAGACACCCATCCGGGCCATACCACAGATTGTAGAGGGAGTCACTGGACAAAGGCACACGGTGAAAATATCGCATCAGGCTCTCTCATACTTCCACTTATGCCGGGGTCTAATCGCCACGCGAACCAAACCCACACGCTGTGCTGCCAAAACACGGGAGGGGGCTTCCGAACTCCGCACTCCTTTTGAAATGTGCATCGCCATCGCCTCGGGTGGGCAGGGTTCCGTGAGGGTATCACTACCAAATGGGGCGCACAGCATAAATGCCACCGGAGTTCACACCAGAGCCGCCATCATTTGTGCCATCCGGACGTCTCCCCGGTTGCACACGTTGTGATAGCCATCTCAAACTGCCCCCCGGAAGGTCTCATCTGCGCCACCCCGTGCGTCCGAATGACTCCAAATCGCCATGCAGCAATCGGCCCCGATCAGCCGAATCGCGGGATACAGACAGCAGCAAGCGGGTCGTACCAATCTCCAGCAGAGAGACAAAGAGCTGCGTCACACGTCCACATTTAGCAAGGCAGCATTCGGGTGGGTGGAGGGGGGCCCGTCCGGCATGAGGGGACGGCACTCAGCAACGGACGCTAGGTTGTTGTTCAGGGTGGGTTCGAGCGCCCCCGCGGGTGACCGTTTTTTCCCGGCCGTTGTTGTTCCACTCACGGCCGGCTACAGTATCACGTGAGGTCCCGGCTCCGGGACCCGCGCAGGCCACACCGACCGGGAAGCATATCTCCGTCCCTGAAGCTCGGAGAGCCTCCGGAGTAACTCTCGGTGGGACAGGTCCTTCTCCGACATCCAGGAAAGTGTCAGCAGAGCTGCCCCGACAGCTAGATCCAGTAGCAAGGGGAGAGAGTCGACGGAGCCGGGAGCCCGGGCGGCCATCTTGGCCGCCGGCCTGGCTCCACCCCCTCAGCCGCCACTTTAAAATAAAAAGAGATCGGATTAGACACACTAAAATCCGAAAAATATGTGAACTTGTTCACTAACGTGGCAGAGCTGCCAGACAAAGGGGCCGGACAGTGTTCCCATTGTGTGTAATTAACAAAATTACGAAAAGTATTTGCTCTGTGTAGGAAATGTGTGCCATAATGTTGATAGCAAAATTGTTCACCATAATTTGCAGTATTTAAATACAAATCTTCAGCATCAAATGCAGCATAATATTTCAGATCAGAAAACAGTGTTTCAATTGCTTGTACATCCCAATCATCCGATCGGATGTTCTGTTTAACTACATCACCCATAGAAACACATTAGGCACATTAATCACTTCAGTAGGTCCATGAATTTGAAATTGAACAGCATCCCAAGCGATCCCATCACGCACAGGCCAGGCTGTAATGTTCACAAAAGTCTGGTCCCTTTTCATAATGTGTGATGAGGAATGGGGGGGCAAAGTTCCATCAATTAATCTAATTGCAGATCGTTCATCCAGGTAGTGTCCATTGATAAGTTTAAAAAACAGTCAAAAAATATAGAAATTTTGGAAGGGGCAGTGGAAGTCATTGATTCAGTGTCAAAGGAAGAATGTGACTTGTTAATCGCTGTTGAATGTAATAGAGGCAACGGGAGACCTGCAGGATAAGCATACTCAGGATCATCAGGCAAACCACCAGCAGTAGGCGGCGTAGAAGGAGCAGTAACTGCATGCATCTCAACGGCAACTTCAGGCATGATGTTAGAGGGCGGCACCACAACAGAATTTCGCAGATTAGAAGGGCAAGAAACTGAAGGTGTCATACTATGGAGAATCGGCCACCCGCTGTAGCTTGACATTGTCAATCGAGATGTACCTGTTATCCTTGCGACCAGGAAGTGGAGGTAAAATAACTGTACGTGTACCCAGGACTCCAAGCACCGGGACCGGTGCACGATAAGAGGGGCCAAATTCCTTCTTGTTCTCCACCTTCTCACGGACCAGGTCACCAACTCGAGGTAGCCAGCCGACTACCGGAATCTGGAGCTCAGCTTCGGATGTAGAGGGTACGTGTTCCTTTGCTAGAGTGTCTCTGGCTTCTTGAAGATTCTGCAATACAGCACAGTGATCATCTAGGTCAAAAGGCACGGCTGCCGCTGCCATGTCTAGACCCTCAAGGTCCGGGACAAACATTCGTACTCCAAAGAGCATCATGTATGGGGTCCGCCCACCCAGAGACCTTCTAGGGAGATTATTAAGTGCGCGTTGCACGTCATACAAGTGGGTGAGTCAGCCTCGGCCTGTACCTAAAACCCTTGCTGTCAAAGATTGCTTTAGGTCACGGTTCATTCGCTCCACAACACTATTGCCCTCAGGCCGGTATGGAGACGAAAATTTGACTTGGACCCCCAAACTTCTCATGGCTTCTTTGTACGCCCTAGAGGCAAACACAGGGCCCTGGTCGGAATGAAGGGTACCACACGCAAAACTCCCAACAAAGACACGCAAATCCCTGATGACAGTCCGGGCCTCAGCACTCCTTTGCGGCCACACCCATAGAAAACGTGTGCACGAATCCACTGCAACCAAGATGTACTTGTACGCAGTATCAGAGGAAAAAGGACCGCAGTGATCTAAATAAACACATGCAAGTGGTTGATTAGATATAAACAGCTGCGTTTGTGGTGGACGCGCGGCAGATGAAGGTTTAATCTGCTAGCAAATGTCACAGAGAAGGACGTAAGCCCGCGCTTGTTTGTACAAACCGTACCACCAGTAACGTTGCTGCAGAAGAGATACAGTAGCCGAAACTCCGGCATGCGCAGACGCAACACCTTCGTGGGCAGCTGAAATCAGAGATGGTCTGCAGTCCGCGTTGGGAATCAATCTGTCACCAACGTCATTAATCCTCACTAAAGAGACGTTATCAGGACTTAAGCGATAATGGTAGCGAGAAGGGAAACCTTTTGGAAAACCTTTCCCTGTCTCAGACGCAGCAATAGCTGCCAAGATGTCATCATCAATCTTAGTTTTGGATCTTGTAACTGCTGCTACTAAATATGTCGCCACTGCGGTTTTTGCTGCCTCGTCAGCCAGACTGTTACCGACAGCATGGACACCAACTCGTTGGTGACCAAGAGTGTGAATTACATTCACGAGGGGCAGACGTTCCTGAAGTTCTCCCACTCGAACCCAAAGCGTTTTATGCTTTACTGTGCTACCCTTGGAATCACGAAAGTCATTTTGAATCCAAAAGTGTAGATTTTCGTTGTAAGATTGAACACAATAGTACGAGTCACTCACTATAAGAGTAGTGACCCGAGGATCAGCAAACTCCAGTGCAAGCACCAGAGCCCTAAGCTCTGCTAACTGCGCGGTACAATCACCCAATGACTGCGTATGCACGACATCAGATTGGAACTCTCCGTTCACCAAAGTACCCACGACAATTGCGCAGGCTGCTGAATAGGCGTGCTTTGATCCAGTAGCGGGTTGCGCAGACCCATCAGTGTAAATGACACAATGGTACTCCTCGAGCGGGCGCAAAGTCAGAGGAGCCGGATGAACGAATTCATACTCCAAGAACTCCTGTGTCTGTAATGCCGCGTCAAAGATATATGTGACGTCAGGCGAGGTCAAGGAGGTAGCCCATATTGATGAGTACAGGCCTCAGCTAGGCCCGCAGGACACAAGGGTTCGCTCTCCTGTAATGGAATCTACAAGGAAGTTGGCACGGAAACTGCAAAGTACAAAAACAAAGTTTATTAACCCTTAAGGGTGGTCCTACAATCCATACAACACCCTTCAGTATTGCATAGAGTAGCACAAAGAACTGGCGTACACGGTCCCCTTTTATACACAACAGAGGGGCTCATAAGTGGGTGGATACAACATGAGGCAAGGAGAATTACCTTTTATGGACATTTTCGATACAGAATCAATATGTGGGCGGAGTTAACACATCTCTAAGCCCGCGAAAACATGGTCAAGCAAAGACTAACTGATAACAGATGCGGTCAAGTCTGGGCATGCGCCAGACGGACAAAGGAGTTATTTATAGACTGTTACTAGGCAGATTGCAAGAGCAACTAACACGAAGATAGGACTCTTCTCGTGCTGAGCACGTGGAGACATGACAATACAAAATGGAGTCCAGACTTTAGTCAACATAACGGAGAAAACTCGGTCATAAAAGGGGAATCCATGTCTTTAGTGAATGCTTAATCACATCGTTGTTTCAATTTTCAACAGACGACCCTTTCAGCATTTACTGAAGACATCTGGTCTATTAGAATAATCATCATATATGTCCATTTTCATCATTTCTTCTATTTCTTTAGTTAAATGTCTCTGATAAGTGACATTGGCAATAGCTTTCTTATCGGGAATACAGAATGACACACATAGGGAACAGAGTAAAGGACCACATTGGACACAAATGCAACAAGAAAACAGAACTGCCACGATAATGCAAAGACCAGTTAAAACCTTCCACCCCCATGTGGTGATCAATGCCCAAAACCATCCAGAAAAGGTCCAAGTGCCGTTTTCTGTATGGATTTCAGCTGCAATTTTATGCAACCTGTTGATAGCATTATAGACTGACGGCGTGTGGTCAGGGATGAACACACAACAACTACTTCCGATAATTTTACATGCTCCACCTCGGTCAGCTAACATAACATCTAACACCATACGATTCTGTAATGTAACAATTCTAGTAATTTGTAATTCTTCCGTAAGATTTCCAAGAGCAGCAGCGGTTTGATTTGTCACAGCCTCTACAACTCTTGTTAATCTTCGAACTTTCCTACTATTGAGGGCAGCTCCAACAAAGAAAAATAATCCTAGGTTAAAATCAATATACTGTTGCAAACTAGTATCAGTTTGGTCGACATCATCAATAGATAGAGTACGTTTATACCTATTTACAGTCACATTATTCAACAACTTCAGATCTTTATGATAAGATGCAGGTGCCAAGAATACAGGAGGTAATAGGAATGCTACATAACATACTCCAGACCAACCGGCTGGCAAACGATAATAACCTTTATTCCCACATACGAAATATGTATTATGGGATGCTAAGAAGGTACTATTATTCAATCCGTCAATGTTCAAGATAGTGATACAGTCACTAACACCAACAGGAATATAACCCACACTCTGGACGCACAGGTCCGCTTGAGCCTGTGCCACTTGAATCACGAATCGGTCTTTCTCCACAGTGTCTCTAGTGTTCGTGAAAATATAGGGAATCAATTCATTGTCTGGTCGATACTCTTCCCATTCCCAAATTGTCCCATTCGCTTGTGGATAACCATCTTTATCTTGATGACATTCCCTATTAAGTCTGAAGAGTAATCGTCCCACTGTAGGTTTCCGTGTGGCAAAAAGCAAAGTGTACCATGCTCTACAAGAGCCATTATGAGAAAAAGGAAGAGGTATAAACGGAGTTCCTCCTTTCTTCTGGTGAGCTGGCATCATGCCACATATCCAACAATTCGTAGCATTAGTGGCAACATGGGTATGATGCAACATCTGGATGAAAGTGTTATTCAAATAAGACTGGCGATGCTTCAATTCTTTATACGGAAGGGTATAAAAGTAGTGCTCCTCAGGCACTGGAGTAGTCAAAACAAACAACTCTCGAGCAGGAGTCACATCTTCAACAAACCATGTGGTTATCCCAACAATAGCTATTGTAACAATAAAACCTATTGCGCAAAGAATCTTCTTCTTCTCCATTTTAAAATGAAAAATCAATATCTTCCTGAAACTAAAAGGTTGTCAGAACTCTTCCCCTTAGGCAGTGGTTGGTTTCTTCACCAGCGGGCCAAGACGGGTGTCGCTACACTAATGCAGGGCTGATCCCCCCCCCTTGCCACATTGGCTCTCCGTTTCACTAACCTAAGGGCCGTTCTGACAACCTTGGATACAGCAATCACTTCCTTGGTCTAAGGTGATATCTTTTTCCTCCAGAAATCACTTGGTCCGGGAAGAGCTCCTCAGTGTCGTTCGGTTCCACAGCACGGCCTTTCTCCGCAGTCAGGATTTCTCGATGGTCGGTCAACACAGCAGGCTCCACCAATCCAGGCGGCACTTTACGACAGTGCAAGGAGTGGATCCAGTTCTTCCGATTGGAGACTCGCACAGCTGTCCTCGTCGCAAGCAAGACTTGCTCAGGACCAACCCATCTCGGCTCCAGACTATTCGTCCTTTCGAAGACTTTGATCATAACATGATCACCAGGCCGGAGGTTATGTCCTTCACCTGTGGACCGGTCAGGGAGCGCCTCTCGAACCTGTTGATGAATAGAAACCAAATTATCCGTTAACTGTGCCAGATAGTCATTCATCATTATACAAGGTACATCATATACAGACTTAGGCCTTGGTGGACCCCAAATATTCATTGGGCGTCCAAAAACGATCTCATAAGGCGTGAGACCGGTTCGAGAATGCGGTATCGATCTAATTGACAATAATGCCAGCGGTAAAGCATCTGGCCAAGTCAAAGAAGTCGAAGCTTGGATCTTAGCGATCTTAAGCTTCAGAGTACCGTTATATTTCTCAACCAATCCCGCAGACTGAGGGTGAAACACAGCGTGGAACTTCTGGGTAACGCCTAGACCCTTCAGGACATACTTTATAACGTCCGCTATAAAGTGAGGTCCGTTATCACTCCACAACAATCTGCAAACCCCGTATCGAGGGAAGAACTCCTTCAATAGCATCTTGGCTGTAGTCATTGCAGTATTGTCTTTCGTAGGGTATGCCTCAACCCATTTACTGAAGGCACAAACCACCACTAAAACATACTTCAAATTGTTACAGCGTTCAAGCTGGATGTAATCCATCTGCAAAACCTCGAAGGGTGCAGTAGGTGTCGCAAATCCTCCTGCTGGGGTTCGAGTACCCTTTCCTGGGTTATACCTCAGACAAATCATACAGGTCTGCACTACCCTCTTTGCCGTGCTAGCAATCTCTGGATGCTCCCAGACTTGAGTAAGCAATTTTACAATTGCGGAAGCTCCAACATGTGCTAGCCCATGTGCCATCTGAACCATGGGTTGTACAAAAGCTGTGGGTAACTTCCATCTATCCATCTGCTTATTTCTCCAACAACCCTCATCATCCAATTCTCCATCACTAGACCATTGCTCCCGTTCTTTATCAGAAGCGGTCCTCTGTATTTCCAGCACTTCTCTCCTTGCATCGTGCCATCTTTCTACCTGCGACTTCACTAAGTACATGGCAGTGGCACCAGGGTGCATCGCAGTCTCCCGTGCCACTCGGTCTGCCAAAGCATTCCCTTCTCCAACTTTATCAACCACTTTCTTATGGGCACTACATTTAATTATAGCAATCTTCTTCGGATATGTTAATGCAGTCAAAAGGTTGTGAACTAACTCTCTATGCATTATCTGTGCTCCATGTGACGTTAGAAACCCTCTCTCCTTCCAGAGTAGGCCGAAATCGTGCGCTACCCCGAAGGCATAACGGCTATCTGTATAAACATTCACACACAATCCTGTACTGAGCTCACATGCTCGTGTTAATGCTATCAGTTCCGCTGCTTGAGCTGATTTCTGTGGTATGCGCGCTGTCTCCACTATTGTTTGCAGTGTGGTAATTGCATACGCTGCTGAAGTCGTACCATCTGGTAGCTTCAGGCATGATCCATCCACCCACAGTTCTCCATCTACCTCTGGAAAGGGCGTATCCTGGAGATCAATACGACCCTTTGTCTGTTCCTCAGTCACCAGAATACAATTGTGTGCTTTTCGGGCTTCAGACTGAGTTTCCGGGAACGGCAACAATGTGGCCGGATTTAACGTTACACACCTCTTTAACGTAATATGAGGAGCCAAAAGCGTCAACTCATATCCCGTTAAACGAGCACTGGTCAAATGCTGCGTCTTTGTCTGATTAAGCAGAGCATCAACAGCATGGGGGACTAATACCAACAATTTGTGAGATAACACAATTCCCTCGCTTTGGCGTATTGACACAGCTGTCGCCGCAACCGAGCGAAAACAACCAGGTAATGCTCGGGCAACAGGATCAAGTACAGCCGAAAAATATGCACAAGGGCGCTGCTTGCCGCCATGCATCTGCACTAAAACTGATAATGCACATCCATCTTTCTCATGCACATACAATGAAAAGGACTTTGTATAATCAGGGGTCCCTAACACTGGTGCTGAACAAAGGGCCTGTCGCAATTGCTGGAAGGCAATTTCACACTCATTTGACCAGGGAAGAGGAATTGGTGTGTCTTTTGTCAAAAGGGCTAATAATGGCTTAGCTATGTGTGAAAACCCTAATATCCATTGCCTACAAAAAGAAACAAGACCCAAAAATGCGCGCACGTCCTTCTGTGTGGAAGGCACTGGCGTGTCCAAAATTGCTTGAATACGATCTGGTGTGAGTGCACGCCCCTCCTTAGACAAAAGGTGACCCAAATAAGTCACCTTTGGTCTACAGAATTGCAATTTCTTCCTCGACACTTTGTGATTGTGGGATGCCAAAAAGGAAAGCAAGGACAACGTGCTCTTCTCACACAGCTCAGGAGTGTCAGCTGCCAACAAGATGTCATCGACATATTGTATAAGGGCGACGCCCTCGAGCAGAACAAAGGAATCCAATTGCCGTTTCAATGCTTGACTGTAAATGCTAGGGCTTTCTGTGTAGCCCTGAGGGACTCTACAGAATCGATAAGACCTATTATTCAAAGTAAAACCAAAAAGGTATCGGCTATCAGGATGAATAGGGATCGAAAAGAAGGCATTTTTCAAATAAATAACTGAAAACGTGGTCGCCGTTGGCGGGACCAAAGTGAGCAACGTCGTGATATCAGAAACCACTGGATACTGAGGTATCACGATCTTGTTCACTTCCCTCAAATCAATGATAAACCGATAAACTTTGGCATCCGTATCTTTCTTCAAGATGGGTAAAATAGGACTGTTGCAGACGTTGTAGGGGACTTCCTCCACTACTCCCACCTTAATCAAATCCCGCACAATCTGTATAAGGGCCTCCTCCCCTTCCTGGGAAATACGATACTGAGGTAGGCGTGGTAACACCGCCCCCTCCTGGACACTAATATGGACGGGCGGAATCACCATCTGTCCCACATCAGTATCCGAAGTGGCCCACAAAGTACGAGGGAGAGAAGCTAACACAGTATCCTCTGCAACCACACACATCCGTTCTGTCAGAGGGTGATTGTCATTCAATATCACACGTACTCCAGCGGGGGAGCAGCGGATCGTAGCTCTGAAGTGCTTGAGCATATCAAGACCCATAATGTTGTCAGGCGTGTTCGGGCAAACAAAAACGGACAGGGTGCAGAAAAGGGATTAACATGGAATGCAAGGGGTCGAGAAAGAGGGCTTCGAGAGAGTGTACCATCAAACCCTACCGATGTAACCATTAAGCCAGATGGGGGAGCCCTCGGAATCAATTGTTTGGACAGCGCACTACGAGTCGCTCCTGTATCAACTAGGAACCGATCAGTAGAACCCAAAACCTTCGCTGAGACATAAGGACCCTTCTGATCAACCGGCACCTCAACTGATTCTAACCCCCATCTAACGCATTCCTATGCATGCTGCGAATCATGGTATCCAGAGCGGTCAGTCCCTGACACTTGATACTGGTGCTGTCGATCAAATACATTGGGTCTATCTCGTTGCTGCACAGTAGGTTCAAAACGAGCACGATCATTAGAATTCCCTCTGAAATTCGAGAAACCCCCTCTACCTCTCGTGGACCTTGATTACGCCCCTGACGAGACGCATACAACGCCGGACAATCTCTGGCCCAATGACCCGATTGTTTACAATACGCACATTGATTCCTATTTACATCTGATCGACCTGAAGGGGGACCATAGAATCCTCCCCTACCTCTATCGGCACCCCGACGAGGCGGACCATACACTTGCGCTAACATCACCTTTGTTTTTAAATCTTTCGACTTCTTCTCCTCCTGCCCCTTCGCTTCATGTTCCTGACGCTCATAATACTGAGCTATAGTCAGGAGGGATGTCGGAGACGCGGTGGACCAAGAACTTTAACTCGCTTTTAAACGAGCTGCTATTTCCGGTAATAAATTCGCCACATATTTATCAGCAAAAAGGTGTCGGCCGGTATCATCCGTAAGTGACTGACCACTAAAATCATGAAATGTCTCCTCAAAGCGCGTAAAGAAATCTGCGACTGATTCATCAACCTTCTGTTTACACGAGGCTAACATGTTCCAGTCAATCTTTTTAGGGGGATAATTGTTTTCAACTTGGTCAAAATAGCAGCGGGGAGATCTAAGATAAACTGAGGCGGTTTTTGCGCGGGTTTCCTCTCCCTATCCTCATCCTCAATCTCAGACCACTTGGCCTTAAAAGCGGCTTGATCATCCACCTTCCGCACAGATCGCCACATATCCGGTGGTAATATAAGCCCAAAGAACAGATCTATATCTGCTAAGGTCATAGTACAAGAATTCAAGGCCCCCTCGACTTCTTCGTAAAAAGCCGCTGGATTCTTGCGGGGGTCAGGCAATGCATTCTTTAATGCCATAACATCAGCCCTATGCCAGGGAGTATAGACCCAATTATACACAAAATATCCCTTAGCATCGGCGGAAGTAATATCCAAACTAGTTCCCGCTCCTTTAGGAGGAACATACAAAGGTGCCGCCTCTCGCATGGGTTTAGCATGCACTAGTTCGCCCTTATCTGGCTGGGAGGAAGACGGCTGCTGGTCGTCCGCCTGCAAGGTCAAGCTCTCCTCCTCCTTGTTCCGGCGCGCTTTGTCCCGCAGTTGAAGCATCTCATCCCGTAGCGCGAACAGTCGTCGGACGGCATCAGGCACCTGAGAGGGAGAGAAAGTACCATTACGTAGTGCTCTAGAATCCGACACTATCTCCTGTGGCTCAAAAACATCAGAATATTTTCGAAAGGCAGCAACCACTTCATCAGAGAAAATGGCAGCAAAATACAACTTCTCCCTATCCTGCCATCCCTCCAGAATCGGTAATAACTCTGCAGAAGATATCTTATTCGAGACTGCACGATAAGAAAGTTTCCGAAGCTCACCCGAGCGCTCAAGAGATAACATGGATCGCGTGTCTATCTTATCTTTACCCGATCCAGAATCCTGAACGGCCGGAGCAGACGCACCTACATAAGGTGGCAGGGAACGATCTAATAGGAAAAAATCATCATCAAGATTAGTAAGGACAGGATAAAGAGGCTGCCGAACAGCATATTGACCCGAGACTTGCAACCTACGCTCTTTTTCTTGTCTCTCCGTCTGTTCTCTTTCCTCCCGACGCTTCGCTTCCTGTGCTCGCACATGATCATTCTTCCGTTGCTCTTTATCAAACAGCGCTTTCTCACGTTTTTCTCGCTCCCGCACTTCCTTCACCCATAATCGCACACACTCAAACATATCTTGACGAGCACGCCGTTTACACATACACTGTTCCACATACTCAATCTTACGCATATCAAATGATCCATACAAAGGCCAGCGCAACTCAGGATCCTTTTTGGTGTATTTCCTCCATACTGTGCTGTACATTATAGAAGAAAGACCATGCTTCACATACATATCCCTATTAGGAGTCCCCTCTGGGGGGGCTGGAGCAGATTCCTCGAGGTTTAACCGGTTTCCAAAGCAGCAGCACCACTTACGGAGTGCGCTAAAAGCAGGCATGCTCAAAAATAATGCAAATATGCAGTATTATCACTTAAACTTTGCGCCGTTCAAATTTACACAGCTCCGGAGAAATATCTCCACATTACCTGCCTATATGTGTTGCAACGCATATATTCTCACAGTAATCAATACAAGATATGACCGGTCATCACAAATCAAACTCAAATAGCCAACCCAGGCTTCAAAACTCGGAGCAAATACCGTACAACGGTTCTTACCAATCAAGAGTGTCCAGATTCCAACTGCCAAGCTCCAAAATTCGCCCAAACGGCTGTCACGGCAAAACCGACAGAAGAGGTCTCAGTCGAGGACCGGCGCCACCCAGAAGGTCAGTTCAGAAGGGAAGGAAGAAACCTCGGGATGCCAGGACTAAAATGCCTCTGGCAGTGATCACATCCCCGGCCAAATTCCTCACCTCCATCACGACCAGTCCTTCGAGCATCCGAGTCGCCGATGAGCCCCACGTGACGGGCGCCAATTGATGAGTACAGGCCCCAGCTAGGCCCGCAGGACACAAGGGTTCGCTCTCCTGTAATGGAATCTACAAGGAAGTTGGCACGGAAACTGCAAAGTACAAAAACAAAGTTTATTAACCCTTAAGGGTGGTCCTACAATCCATACAACACCCTTCAGTATTGCATAGAGTAGCACAAAGAACTGGCGTACACGGTCCCCTTTTATACACAACAGAGGGGCTCATAAGTGGGTGGATACAACATGAGGCAAGGAGAATTACCTTTTATGGACATTTTCGATACAGAATCAATATGTGGGCGGAGTTAACACATCTCTAAGCCCGCGAAAACATGGTCAAGCAAAGACTAACTGATAACAGATGCGGTCAAGTCTGGGCATGCGCCAGACGGACAAAGGAGTTATTTATAGACTGTTACTAGGCAGATTGCAAGAGCAACTAACACGAAGATAGGACTCTTCTCGTGCTGAGCACGTGGAGACATGACAATACAAAATGGAGTCCAGACTTTAGTCAACATAACGGAGAAAACTCGGTCATAAAAGGGGAATCCATGTCTTTAGTGAATGCTTAATCACATCGTTGTTTCAATTTTCAACAATTGTATCCACCTTGGATGCAAAGCATTAGAATTTGGTACACTGGCTTTAGTGACTGCCTCAAGGGCAGGGTACGGTGTCACCACCAGCATGCGTTTCCCCTGTGATAGCGCTCGCTCTTTCAGGATCGCCATCTGAACTGCTGTCAGTACTTTTTCGACAGCGGAAAAACGCAGCTCAGCTGAAGTGTACAGATGAGATTTGTAAGCACTGGGGACTGTGTCGCCCTCATTGAACGTTAAGTAGGTGAAGCCCACAGCACCCGGTACGATTCTAATGACCAGGTTAGTGTGGTTATCACGAGTTTGTAAGAATTTCGAAGCAAGAAGATCAGACTGCAAAGATTGCAATGCAGCAGAATGCTCAGGCAGCCAGCAAGATTTGGTAAAAGTAGGTTGTACCAAGGCATAAAGCGACTTGATACGCTGGGCATAATCAGGAATGTGGGTACGACCGAAATTCAGAAAACCCAGCAAAGATTGTAATTTCTTCAGTGTCGTAGGAGCACTAAGGCGTGCGCACTTCTCAAGGAACTGCGGAGCCAAGCCTCGACCCTCATTATTGAGTTCGTACCCCAAGAACAACACTGTGAACTCGGCAATGTGGGACTTCGCAAAGTTGAACTTATAACCGAAGTCAGCAAACATAGTTATTATGTTATCCACGCGAGCAAGGTGTGGAAGCAACTCGTCGTCCGTTAGGTAGATGTCATCCACATACGAGTATGCCTCCGGGTCAACCAACTCCAAGAGAGAGACCACACGAGCAGCAAAGACCCCGGGGCTATTCTTATAGCCCATCGGGAGCCTTTTGAACTTCTTTTGTTTGCCACCTGAGGTAAACGCCGTCCACTCATAGCTATGAGGGGATAGATTATGGCTATAAAAGCCATTGGAGATGCCAAGTGTGGTTTTAAACCGTTTTCTCACGAGACTATCGACGAGAGCCGAACTGTGAGTATTCTGTACCGCGCATGTCCGGCAGTGCGAATTTAAGTGCCGGTAATCCAAAACTAGGCGGTACGATCCTTCAGGCTTCGTCACAGTGAATAAAGGATTATTCATGGGTGACACACATGTTTCAATTACTCCCTGATATTCCAATTGTTCAAGGATAGACGCGACGTGAGATCTAGCCTCGCGACGCATGGGATATTGGGGTTGTGGCTGGGGTTCTGACCGCAACGGAATCGTATGGTTGGGAGAAAACTTATCCCAGCCTACCTGAGTACGATACAACGCAGGCGCGAGCACCTGCGCCCACTCCCCGGCTAACCTGTTAGAATGTTCCCTTGGCACTGTGTGCCCAAAGGACGGGAGGATCACTTCCTCCCCTCTAGGAGCATCTAAAACGAAAGCCGGGGGCCAATCCGCCTCTGCCAAAAGTATATCATAGGTGGAGGTTAGATCATCCCAAAAGACAACTTTAATTTTACGTTGTATGTCACCCTCAATTACAAGGACAATTTCAAACATTCGTTCAGGGGGAGCTACGCGAGTATCATCAGTTTCAACACTTACAAATGTATCAGTTGCTGTCGCCGCCAGATACGGACGCAGCGCTTGTCGCACTACTGTAACTTCCGCCGCGCTGTCTAGCAGCGTTAGCGCCCATGTCTGGTTCTGAAGCTGTGTCCGTACCATCTGAGGCATATCTCGCAGTTAGAGCAGCAACTTTTTTCTTCTGAAACGGGGGTCTCTGACGTGCAGATTTGTCCTGCTTGCCTTTCCCGTCAGTCTGACGGGGCTGCTCACGACCTTGAGCACCCCTTCCTTTCCCACGATCTCCGCCACCGGATTGAAAAGCCGATGTTTCCTGTGAAGAACGAGGAGAGCGTTGTTCAGGAACCTGAAATCTATCAGGTGACTTAATATTAGAACAATCGCGCAAATCATAAGTGCGTTCAGTTTTTGACTGTACCGGCGATGCGGAACGAGACCTCCGCTTCTCCTGCTGCTTCCCCTGTTTTTTGGATCGCCAACTTTGTTTCGGAAAGTTGGGCTTTTTGTCTTTAGTAGACAAACTCACTTTAGTTTGCTGTACTACAGTAGGAATGATTACGGTGGGTTTAACACCCAAGGCGCTACGACCCACCATTCTGTAGGCTTTCGCAATAATTTTAGCGAATTCCTTTGGCCTGTCGGCCGGATCCACAAGGGCCAACATATTGCCCACTTGGAACTGCATGGCATCCCCTTTGAGGTTGCCCATCACCATGGAACAAACCACATCGAAGCTGTCGACAAGCCCCATTCCCAATTCAATGGCCGCCTCCGCACCATGATTGTCCTGGACTTTCTTGATGACGGATGGTAGTACGGACATAGACGGAGTGCCATGTGGCCCCTGCAATAGACAACGGGCCCATTCTCGCCGGTACTACCGCATGGGGAAGGGCGCCATTAAACCAAATGGTATGCTGCCAGGCAGTGAAAGGAATTTCAAGTGTCCTATAAGGGGCATTGTGTTATAATCTCTCTTTCTTTCCCCTGGTTCTCACCACCGTGGGGTCTGTCCTTTTTTCCTTCTCCAGTGGTAGCTTCCACTCTCTCCCCCGCACCCTCCTCCCTCTTGGAACGTTCCTCCAGAGTTCACTTTGGAATGTTGACAGTGCTGTGAATTACGGAGAGTGGATAACAAGAATAAAGACGCTTGAACTTACCTGCATAAGTTTCTTCTTCATTATAACACTGGCGACGAGGATGTCATCTCCCCTTTCTGTACTCTCTCCTTTCTGCATGCCGAATGGGAAATTCTTCAGTTCAGTGCCAGTGAAGAGGCAGAGTGGTGCATTTTCCTGAAATTGATGGGAGTTCACGAGAGTTTCCTGACTGGATTCCAGACCTGTGGGGATCCCTCGTATCCGGCTTGGAGGTATTTTCAGTTCCCTCTTCTCCGTCTACAGCTCCGATTGCCGAGTACTACAGTGCTCCAGTCACCATTTTTCGCCTCACGAGTGTCTGCAGTTATTTCCTGACACTCTCTGTACAGACTTCTGTTCGATTTGACTGGTTTCCACTTTTATTCAGCACCTTGTGTAATAGTGAGCGCTTCCCTATGCGGTGCTGCTGTTGGGAGTATAGGCTGAAATCTGTGGGCCGGCGCCATACGGGAGGATTCTTCCTGGTTGACTGTGTATGGATCGTCTTCGAGCCTGTGCATTTGGGTGCTTACGGGGTGCAAATCTTCAGTGAGGACGCGCTGACAGAAGCGCCGTGTGGGGACACAATTCATATTTTCACCCACAGTGAGCCAGCGCTGCAGTAGCTCTTCAAAAATAAGCCTGTCAGCTGTAGCGAGGCAGGCGCTGGGTCAAGAAACTTTTCCTGTCAGTGTCCGCTCCTCGAGCCTGCGCAGTTGAGTTTTCATGGCGTGAGGTTCCTCAAGAGAAGACGCTTTGAGGGAGCGCCGTGTGGAGACTCTTGTGATATTTGCACCTTGTTGATCCTGTGCCCCAGCAGCTCTTCACAGTAAATCCTGTCAGCAGCAGCGTTCAGGCAAGTGCGGTGTAAAGTGCAATTCTTTCAGCTTTCCTCAAGGAGGGCGCTCTGACAAGCGCCGTGTGGGGACACTACTCGCATGTTCATCCTCAGTGAGTCTGCGCTGCAGCAGCTCGTCACGAAATTTCCTGTCAGCTGCAGCGGTTGGCGGGCGCAGTGTTCAAGTGTGCCATAGTGTTCTCTCAGTGCACAGCAAGTCATTTCCGGCAAAATTATTCAGCAATTCGTCCATAGCAGCCATATTCTAATATTTCCTTGTGTGTTTCCTGCGGTGATACACACACCTACTTTGTTATGCATATCCAATATTCATGATCCACGTCTGAGGCACTTAAGAGTATTGCTCCTTACAGTTTCGTTTTCCATAAGGGGATCCATCACAGCTAAGGGTGGACTTCTGGTCCGTACAACTCTGCCCTACATACCCTGTACACCCAAGTCTAAGCACAGTGTGTGAACCTCTATACGGGGACACGCACACCTTCACCCTTGGACCTCCAGTCGTCTATAATGTCAGGCATGCGGTTTCACCTAGAGTGATCAATTGTGAAAATACTGCCAGGTGTGTGATGAGCCTCTGAGGGCGTACTGTGCTCTCTGGGTACTGCGAATATAGCGTGTGTCCCATAATGCTTCTTGGTCTAGAGTATGAACAAAGTTTTACTTACTGAGTACCTTCTATTGAATATAGCGTGTGTCCCATATTGCTTCGTGGTCTAGAGTATGAACAAAGTTTTACTTACTGAGTACCTCCTACAAGCCAAGTGTCCATGCATGTTTCAGGTTAATGTGTAATGAGAGTATTTAGGGTACCCATATAGTCTTTCTGTATTCGCTCAGATCGTGGTCCTTACTTGCTTTGGTTTGCGTTGAGACAGCCTCACAAATTCTTTCCGTGTCCTGGTGTAGGTTCCCTGCATTCCTCCCCTGTCACATCCAGTATAGGTGCCTCCTTCCGTCCAGTGGATATTCTGGTTCAGCCGCGGTGTTAGCTTACTCCTCCCACTATGGCAGGACAAGCTATGAGCCAACCTCCTCTGTTCCTCAATGAAATCGGGGAGCCAGAAATTCACTGGAAGGAATGGATAAATTTATTCGCCTCATACCTCATTGCCATAGGCGGTGAGAGGTATTCTTCGGTTCGCAAACAACACATTTTGTTGCATAACCTAGGTGTACAAGGTAGGAAGATTTATGATACTTTACCTGATCCAGAACTAGAAGAGGATGAGGAGGACACGGATGAGTTTAAGGTCACACTGTTGAAGTTGGAAACACATTTTGGGGGTAGAGTAAACGTAGTTTTGGAGCGGCATAAGTTCTTTAGTCTCATCCAAGGTAAGCAGGAATCGGTCATCAATTATATAGCAGCACTTAGAGGTTTGACTCAAATATGTGATTTTGGGGAGTTGAATGATTCACTCATCAGGGACCAACTTGTCAGGTGCACAAACAATAGTCGGATCCAAGAAAAGCTACTAGCAAAAAACCCCACTTTAAAAGATGCAGTTAGTATAGCAGTCTCTGTGGAACACACTGCTAAGTGTATCAAGGAGATGAAGACTCCAAATGACATGGTTGCCAATGTTAGCAATATCAGTGATGCATGCACAAATTCACGTGAGAAAGAAGTATTCAAAGTTAGACCTGGTGAGGTCATAGATAACCATTCTGTAAGTGAAAAGGGGAGATTGAAATGCTACAGATGTGGCAGCAGCAATCACCTTGCAAATGACGTACGTTGTACTGCCCGGAATGTCACGTGTGTAAAATGTAACAAGAAGGGACACCTGGGTAGAGTGTGCAACAACAGTGGAAACCCTCAAGTAAAAGTAGTACACAGTGGAGAGGACAGTGTTCCCAAGTAAAAGCTAGGGAATGTCAAGCCTCCCCAGGTTATCAAGAGCATTTCAGTAACTACAGGCCCATTAAACATCCCAAATGTACTGTACTTGTAAATGATAAGTCTATAGAGGTGTTGGCCGATTCGTGTGCCCCGGTTACCTTATTCAATATAAATGTCATAAATGGCATTTTTGATACCTCTTGTCAAAAAATGATGGAACCTGACATTTCAGCAGTAGAGTACGCTGATGAGAATATTCCTTTAATAGGGATGATGAGTGTTTGGATTAAATTCAAAGGAAGAGCGACAAGGGGCAAAGTATACATGGTAAGCAAAGGGTCTAATCTGTTGGGTTGGCAGCACCAAAGAGAGCTGGGGATTATACTTGACCCAAATAGTAAAGACCAGGTTCTAGTAGCTGAGGAGGTGGGTGGAACTAGCAAGGATGCATACAAATCCTCTGAGGTGTTCATGATAACAGGCCAAAGTGAAAATGGCATGGCCTGCGATGTACCGCCCACGGGAGTCTATAACATGTATAAACAAGGTGCCAAAACCCATGGAGAAGGAGGGGTGCCAGAGTTAGTTCAAGAGGTATCAGGAACAGATGTGGTAAAAAGGTTGCCTGCAGAGATTCCAAAAACTCCATGGACAAAGTTGGCTTTGGAGATAATTTGTCCCATGGGACAATCGGGAGTCGGAAAGAGATTTTTGATTGTCCTCATGGATTTCACATCGCACTGGATTAGATACAAGTGCGTCTCATGGGTATTGACAAAAGTACTTCTCGATTTTTTGAGAGACTCATTCGCGTGCGAAGGAGTACCAGTTTGCATAGTCACAAACAACCAAATCAAATTCTCATCCCATGAAATGAAGACATTTCTTTGTGAGTATGGCATCAAGCATGAGGAATCTACGGGATATACCCATGGAGACAATGTACCCATTCGGTGGGCAATGCGTTGGATCAAAAATCTCACTCATCAAGCCTGTACTAACAAGATGGATGTAGAAAAGGTGTTAAGAGATAGCATTTGGGCATATCACACCTCTTATGAATTGAGAACGGGGGTTACTCCTTTTGAGTCCATCAGGGGAAGAGATCCGATGTCCAACTATATAACTCCTGATTGGTCCTTCAAGTAATTGTTCTGAAAATAACTCCTGATTGGTCCTCCAAGTAATTGGTTCTTAAAATGTATTGGTGGTTTTCTCCTTCCTTTTACAGCTGTAACCCTTCCCCCGGATTTTGTTCTCAATCCTTGATTGGTAAGTTGTATCCTTACAGGTCTCCCCTTTGGTTTCCTTTTCTCTCTCTCCCAGCTGTGTCCTGGTTTTCCCCTCCCTCCTTAGGGAGATGAGTTATAATCTCTCTTTCTTTCCCCTGGTTCTCACCTCCGTGGGGTCTGTCCTTTTTTCCTTCTCCAGTGGTAGCTTCCACTCTCTCCCCCGCACCCTCCTCCCTCTTGGAACGTTCCTCCAGAGTTCACTTTGGAATGTTGACAGTGCTGTGAATTACGGAGAGTGGATGACAAGAATAAAGACGCTTGAACTTACCTGCATAAGTTTCTTCTTCATTATAACACATAGGCTGCAGGCATCGCTGTGGCAGTATAGGTGTGGAACAAATTATCGTTTGCATCCACAGCCTCAAATGTCACCCAGGAGAGAAACAACTCATACGGGAACGCTGCATCAGCACCCACCACAAAGATAACAGCCAACCCGTCATCAGGTACCCCATAAACCCGTAGATGTGCGGTCAGGGGTACCCGACTATGTGCGGCTACATCGACCGCCATTAGGATACACTGAAGAGTAACAACAAGTTCTACAGTAGCACTGGGGTTCAGATTAAAGAAACCTTTTTAATTATCAAGCTTGAAAGAACCTTTAGTCGAAACCTAGGTAGGTTAAGCCGTCACTCCCGTTATCCAGAAACTAGAGTGAGGGCGTTGTGGACTAATAAAAGCACTACTAAGGCGTTTCAGATCAAAAGACCAAACGTTAGGTGCGCCATGTTGCGGGGATTCTGCTTATGCACAGAACTATGCGCAGGAAACCAGGACCTCAGAGAATTGTGGTGTACCAGAAACTCCCCTCAGAACCAAGAACCCCTTATCCGACTAGCTTAGTGTCCCATTCGTTATCCGAGATTTAGCTCGGCGGTCCCAATGTATAGACAACCCAGAACAAGCGACTTAGATATTCTCAGGAGTGGTGGGAATCCGAAATACCTGTTTGTATCTATATATCAGTCCACAACAGAATAACAAAGACACGGTAAAGTTTAAAGAGTTTATTTTATAAACCTCGCGTCCTAAGATGCAGTACTTTGGCTAACATAAGCAGACAAATGGTTAAGATCAGAACCATCAGCATTGTTACAATACCATAGAAAATGAAAGGAGCAATCATAATAAAAATGACAGTGGAAAGCAACCACCCTCCTTTCTCTAGCAACTAATAGATTATTATTAGACTAATAGAAGGTCTCTTAGGCTTGCATGGGGGACCCCATACCTTATGGATTAGCTTAGTGGAATCACATCACAGGATCAGCTAGGCTCTCTCCTGCAACAGCTCTTCGTTTCGAATGCCTCTAAAAACATGCTGCTCTGTAATATTAAAGGACTCGTCTTTCAGGTATTGGCAGCTGTATGCATGTTATGGCTAAGAAGTGGTACGATCAACCTGAACACAACAGCCTGCACCGTCTAGTGACCCAGACTCGTTCCTTACACGGTGTACAGACCAAGGTCACTGCTCACTGTTAAGGATGTTAAACAACAGACGGTTCTCATGTGAAGCAAAGTCGAGTCAGCAGTTCTCAAATGAATAACATGTAACAACAGTGTCGCGTGCAAAAGCAGCAGAAGCGGCAAGCTGGCTTTCTAACAGCTGACGAGGTTATGCTAACTTAGCGTTGTACATAGGGAGTGGCTAACCCATACTACAATACTTTCCCTTCCTTTACTCCTCTCAACTGCAGTTTTCTTCTGCTGCAGGGTATGAGTCGGGGGTACACGCAGGTGGACAGTGCCCACCCACTATTTTCCCAGGGTGAATGCCGTCCATCCTGCCAAGAAGTTGGGCCCCACTAAATAATGTGCTGAACTCATCCTGGTGTAATTTCCAAACACCGGGACACTTTCAGCAGCGCCAGCATGTTGTCTGCTTTCTATCTGCAACAAGCAACAACGTGCAGGCTGAGACGGGGCTTTCTTATTTTAGACTCCTGCTGGGCCAATAACAAAGGCCGAATTTGAGGGGTCATCAGGCCTCCTTTTGTTTTTTTGAGTCTCCTGCCTGGGAGCAGTCAGGAACCTCATACCTAGAAGCAAGTGCAGCAGAGGGGAAACAAAGGTTAGCACTTCATACATACTTAAGAGAGGCAGCTTTTCACTTTGTTCAGGCTCTGTTTACTAGACATGCATGCACTGTAAGAATGTCAGATGAGTTGGTCTCTGCTAGTAGTTACATAATACTAAATGTAATTTATATAGTGCTTACTACCCCAGAGGCATTGAAATGATTTAAGTATCACTATTTTTTCTTGTACAGCGCTACTCATCCCAAAGCAGAGTGTCAGAGCGCTTTACATCACACGTACATATTAAAGTCGTGGCTTGTGATGCCACATCCTATGATGTCAATACCTGTGATGCCACATGGAATATCATGCGCCGTGATGCCATGCACCGTGATGTCATGTGCCGTGATGTCACATGTTATACTGCCTAACTAGGTTAGTCGCCCCACTACTTTTTTAGGACTTGTGCCCTGCTCTGCTGGTTAACTCCTCGCCAGCTTACATGCGCCCTTTCCTCAGAACCACGCCCCCCAAAGGCTCCTTTTCCTTTAAGAGTTTGTTGTATTAACCCTTTTCTGTCACTTTAGTGCAGATATTTATTTACTATTTGCTTCTACTTCATTTTGTGAAGGGTTTGTTTTAATGGGATATTTATTATTTAATAACCCTTTACTCTATTCACAAAGGCAGAAGAAGAAACTCAAGCTTTGAATAATAATTTGAAATCCTTTATTAAGGATTCTGTTCAGAAGGCAGTAGCTGTCTCTATGCTGGATGTATCAAAAAATGTAGAGGCTTGAATTTAGAAAATGATCTCTTTCCCTACTGAAGTTCCCTCAAGAAAGGGTAAGAAGCATGCAGCGACCACTGGTGGGTTTATTAAAGGCAATTCATTAAAAACGGGTCCTCCAAGAGGTTAAAGAGGTTTCTTTTATGGGGCTTCCTTCTTACCCTCTTCAGGTTACCCACTTAAAAGACACTGATGATGGTGATATCTTGAATGGCACACACAATTCTGACGGATCTTCAGATCCTTTTAATTATGTCCTTCTGGAGAAAAGACATGACATTTCTCCTAATGATGGTGATTCTCACCCAGTGTGTAAGGAACTAATTGACCATCTTTGGGAACCCATGCTTGACCCCTCCCTTATTCATCACCCTAATTCCACAGACTGGGTCCCTTTGGAGCATGTGGCTGAATATATTTCATTTTTAGCATCACCATGCTCTAGATAAATCTTCTAGAAAAAATTATTAAAGTCAGAATGTCCCTGCCCTTTCCGTCCAATAACATTATGGCTACCCCTTTCATTAAACCGAACATGTTGATATTTTTTTTACAAAATTTGGAAAGGACCAGTAGAAAGGGGATGACTGGGCCTGGTCCAACTGCCAAGACAGGATTTTGGACTTGGTTGGTCCCCTGCCCGGGATTTTGGATTTGACAGAAGAGGCAAGAATTGAGAGCACTCAAGTCGATCCGAATACCACATCTAGTTGGGCCCAGTGAGTTACAGTATTTTGGGCAATGCCAATGTTCACATTTCACAAGAGAGGCAAAAAAGTTTGTTATTAAAAATAGACCCCAAGCTGAGCAGTCTCTCCACTAAGAAAGAGGGTCCACTTGCTAAGGCCTACTATTTAGGGATTCTTTCATAGAACTCAGAAAATATGTCTGCACGTTTACTACGATAGACAATGCCCAGCTCTCCCTAAAAACATTTTTTTCTTCTTGGGTTTTTTTCAGGGCGGTAGGAGTCGCTTTGCCGGCCGTTACCTCACAAGAGGACAATCCCTTAACAGAAGCTCCTTTGCTCAAAGCTCCCAAGTCGACTTATATACTGGTTACAAACCCCAGTTCTATCCCCATCATTCCAGAGGCTTCTGGTCCAGGGGATATAGAAATATAGGACAGCAATACTCAGGTAAGAGTTTCCAGGTCTGGCCTTCCTCAGTAGGAGGCCGATTAGCTCTCTGTCTGAATGCTTGGCTTTCTCTCAACACAGATCCCTGGATAATACAAATGATTCAAGGGTATCATATAGAGCTTTTCCAGCTCGCAGTGCAGTTGCAACATCCCCGTCCTCTTCATTTTTCTCAGGTTCAATTCCTTCTGGTCCAGGATGAGATTCAATCTCTTATTTCAAAAAAAGCAATCAAACAAATAGAGTTCGACCCCATGGGTTTCCTCAGTACCATCTTCTTGGTGCTGAAAAAAAAATGTTGCCTTGTAATAAACGTAAACATTTTCAACAACTTCGTAGTGTATCATCACTTCAAGTTGGAGACTTTTCTTCACCTCAGAGACATATTGCTCCAAGACGACTGGCTGGTCAGATTAGACCTTCAAGATGCTTACCTTACAATCCTGGTTCATTCCTTACACACAAAATAGCTCCAGTTTCAATGGGGTCCTTAGTTCTTACGCTTCAAATCTCTTCCTTTCGACCTATCATCAGCTGCTTAGTGTTTCACCAAGATTCTAAGGCTGGTTGTAGCCTTCCTCAGGGCACAGGGGATCAGATTAATCGTGTACCTTGACGATTTTCAAACATGGCTCAAGACAAAAAGTATTCTTCTCTCTCATCTTTGCAAAGATCGTCTACTTCTTCTAGATTTCCATATAAATGTTCAGAAGTCTGCACTAATTCCTTCTCAACTGCTGTAATTCATAGGGCTCCTGATAGATACCTCTCAGCCTATCCTTCAACTCCCTCAACATAATGTGGCTCTCATAAAAAAGTAGATTCGACATTCTTTCACTCTTACTCATTTTTCTCTCGGATCTCTGTCCCGCATTTTGGGTCTTCTGGCTTCTCTGATTCAGGCAATTTTTCTTGGCCCGCTTCATTATCGTGCCCTTCAAAGATTGAAAAAATTCAACATCTTCGCAGTGGTCTGGCCTATTCAGATCCTGTTTCCCTAGATCCAGAGTCTAGAGAGGAACTCCTTTTGTGGCTGACTCACTTCGACGCTTGGAATGGGAAAACGATTTTCTCTGCCGCTCCATATCTAGTCTTAGAGTCCCAAGCAAGCCTGACAGGTTGGGGCACAAGATGTGGTCAGTTTCGAATGGAGGTACTTGGTCTCGTCAGGAGTTATTCTTGCATATCAACAGTTTAGAGATGCTTGCAGGATTCTTTGCCTTCCAATCCTTTACAAAAGACAAGGCAAAATGCACCATTCTCTTATGGATGGACAATCTGTCAGCAGTCAAATATATAAATCATCTTGGGGGTACAAGATCTAAACCTCTTGCAGATCTCGCCAATCATCTTTGGGAGTACTATCTTCAGCAGAATGTCTCAGTCATGGTGATTTAACTCCCAGGAAATCTGAATATCGTAGCGGATTGATACTCCAGACACCTTCAAGACTCCAGCATTTGGCATATGCACCCTTCAGTGTTCAATCATCGTTCTTCCATCTATGGCAACATGTCTATCAGTCTTTTAGCCTCTCGACTGAATACCCAACCTGGGGGCATATCAACAAGGGGGCGCTATAAAATTATCGCCGCTTTTGCGTCCGTTTTCGGACGAAAAGCGGGGATAATTTTATCGCTTTATCAGCAAGGTCACGCTATCGCGTTAATCCTTGCCTTACCGCCCTTTCCCGTTAATGCCCACCTTTGCATCTCTGATGAGATGCAAAGTGGGCGTTCCGTCCCAAAATAACTGGAGAAATGTCGCTAACCGACATTTCTCCAATTATCAATGGGCACGCTAACAAGCATAGCGATAAGAAAAGTAGCGCTAACCTTGGTTATCGCTACTTTCCTTACGCCTGCTTTTCCTTTGACTAAACAATGTTAGCCAATGGGTGGTGGATAATAGGGCGGAGACCACCCAGCCCTATCAACAAGGATATCGCCGTTTTCCATGGAACATCGCTGGAAAACCTGCGATGTTCCATGGAAAACATCGCTATCACAGGAATAATTATCGCCATTGCGCTATGCGTTGTTAATACAGCGATAATTATCTGCGATAGCCGGCGATAAAATTCCTCACGCTAAGGGCGGCCAGCAATAATTTTCGCTGCCGCTTGTTGATATGCCCCTTCCTTCTTTTTCAGTTGGAGATCAAACCCGCATGCTCTGGCCTCAGATGCTTTTCTCCAAACTTGGCTGCAGTCTCTTCTCTACGCCTTCCCCCTTTCTATTAATTGCATGAGTCCTAGCACAGGCCCGCAGACATCCTTCCCCTCTGGTTCTAATCATCACTTTTAGCAGGCTAAATCCTAGTATCTAACTCTGTTAGAGCTGGCCTCAGATTTCCCAGTTTGGATTCCTCACTTTTCTAATTTACTTCTTAACCCTTAGGGACTTTGACATAGCATGATTCTAGAGGGCTCACTTTTTCTGATCGTTTGGAGGATTTCGGGTCTCCCTGGAGAACCCCAAGAATTTAGTTTGGAGGAGGATATTCACCTCATCTAATAATCCTGGGCCCCTTGCACCTCTAAACTCTACAAGTCAGCCTGGTTGGGCTGGTGTAGCTGGTTTATGGACAGGAATTCAGATCCCATTCCAGTCGATGTAGTTCTGGTAGTTAATTTCTTAGCCTCTCTGGTTTCTCAAGGGAAAGTCTATCATACAATGAATACTACCAGATTGGCCATTTCAGCTGTAGATCTCAGATTGTATGGAAGACCCATTGGAGAACACCCCTTGGTCTGTCATCTATTGAAGGGAGTAAGATTTGTTAATTCTCCTGTTGCCAAATATAATATGATGTGGGATGTTAATTTGGTGTTAAAAATGTTTATTTCATGGCAATATAATGTGAATCTTTCTCTCAAACAGTTATCAGTAAAATTAACTATGCTTTTATGTTTTATTTCCTTGAAACGTGTTTCTGATGTGAAAGCCCTAGATGTGTCTTCTTTTCACTATTTACCCCTTGATATTTCCTTTCAAGTTCACTGGTGTACCAGAACCAACTTAACTACAATTCAGTATCCCATTTTCCTACTCAACCAAAATGATGTGTGGGAGATTGCTGAAAAACGTATATTTCCTGAACTGCAGATCAGAGATCTCCCTCTTCTTCCAAATTGCTTATTTCTTTCCAGAAACCCCATTAGCCGACTAATTGAAATGGTCTATGTCCTTGGCTGGTGTTAATACTGATTCATTTGGCGCCCATTCAGCCAGAGGGGCTATGTCCTCTAGGGCTTTTTGGGTTGGTGTAAGTATGCATGACATTTTCTAATCTGCAGATTGATAGAAATGTAATACTTTCAGAACTTTTTATGGTAAACCATTAACCCATGTATTTGATTCTGTAATTGCAATGCTTTGAACAAGAATAATATGAGCCTCCAGTCTTGTAATAAAATTGAGATTTTCCTAGCCTTGATGTTAGAAAGGCTAGATTTTATTAAAGACACAGAGGCGAGTATTATCCCACCATTGTTTCATTAACCCTGTTGGTCTGCAGTTCTAGTACCATCTTCCGCTAGTGCCGCTTCAACCTAATCCTGTTGGATTCTCTTCTGCAATGGAACCTGCTTGACTACTCCATTGATCTACTTTTTACATTCAGAAGATGTTTCTTCACCTCTTTTTGGACGGCCTTGCGTACTTATTGACTTTGATGATTACCTTCTGTTCAGTGCTGTTGTTTCTTTCCATGACTCATCTTGGTTAACCTGCTACAAGATAAGAGGATTTGTTGCTTTTATTCAAGATAATTATTGACTTACTCAATGTGCTATTGGTTGTACTAGTAAGATCTCACTGTTTGTAGTTCTTTTACCAGGTTTCCTGGGTATTATAGCTTATTTTCTTGCTTGGCTGCTGTTAATGAATAGCAAGAAAAGTTAGCATAATACTCGCCTCTGTATCTTTAATAAAATCTAGCCTTTCTGACACCAGGGCTAGGAAAATCGCAGTTAAAGCGCTAAACTTGGAGCCAAGCAGCCTTTAGATTTGTTGATTAATCTATTCTACATATTTAAATTTCTTTCTACTAAGAAGACTTGTTTTCTCGTTTAGCTGTCTATCCCTCCTCTTAGGTTCATAGTAGAGGAGACCCACCTCTTCTCTCCTTTCAGCTAAAGGGAACTCAGTGTCAGCATTAACTGTTCAAGAACGGTTGGTATTTAAATAAAAGGTATAGGTACTTTCTTCAACATTAATGAACCTTGCGAATGTGGTTCCCATCAGGGTCTAAACTAGACATGAACATTTTGGGGCGGGGACGAAGGGGTGATTAACAGGTCAACCAATGAGTGTGTAGCTTTCAAGTTTATCTTGATCATTATAAATGTAAACTGTATTTTAAGATGGTTAACGTCTAGTTACCATTTGGTTCTATGTTGTGCATCTTCCTTTATTTCAGGACAAACAGAACCAGCAGTCTCAAATGATGTTTCTGTTGTTTTCTGGTTCTACGTGAAAGGTGTTTTTTTAACCAATCCTTTTAGGGCACATTAACAAGCACCTGCTCAGTACTGCATAGACTAAATGTATCTCATTATGTGGCAGATAAAATTAAGTCTGAAGGATGTTTAGAGAAGCTTTGTTGTGCAGTAGCTTGAGAAAATAATACATTTAGTTATCGGGCTGTGCCTTAGCTCTGATTGGTCCTTTGTCTGGGAATCATGTGTAGGTGCACCAAGTGTTAGAATGTGAGATTTAAACTAATGGAATGGGAACGCAGACTCAGATGCCTTCTTCACTTGGTAGAAGAAACCTACCTGCCTGACCCATGGGCGTATGCCTTTCACTTGCCTTTAGAGTAGAATCTTTCTAGATGTCTCTAAGGCAGAACTCCTTTCCCTGACTTCCTGGCAGAACCTTTCCTGACTTAACATAGTTGGGTGCTCTCTTCATGGGAGAACTGATCGTTCTTAACTTTCCTTTTGAGACAACTTTATAATAGTTTGTCTTTATTCATGATCTTGGAATTGCTTTGAATGTATTCGTTAACGTATTCATGTATTGATTATGCATTTACTGATGGTTTGAGTTTGTAACACTTCAATAAACCTTTAAGGCTGTGAAACTAAGCCACTCTCTGCCCTCCTTGTGGAGCCAAATTTGTGTCACATCATTGAACGGCATTGAATTTTGATGCTAACCTCAGACATGTTTTAGTGGATGTGTCAGTATTTATAGGCTAATGAAAGAGAGGGAATGTTTGTATGACAGAGGCATGCATGGCTAAACCACGTGTGCCTCTACAACGCAGCTCGAACCACGAATGCATCTTAACCACGTATTCCTCTACCACGCATGCCGTCACCAGGCAATTTCATTGTAAAGGCATGATTGGTAAGGGGATTTGCGTGATTAAGTTCGCCACTACCCCGACCCCCCATCCTAAGCCCTAAAAGTCTATCACCTTTATCCTGGCTGCCACCCCACCCACCCCCCTGGACTAAAACCTACCCCGTCCTGCCCTTGAAACTAACCTTCCCCTCCCTTCAACCTGAGACATAAAACACTTCCCCCTTTAAAAAAACGACCCAACTCCCTCTCCTTGAGCACTAAAACCTACCCTCACCCCTCACCCCTAACCCCCCCAACCCAGCCCTTAAAACGACCCTAACCTCCTCCCCCCACCCTAAGCTCTAAAACCGAAAACTCTTCCCCCTTCCAAAAATCACCCCAACCCCCCTGCCCCACCCTGAGCCCTAAAACTGACCCCCAACACTTAAAAACGGACCCGGCCCCAGCCCCACTTACCTGTTCGGGTCCGGGGCTTCCTGTTCGGACGCTTCCTCTGCCGACGCATCATCTTAGTCTACCCGCCCATCCGGAGAGCTAGATCGTGCACTGCCTTAACCACGGGCAAGCGTGGTTTAGCTTGCAGAAACGTGGCACACGCAGCTCGGCCCGCGTTTTAAAGGCCGTTTCCTGAGAGGAATGAGTAATTTGACAACTAAAAGACTGCTTCTATGCAAAGCACTTTAGAACCAGTTTTCTAAAAGTTAGTTCAAAACTTTTTGCCAATTCTACAACAATTCCTTGTATGAAATGACAATGAGTTCATGAAATGTTTTTAATTCTATCTTCAGAAAGACAATCCCGTCTTACTGTTGAACAAAAGTATATTTTCAGTCTGCTGATGAAGATGTTGAAAAATATGCTTATTTGAGGTGGCACACACGTAGAAGTCTCAGAATATTGAGCTCACTGGGTTAACACTCCTGATTTTGGAAGGTGTGACTGGAAAGTCACTGGTTTTTGTTCCTTATGTATTACCTTTTCTGGTGAGATTGAATAAATGAGGACCAATCAGTTGGCACAATTTCTACCTGGTAATTACTCCGCCAGAAATCTGTTCTGAAACAAAATAAGATATTAGTTGTTGCCAGCCACATTGAGAAATTCTCACATGAGATGACAGAGCTACATCCATAGAGGAAGCCACTGACCTAAAGAGCTGCCAAAAAAGGGGATTACTTTGAAATAACTTTGCAATAAATGGCGTTCTAGCATGAAAAGAATAGAATATGTGTCTAATGAGCAAAGTCCTGCAAAGAGGGAATTCCCACAGAAACAGAAATACTGCCTCTTAATACCACCTTATAAAAAACAACAACCATACTTTCAATTTTAAACAGAAGAGGGTTGAGAGCACACTGTCTCACACTGTCTCACACCCCAACACAGTTCACCACTTTGCACTATGGGGAATGCAGTTCACAATTAGCGCTTACTTGAATATTAGATGTAGTATTTCACCAAGGTTGGTGCAGGTACTGCTGTTCATCTCTAGATACGTGTTTCTGGATTTTATCCTTAATCAGTAGAGATCAAAAACAAATGTTATCAGGGGTTGCTGAGAATGCCTCCACAGCCCTCTCAGATCTCAGTACGTCTCACAGGCTTTTGGAGATGCATCTCCAAAAGATCGTCAGCTAACTGGATCAGGGGAGCCTTTTTAAACAGACGGGGGATGGGAGCACACTGCCTCACATCCCAGGACATTTCGTCCCTTTGCAATATGGTGAATGCAGTTCACAATTCGCGCTTCCTTGAATATTAGAGCAGTATTTAACCAAAGTTGGTACAGGTAGTACTGTTCATCTCTAGACATGTGTTTCTGGATTTTATCGTTCATCAGTAGGGATCAGAAACGAATAATGCAAAGGGACGAACTGTGCTGGGATGTGAGGCAGTTTGCTCCCACCCACACACCACCCATAGAACGCCTGCCTGGGGCAGAGCAACGCAGTGATTTGCACTGCATTGCGTTACTTGGATTTATCAGGCCACTTAAGGCCACACAAGGTGTGCATATGTGTGGTTCAGGAAAGCTTTGTTCTGTTGCATTGGAACGGCCCGCTCAGCCCGCTTTGTAAATGCTGTTTCCCCAGATAAAGAGTTAAGAATCCTGACTGGACATACATCATCTGCGGATCCTAACTTTAGGGAGGTAAGCAAGCATGTGCCCTCTTCTTCCTTAGTCACTGGGAGAGCTGTGAGAGGAGTGACAAAAAAGGGTGTGAGGAAGAATGAGACCAAAAGCTGGGCAATACAATCACGAAGAGTCTTGATCTTCTTATAGAAATAGGAGGCCAACCTGTCACACAAACAACTTAGGATATGGAATGGCCATTTTGACAGAGGCCTGTCTGGAGAGATTGGCGCCTGCTTGGAAAAGAGTCCTTTTGAGGAGATGGGGGCCGAGAAGCCCTTGGTCCTCTTGGGCCCCTGGCCCCTGGACCAAAAACAAGCCGAGCTGCAGCCTTTTTCCATTTTAATTATCGGGTACTCAAAATGCAAAATTCCTTGAAGCACTTCCAGGGGAGTAGCGA
The DNA here is from genome assembly GCF_964204655.1 of Triturus cristatus. Lineage (NCBI taxonomy): Eukaryota > Metazoa > Chordata > Amphibia > Caudata > Salamandridae > Triturus > Triturus cristatus. The sequence goes on along the minus strand of NC_140584.1, from coordinate 1,093,813,183 downwards.
TAAACACGGTATACCCCTCACTTTCAACCATACCCCGAATGGCAGTGAGTGATCAAGTGAGGTGGCAATCCCAGCACTCGTATATCTGCTTCCCCGAAAGAATTTTGAAAGCAATATTGCTAAATTGTGTATTTTACACCCCGGTTTTCAATAAATGTACTCATCTATCCTTACTCTTCATGCATCCTTTCATCTCTTCCACCCCCTCCTTTTCCCAATTCTCCTCTCCTCGCTGCCTCTCTAACTCCTGCCATGGTTCCATCACGCTATTCTCTTCTACGGTTCATGTATGAGTTTGTATGGCCTGGGTAGCATCACAAAGCATGGCTAGTGATGCCAGTCATACATTCTCAAAAACAATTTCACTGAGCGCTATCAGTTTCTTCTCGCTGTAATTTCTGATGCTTATAAAGCCGTGAGAAGGGAACTTGGGGCCCGATGTAGGTGGCCAAATACCGGTCGGTAACGGTGAAATTCGGTAAATTTCACCGTTACCGACCGGTATATAGGCATGCGCGATGTAGGAGAGATCAGTAATAAGGAATCGGTAAATACCGATTCCTTATTACCGATTCCTAATTTACCAAATCGGAATTACCGATTCCTGATTTATCGAATCGGTAAATAAGAAACGGTAGAAACGATAAAAGAGATGTAGGAAAAGTCGGTAATACCGAATTTCATGAAATTCGGTATTTAGGTGTCGGTTATTAACACTGAATGAAAGCAGGTGGTAATCAGGTGAAGTGTATATAAGTAATCCCAAAATGCAACAGTGTGATCACTATGGCGGCCTTCTATGTAATTGCAAGACGGCTACGGCTACAGGCAGCAGGAGTGAGGATCTGGAGACGGGAGGAGCGCGTATACAGACAGCGCATCACACTCTTCCAACTGACTGAGGCTGAGATCCATGAAAGGTACAGGCTACACCCCCAAACCATCATGGACCTGATAAGGGACTTGCACCCACTCCTGGACCATCCAACAACAAGGGCGCACGCCATACCACCACATGTGCAGGTGCTCTGTAGCCTACACCTACTTGCATCTGGCAGTTACCAGGGGGTGATAGCTGCGGTAGGTGGGGTGTCACAGAGTTGCCTGTCCCGTTTCTTCAAGAAGTTCCTGGACGCCATGATGCAGATAATGCATCACTACATAAGCTTCCCAAACACACAGGCGGAACTGCTGAAAACCAAGACAGACTTTTACCAAATGGCACAGTTCCCGCATGTCATAGGGTGCATTGATGGGACACACATTCCAATCTGCCCACCTGCAGCCACTGAGTATATCTACAGAAACCGAAAATCCACCCACTCCATAAATGTGCAGGTAATCAGCGATGCAGCTAACATAATCACCGACATTGTGGCTAAATTTCCAGGGAGCACCCACGACTCCTACATGTTCCAGAACAGTGGGATCTACACACGCCTGGCTGCAGGAGAATTTGGGGAAGGATACCTGCTAGGTAAATCCTTGTGACACACCCTGATGGATACAGCAGATTAATGTGTCGGTGTTTGTAATTAATGGCACTCTCTTTCTCACCTAGGTGATAGCGCTTATGCTGTGCGGTCATTTATCCTCACTCCCCACCTAAACCCATCAACCCCGAGAGAGAGACGATACAATGTGGCACACAAGACAACACGCAACGTAGTGGAGCGCACGTTTGGACTATTGAAAAGCAGGTTCCGCTGCCTCCACAAAGCGGAGGCGCCCGTCAGTACACACCCATCATCTGCTGCAAAATCATTGCAACTTGTGCTATGCTGCACAACCTCGCCACTAAGAAAGGCACAGAAGTTGATTTAACGGACTCAGAGGACGATGATGATGAAATTGCTGAGCCAGAGCCCAACGCATGAGGAGTGGCGCCAGCACCAGATGGGAGACAAAGACGGGCAGAGATCACACGCAACTACTTCTGAGTAAGTAAGTAGACACAGCCAGTTGTTGCATTTGAATGACGTAGTTTTATTTTTGGGCACTACGCCACTACACAAAGGGCTCAACTTGCCAGTCCTATTTGTGACAACGCTAAGAGCTTGTCATGGGTTAAGTCACCCAATAGAGTACACAAAGGGTGGGCTATTCTAATTTTGCTAAAATTAGTATCTTCGGGCAGATATACATTTTTATCAGTAAAGCTGACCCCCATGGAATACTCTTTAAATCCTGAGGTTGTGTTTCGCCAGACCAAACCCTCTAAAACTATGCGACCCACCAGTATGTATGACATGTGATTCCTACACCTTGTAATCCTCATTGGCTTATGTGACATTCCCTGTAGACTGATTTACACACTTGTATGATTCATTGTCTCTATAATGTGTGCGTGGTGTAAAGTACTGACACAAACTACACTGATATGAGTAGCGCTGTACAACAAATGAAATGCATATGAGAGAGGGGCTACGTAAAGATGAGGGGCACTGTTGAAGGGTGGCAGTGAGGGAATCCGAGTAAGAGGTCATGGGGTGGAGTGGGGAGCTAGGGAGAGATGAGGGCACTGCTGGAGGGTGGCAGTGAGGGAGTCTGAGGAGGAGGTCATGAGGGGGATGGGCTACAGAGATGAGGGGCACAGGTGAAGGGTGGCAGTGATAGAATCCGAGGAGGAGGTCATGAGGGGGAGGGGCTATAGGGAGATGATGGGCACTAGTGGAGGGTGGCAGTGAGGGAATCCGAGGAGGAGGTCAATAGGGTGGTCATGGAGGGATGATGGGCGTTGTTGGAAGGTGGTAGTAAAGGTTATTTACGGAAAAAGAGGTTATTGGTGCAGCGCCAAAAAAGACTTTCGCATCAGCGCTGAAGTCGGCCCTGTCATGGCCTTTCTGTTTTTGTTTATTTAATTAGCAGTCGGGTCATAAGGGCTACTGTGCAACATACTTTAAAGTGCGTGCTAATAATATTTACCGCTATATTCAATGTTTTAAGTTTGAAGGTGATTTTACTAATGTTTTTACTGGGAAAAATGAAAGTGGAGCCCCGATGGTGCCTGATATGGGGCTGGGGCCCAAGGTCAGCTGTGAGAGAAGGTGCACTGGAGAGGAGTAGTGGATAATCAAGCCTGTAAGGGAGTGCGTTGCAGAGTACCACTGTTGGAGTCCTATGCTTTTCTAAACCCGAAGTGTACTTGCCTGTGTAACCAATTCATGTCATGGCGTGTGTATCTAAATTGAACACCTGCCTTTAGACCCTTCATGTGGTGCTACAGGTGTGGAAATGCACCGTCCTTTCACTTTTTTAAGCAAAAATTTGGAGTGATATTTGGCACTGCACCCACACGCGCGGGGTAATTCCCGGCGCACATAGCCTGGGCTGCAGTGCACAGAGACCTTACACTGCCGCACACAGAAGAAAAAAATTAGAGAGAACATTGCCCCTATGTACTCCCAGTAATAGCCTTTCAGGGTCTGCAAGCAAGCTAACGCTGCTACCGACCACAGACACGATTCTTCCCTCCTGCTGCTGAGCCAAGCTCAAGCAGGGAAATGTAGAATAACAGGTTTCCTGTCTTGGAGGTGTGACAGCTTGGAGTGACAGCTTACTGAGTCATTTAATTCAACCAATGGATACACATGTTTATTTAAGGTTTAATATGAGTTATTGGCATTAAAATACATTCACAAAGTAGGGTACGTTCCCAATCACAGAATGTCATAAATACGCTTAAAAGTGGAATCACAAGCCATTTGTCTCTGAGCCATGGAGTTTCTGTCATCAGCACTTCTCCCTTTTTCCAGAAGAGCAGTTCAAACATGAATGGCAGAATATCCTAATTTGTAAATGTTTTCCACATAATTATGCCTCTGCCATGTTTGCCACATAATACATCATCTGCTGCATAATCTGACAATTTTAACTAATAAATTGTTTGCAGCTCAAACGGATCAAAAGTTACTAAAAATGGGACTTGTAATGCTAGGAAGTGGACAGCCCTTTGCAAAGGTTGACTGGACACCTTTCTCATCGCTACATTTCTATGTTGAACTGGTACTAATAAGGCAAAATCTTTGCAGAGACAGTTAGCATGTGTAAAAATGTCAAAATAATAAAGTATCAGAAAATATACTGCATTATGCTGCAGCCTTTTTTTATGCTGCATAATTTAGTAAACACAGCAGCATAATTTTGTCCCCATTGCTGCATAATTCTAATGGCCCAAGGCAGGTAGAACATGTGAAAGTGCTTGTGCATGAAGCAGAGAGACCTTGAATTTTACAAACTTAGTTTAGTGTGTGGGCAAATCCTGCATTTCCGATCCGTGGTGAGTTGCACTACTACTGCTGAAACAAGGCCAATGGAGGTACCAAAGTGTGAGGCGGACTGGCCTCAATGGTCCTTTGCCCTTGGTGACAGAGTCACTGCCGCTCTGGGGTGTGCTGCTACGTAGGCCTTCCCCCAAGACTGGAGGTGAACTTCAGTATGAATTGTGGTGGACAGGCCTTAAAGTTTAACCCACACTTGCCACCGCTTGGGCTAGCATCCACCTGCTGGTGCTAAGACAAAATCCTCTCTGACACTGACCATGTTACTGCCCCACTGAGAGAAACTGGCACTGCCTTCAGCTCAGCTACAACCCAATTTTGCCCGCTATAAAAACCTGGATGCGACTCAATTCAAATTATGCATAGACAAGAGTAATGTGCTGCCTGGAAAAAAAAGTAGCAACATCCTGGTATAAGCAAATACTCATAGGGAATGCAAAATTATGTAAAGTATGTGAAATGTAAGCAGGAACAACAAACAACATGGTTACCTTAAAGCTTTTACACTCAGTCAGAAATCAGTGAGTGCTTTTGCCTGAAAGGTTAAGGGCTACGGGGCCCAGAAGGGACCAGCTTCAAAGTACATTCCCAATATCTTACAAAATGTAAGCAGTATGGTTTAAAAAAAACACTTCCGTGAACACAGAAGCGTGGTACACATTTTGTTTTCCAATCCACCCATCAACCAGGTATTGCAGTACTTCCAGGAATGGTGCACTTCCCCACCCGGGGAAAACAATGTTCTGGCTACTTTGTGCCCACTCTGTCTTGTCATTTTTCATACATTAAACCTTTTATTTCTCTTCATCCCGAGGCTGCACTTTATAATAGAATGACATTTCAACTAAAAGTGTTTTTCTGTTTTTGGATCCATTTCACAGGGGAACCAATAAACGATAGGAGAGGAAAAATAGGGTAAGAAGAGTTTCTAGAAGTCACAGTTTTCAGCAAGTGACGAGGTGTAAGTCAGAAAGAGAGGGAATAAGAGGAAGAAAGAGAGGGGGCAGCTGCCAGCAGCAGAGCAGGAGAAGTGGACACTGTCCTTGTCTTCGCTGGTCAAGAAGGAGAAGACAGAGTCATTTTCCTTCTCCGCCAACCTGCCCGTCATCGAACGTCGACAAGCGCGAGCCTGCCGCCCTGGGATGCATTCTTAAAAATAAATAGTAGGGGAACGGATTCCACTAAATTAAAGAAGCAGGGGTACTCCGTGCCCTGCCGATCCTGCCCACTTTGACTTTGACCACTGGTTTCAACCCTTCCTTAGTGTACTTAAGGGCGCCTCTTTTACTGCCAGCCTTGCTTCTCATAAGCAACGACTATACGTACAAAGTGCGTGTCTACACACCACATGCACGTTTTCAAAACACATAAATAAAAGGCATTGTCATTTACCATGCCAATAGCTCAAACTCTTGCAAATGCAAGACCTATTGCTTTGTAAATGCTTGTTTATTAGGTAGCCCCCGTTGTTTACATTACTCTTTGGTATTGCAGGGTACTTTTCATGTGTAATTATGGAAGCCAGCAAATGCAAATGAACTCTTTGGTTATGTAAACAAAAGGACTGAGGGGCATATTATCAAGCACGGCGTTAAAATTATCGCCGGTTTAGCGGCAGAAAACTGCCGCTAAAGCGACGATAATGGGCTTGATAATATGCCGCAGAGAATTCCATTAGAAGTCCATGTTCTGGTGTCAACATGGGCTTCTATTGGAATTCTCAAGAGCATATTATCAAGCTCACTATCGCCGCTTTAGCGACAGTTTTCTGCCGATAAATCAGCGATAATTTTAACGCCGTCCTTGATAATATGCCCCTTACTACTGTGCTGCTGGATGGTTGGTAACAGTTCTATAACTGGTAGGCTGAGTATCTGTGGAAAATATTGGATTTTCGTTTTAATACGTTATTTTCCACTTTACCAACAGAACTCCCAAAATGTATAAAGCACCAGAGAAACATTATCTCAAACAAGGTATCCTGGTGCAGGCAGGTTGCGCGGTGTCTGTATTTCCACGGAGATGATAGCTCCTGGGAGCAGCGACCCAAGTGTAAAAGCTGTAAGCAGACGATCAGTGTAGTTTTCGGTCCTTTGAACTTGGTCGCTACATCAAAAGGTAACCTCGGGTCTTTTTTTTTGTAAGAAATTTGACCATTTTACTTACTAGCATTAGTCTAAATGTTAATGGAGGCTTTGAAAGTCTGTCGCACTTGTTGTGAGAAGGCCTTTACTTGTAAAACCATGTGAAAAGTTAGCTAGTGTTTCCTTCCATCATTTAGAAACGCTGTGCCTGGGGTAGCCTTAGCCATGTGATGCAGAAATTGTATACACTGCACGTATGACAGTAATAAGTAAAGCTTTTGGGCTGTTAGTTAAGCAAGAATTGCAAATAAAAAGTCAAAATGTGTATCCCTAACATCTCTAGACACCATGTGTGATCTTGGTCATAATATTTCACCTTTAGAACCTCAGAATGTAAAGTGGAGGTGCCTAGAAGCAGGTAGGCCCCAGACTCCCCTGTGTATGTCTAAGAGATATCGCACAAAGTGGTTCAATCAGTGAAAGGCGTGAGCACGGACCAGCAAGAGAAACAATAACTGGAAACCACTTGCGGTGCATGTGCATTCAGTTTACAGAGTCTGTTTAAAAAAAAAAGAGAACAGGGGTCGTCCTAAAATAAGCCTTCTTCCGGTGAACATTGCTCCACAGAATTGATTTAAATAAATGACAATTTTCTGAAGTTTCTGACCCCGTGATAACGGAAGTGGCTGTGACAGCTGCTGTTTGCATTCAATTGTTCTACTCTGGTGTGCACAGGGGGGGGCATATTATCAAGACAGGCGATAAAATTATCGCTGCTTTAGCGGCAGAAAACTGCCGCTAAAACGGCGATAATGGACTTGATAATATGCTCTATGGAATTCCAATTGAAGCCCATGTTAGATGTGAAGGACATCTAACCTGAGCTTCAATTGGAATTTTATCGCCTGTCCTGATAATATGCCCCTAGGTTTGCACAGGCGTGCGGCCGAACCCTCGTTGACTCGGATTTCTGTCACCTGTGATGTCTGCCACTTAATGTGAACTTGTGTAATTGTAACTGGTGCTCATGTCCGGCGCTCCAATACCTTCAGGTCATTTGGAGTTCGTTCTAAGCAAAATGGCCAGAATAAAAAGAAGAAATAGTACCTCAACCACAGCGCGGGCCGCGGACGGCGGGGTTGGGGCTATTGACTAAGTAAGACCGCCGCCCGTGTTGATAATCTAAAAGTGGGCGCCCTGCTGACATTATTGACTCTGTGCGTCCGCGGGCGAATTTGCAGAGTTCAGCAGATAATTTAAATAAATAAAAAAAGCTTTGGTGCTGAGTGCACAATAAAAGAAAGGTGCAAGGGTGCCACGTTAAAGATAGAGCGCATTGTGGCGCGTTATGAAAACAAGCATTTGCAATGCAATCGATTTCGCATTTGCGAGACTTTAAGCTATTAGTATTGTAAAGGACAATGGGGCATATACTCAACGGCCAGCGATAATTATCGCTGGCCGTTCTTAGCGTGACAATTGTTATCGCCGGCTATCGCTGATAATTATCGCCATGCTAGCGCTGTATTAGCAACGCATAGCGCAATGGCGATAATTATGCCAGAGATAGCGTTGTTTTCCATGGAACATTGCTGGTTTTACAGCGATGTTCCATGGAAAACGGCGATAACCTTGCTGATTCGACCCTGTGGTCGTATCAGCATAATCCACCTCCAATATAAAGTATAGGTAAGTAGGCATTTTTGCAGACGTTTTAGGCGAAACCGCGGTTTTCGCCAAAAACTAACCGTCTGCAAAAATGCCTGGGCCTCCTTGTAAATATCGCAATGTGCACATCAGCAATATTTACAAGGTTGTTCTGCCCAGTGACGCCCACTCTGCATCTCATTATAGATGCAAAGGGAGGCGTCGGGTAAAAGGGTGCTAACATGCGCTAATGCATGTTATCACCCTTTTGTTAATAGGGCGAAAACATTATCTCCGCTTTTTTGGCTTTATAAGCCAAAAAAGCGGAGAGAAGGTCCTTGATAATATGCCCCCATGCCATGTTTTAAATCTCAAAACATAAATAAAAGGCATTGTCATTTAATCAGGGGCAGCTCCTCCATGTGGGCGGAGGAGCATCGCCCCATTTGTTTTCTCACAGTGCGAGAAAGCAAAAGGGTTTGGTTTGGGGCGGGTGGGCGGTCCTACAACAGGGCAGGGGAGGAGTGGCTAGCCCAATGTAGCGGACCCTGACTGTTTGGTCGGCCCTCTGCCATTGCAGTGTTGTAATTGGCTTAGGGGAAGGGAAGGAGGCTGCCTGCTTCCTGCGGCTGCAAGGAGCAGAGACGAAGCGGGACCAGATCGGGCGGCTAAGTTAAATTATTTAAAAAATATATATAATTAAAATTAAACCAATGCTTCCACCCCACGCGACGCTCTCCCTGCACGACCCCCACCTAGGAGACATGCCGGCCGCGACTGATTACAATGCCAATAGCTCAAACTCGCGTAAATGCAAGAGCTATTGCATTGCAAATGCTTGTTCACTCCCTCTGACGCAACAGTGTTGTCACATTTTAGTACATTTTCACTTTTAATCACTTTGCACATTTGCTGCAGCCTATCTTATAATGTGTGCAATACTATTTTGAAATGACGTGCATATTCATAGTGCTTTCAGTTGCAGCCTGGGACATTGTAGCGCTATTAATAAACATGTCACTATTCTCCAGTGCAGCAACCAGAATTCACACAGAACGTTGAATCATTGATGAGAACCGGTAGATGCAAAAGCTCAGCCGAGGACACACGACAGGGGCGGGACTGAATCCGTTTTAACCCAATTGGCTTTTACGCACGGGTCCAAAGCCCGACCCGGTGCCAGGGAATTTCACCAATGGAGACAGGACTAGGACGAAGACACTCTCAGTAACGCCGGTGTAAATAGTGGGAGGACCCCAGAGTGTTGTCACGCGTTAAAAGGGTTTTTTTCCCCGGAGGCTATGTATCAAAAGTGGTATCACATTTCTTAGTCCAAATGACCTTATCTCCTACGGCCTCCAAGAATAAGAACATTGCGACGTTCAGCTTTGCCTCAAAGATGTAGCGCGGCGCGGCCTGGTGTCGCAGTTACTGGGAATGCGCTGCAGTAAAGGACACTCGGACGCCGCGTGTTAGTTCTGGGCCGGAAGACCACGTGCGGTCTTGCCCACCTTTATTTATCCCCTCGGGACGAGCCCGTTCCGAGGGGTGTAGGGATGCATGTGGTGCGATACATTGTTGGGGAGAGTCCGGGTGGCTCTCTACATCCCTTCCTTCTTTTAGTTCAAAGTCCATGTCCACCTCCTCACGGGGAGGGACACATAAAGTCTGCCAGTCTTTGGCTGGGGATCGGGTTAGGACGGAGGCCGGGCCTCTGGCTCCGAGTGTGCGATGCCGGGGGACTGGAAGGAGGATCCGCCAACGACATTCTCACGTCTGGATCCGGGCCCGTAGGTCTTGGACAGTCTTCGCTCCGCGGAGGTGACCAATGGCTGGTCCCCGGAGGGGACGGCACTCTGACAGGGGATGCCGGGGCAATCCCATTTGGGGGGGTGTACGGGCCTGGGGCTCGTCCCCCTCAGCGTCCACTCCTGCAGCTGCCTTGAAGCTTGACACGTTCCTTGTGATGACCTGTTGGCCTCGCCTGGCTGTTACCATGGTCCCTTGGACCGCCGTTACTGTCCACACCTCGGGCTCATACGGGGTCCAGAATTTCCACCCCGGGTGTCGATCTTTGATGACCACTCGGTCCCCTACTTGTACTTGTGGTTCTTGGGCTCTTCGAGACTCACTCGCCTTCTGATTCGTGCTTTCACGCCTCGCTTGGATGGCCGCTCCGTCTCTTTCCACGGGGGCCCACCCTGGACCGGACGGGATGAGGTCTCGCGGGGCCCGCTTGAACAGGACGTGGGCCGGGGCACACTTGGTGGTGCTGTGGGGTGTTTGGCGGTACACTCCGAGAAACTGGTCCAGGGCTGCCTCTGGATCTTCCCCCTCATCCACTGCAATCCGCAGTGCTCGATTGAGCGTCCTCATCAGTCGCTCGACCTCTCCGTTTGCCTGGGGCCACAAGGGGGTTATCTTCCGGTGTCGGACCGCTAGACTTGCCAGGTACTCGTGAAACTCCCTCCCTTGGAAGGGGGGTCCATTGTCCATCTTGATTTCTTCTGGCAACCCCATCGTCGCGAACACTCGACTTAGGGCCCGCTTGACTGGGGAAAACGCCGTGGATGACAGTATTTCGACGATCGGGAATTTGGAGAAGGAATCGACAATGACCATCATGTGTCGGCCGTCCGGAAAACTCCCGAAGTCCATGCTGAGATGCGTCCACGGCGTCTGGCATGCAGCTTCGGTGATCACGGGAGCGGGGGCTGAGTCCCCTCCAGTGATAGTGCAGGTGTGACACTGGCGAACCATCTCGTCCACTTTCGAGTCCATGGCTGGGAACCAGACCTTGTCACGCAGCCGGGCTTTAGTCTTGGCCATTCCCTGGTGACCCACATGCGCCAGTGCCAGTACTCTGTCCTGCAGGCGTTCGGGGACTACGATGAGGCGACCCCTTAGGATTATTCCTTCTTCTCCCACGCTGAGCTCACTCCGGACGTGCCACAGTTGCTGTCGAGCGTGGCTAACCTCGGATCGGAGGGCTCAGGCCCCATCCATGAAGTGGGACCATCCATTGCTGTCCAGGGCCCTACGGACGAGCATGAGGGTGGGGTCCTCACTAGTGGCTTGACTGATCTCCTCCAGCGTCATGGCCTTGGGGCATGCCCCTTGCGTGATCATGCGAACAAACGCCTCCGTGCCGCCGGCGTCTTCTTTCGCGGCGGATGGTGTGTCTGACCCTGGGTGACGAGAGAGATAGTCCGCGGGGTTATGAGCCCCGGGTCTGTAAATTACTTTGAAGTCATATGCCTGGAGCTGCACAGCCCACCGCTCGATCCGCGGCGGCGCCAGCCTGGATAGTCCCGTGAACAGTGGGATCAGTGGCTTGTGATCCGTCACCACGGTGAAGTCCTGTCCGCAAAGATACAAGTGGAAATGCTGGCAGGCCCACTTGATGGCCAACGCCTCCCGTTCAATCTGGGCACATCTCGTTTCGGTGTCGGTGAGAGCCTTGCTGGCATACGCAACGGGTTTCCACCCTTCGTGACTGTGCTCCTGCAGGAGGACCGCCCCTAGGCCTACCGGGCTGGCATCCACCACTAACTCCGTTCTCTTTCGGGGGTGAAAGTAGGCCATGATCGTCTTGTCGAGGAGCCCCTCTTTAATTTCTCGAAACGCCTTGTTGGCCGCTGGTGTCCATTCCCACGGGTGATCGTGGCGCGTGAGAGCGCGTAGAGGCTCTGATACGGCAGCTAAATTGGGGATGAAGCGCCCACAGTAGGTGGCCATCCCAAGGAAGCTCCTCACTTCCGTTGGACTGCGAGGCGTCTGGGCGGCTCTGATGGCCTCGGCTTTCTTCGGGTCTACCAAGAGCCCTTCCCGAGTGAAGGTGTACCCAAAGAATTCTACGCTGTCTTGGTAGAACGAGCATTTTGCCTTATGCAGTGTCAACCCACTTTCCGCCAGTCTCTGGAGCGTGGCCCTGAGGTGCACGTGATGTTCCTCTAGCAAGAGACTGCATGTTTTTTGGTTGCAGAAGCTAAGGGAGTGTGGGAGAGTCGCAGAAGCGGGGGCGGAGTAACGCGCAGCTTGGCAGGGGCGGAGTCAGAGTGGCTGCTGGACGGAACTTCGTAGCACAGGAACACCAATTTCAAACACCAAACGTTTTGCATTCTGAATCTCATTTCAGATCTCCGTTCTCAATCATTACTGGAAGTAAAAATATTGCGAGTCTCCCCACAAATAACTCCCACTGATCCTAATACAAGCTGTACAGATTGTGCAGTCTTATTTCAGGACTCAATACAGAAGGTTTGCCCCGCCCGTGCAAATCCAGCAGCACACCTGACTGAGGACTGCGGAGGCCTCTGATTAGTGGGTGGAACTCGCTGTCAGGCATTAGCAAGGCACTTTCAACCTTTAACCACCATATTACCGGCATTTTTCTCAAGAGGTTTTACCTACATTTCAAAGGAGTAAGCCTCACAAAGCAAGTATTCAGCCTCGGAGAGCGCACACACTGGAATCCAACAAATAACTATTAATAAAATCACGATATGCTACATCCATTCTGAAACACACTCTTTTGACAAGAAAGTAAAATGCCAAACTGGCAATTCGAAAACTACTAGTGCAGAGCTTTCGACTGGGCTGAATTACTGACTCACCATGAAGGCGCACTCAGAACCAGAACAGGAATGTCGCACTTCCCTTTAGTTGTTTTTCGTTTCCCCTGGGAGCTGCAGGCTAATATTGACTGACAGCCTACTGCCGTTCCCCATTGATTCTACTTGTACAGGTGAGCAGCTTCAAACCCACCCAACGCTTCCCTCAGTGGACCACCAGGCTGAGGTCCTGCTAGGGTGCAGTATGGTTTCAGTTTCTTTATTTGTAGTTTAGTTCAGTGATCTTATGTGTTGTCTACCCGGAGAGTCGTAATTACACTGAGTTTTGCGGGTTCATTTTGAGTAAATAGGAGCCAAGTAATCTTGCCGTAGGACATCAGGCTGAGAGGAGGAACGCGTAGGACCTCCGGCAGCTGCTGTCCTCACACCAGAGATAGGAGTGTAAGCGCTTCTCTTATGGTTTCATCTATAACAAATACATTTAATAAACAAAAAAAACACGTGCCCAGAAAAGGGAGAGGAGGTGGGATGAGGGAGGTGGTGAATATGAACAATGGGAGGGGGCGGGAGCAAAGGCACATGGAAAAGGGGTAGAGCTCGGTGATAGGAGCAGATCATCGATCTGCGTAAAAGGAACGAGCACGGTCGCGGACAACCAAGAAGTGGTGCGGTGCCATTTCAATGCAAACAAGTGTCCACAATTGTCCCAGCTGCTTAGAAAGCGAAAGCTCACATGGCGCGCTGAATCTAAGCAGGCAGGAAGAGCAACTCAATCAAGAAAATAGTGCTCACAAGACTAAATAACAGGTATCGTGTAACAACCGAAGTAAAGGGGCCAGTAGCCATTGGAGGTTTCAATAGAAGACAGGCGGTACTAAGGAGAGACTAACAAGCCTATTAACCAATCAGAAGCCTGCATTTACGAAGGACAACGGCACAAGTCAATGACAAATATGGGCAGAGAGTGGGCAGGGCTTCTCTTCCATATTCTACTACAGCAGATAGCCAGAGCAGCGCATGCACGCTGACTCAGGCTTAACCTAAAAAACACACAGATATGGAGAGGCTGTGGCGCAGCGGCCAGAGCTGCTGACTCAAGAGCTGGGGATCCCGGTACAAGTCTCAGCAGCGCAACATCCTGTGATTCTGGGCAAATTACTTAATTTCTCCTGATAAGTTGCCATATAAATCTGCTGCAAGACGAAAAAGAAAAAAGAGGCAAACCTTTTGTAAAAAATAGTTCCACCACTGAAGCAGATGTTAACAGTACGGGAAACTGATAAGAGAAGCAGACAGGAACAAGCATTGGTAAATGTTGGAACATATGCTATAGAACTGGTGGCCTGCACAGGAACCAATGAAAAGCCTGGAGGGAGAGTGGGCAGGATGTAAACCCCTTCCAGGCGAACCCTAACAAATAAGCCCAATCCCCCTTAAAAGTAAGCCCAAACCACACTAATATCCTACCAAAAAAAGCCCATCTGACGTGGATATGGAAAAGTGCAAAAAGCCTAAAATAAATAGCAACGGAGTGGGAGGCACAGTGGGAGAAGCAGCACTAACACAACTGAAGAATTAAGAGGAGGTGGGAGGAAGAATGCTATATTTGAATGTAAGCACCTAGGGCACTGAAGCTGAAAACAGACAAACAGTTACAGAGCAGGAAACCAAGAAACAAATTGTCCCCCAAAGAACAGATAAAGAACCATAGCGAAATGAGACAACACAAAGTCCCTGCGCTGTGGGAGGAACAGAAGAGAAAAAGGAGGGACAAAGAGGCAGGACTGACCACTAGCAAGCAAGGATTTTTAAATGACACTGGCATAGACAAATGAAAAGCAATGGTAAGAAGAGGGATGGACTTATAGCTCACTGATTGATTGCAGCAGGTTTGGCAGAGACAGCCCGAAGAGCTGTCTAGCTTGACCTAAAAATGGTTCACCTTGTCCCACCGTGAACTGCATATAATGCCTGTGGGACATACATGTCCTGCAAGTCCAAGGCTGCCATCTAATCTCCTGAGTCCAGAACTGGAAGGATCTTCGCCAGAGTGAGCACATTGAACCTGTTCTTCGTCAGACAGACATGCAGGGGATAGAGGTTCAAAATAGGGCTTCACCTGAGCTGTACCATGAACTCTGGACCTATGGGGAGGAATGCAGAGAATAGGTGGGACCCAAAGGGACAGTGGGATATCTGAAAAAGGTTGCTGGAAGCATAAAGACTTATATCATTAAATTGGGCATCCTTGCATTATTGGATGTGCAATGGAATTCTATGTTTTCTGTGTAATAAAGTACTAGTATTTTTATACAGAGAGATGCACCAGGCTGTATATTGATCTTAATGCACTGTGTTAATTACTAAGCCTGAAAACCCCAACACTAACTTCCCTGAGAAGCTGGCGGCTGCTCATCCTAAGTACCACTGAGAGTCAAGTGTGGAAATGGTTATACTTGGCCTAGTAGACAGTCCTTGGGACAGCAGTGGTAAAAGGCTTAAACTGCCATGGTTGGGGCCCAGTTGCTCTTGCCTGCCGCATGGACTTCTGACAGGCCTCAAGTCTACGACCTATATTTCAATAACCTTTTTCTGTTGTAAGAGACATAGGGTTTAACATCTTGATGCCGAATCGCCTTGGGGTACATGAGGGCACAACTGTTACAAAGCTGTGCCTAGAACCCAAGTACCAGTACCACACCTTGCCTGGGTTCATGACCGACACTTGCTTCCTGCAGTCTTTGAAATATTTGAATCCTTTTGTTTGGGTGGGGACATTGTCTCCTAGCATAATGTGAAAAGTTCTGGATTTGTTGGGGGATGAAATCCAGATCTTGTCGAAAGGCACTGAAAGACAGTAACTGAGGTCCACTCATGGGGGGTGGCACTTATTTGCACCTCTGCTCTGTCACTTTCAGGGTGGTACGGAGTCACCGTGGAGCCCATTGCACCACCTACCAGTGCACAGGATCTAGTCTAGTGCCCGGGATAGTTTAAAGGGGAGGAATCTGCAGAATATACATGTGCATATTTACCTTTGTGAAAATCCCCTTCATGTTCCGAAGAATAGTGAGAGGGTTGGGGGGACCGGGGCTGAATGTTACCAAGAGTTACATTACACAAATTTTCAACGTTAGCTTTGATTTAAAAGGTGGCACCTACAAGATTAAGCTACCCCCTATTTGCATACCCAATAATGGCTGGCGACCATTAAGGATTCTATATCCCATATGCTCAGAATTATCTATTAGAAGGTGAGTGGTGTGCTGGACAAGATTTATTGTGGGACGGTCTTGGGAGTGGCTGAGAAGTCTAAAACATTGTTTTCGTGCCAGAAATGCACCTGATGGGGCAGGATACAGCTTTATGACACTAGTGCGATGCTTTTTACAGTCATCCATGAAGGTTTCATGAGAGGGTTCAGAGGGCGGTAACACTGATAAAGCGCTGCCTTCCCTTCCAGCTACTGAGTAATTGGAAATACCTGTTGGGTCACTACATAGGTTTCACAGTGCCTATACAATAAGCCCCTCACATGGTTACATGTTTATGCCTAAATCCCATTATCTGTCACGTTTCTAGAACAAATGGCCTCCATCATGACACAGATTCCTCATGTTACATTACCACTGGGTGGAGTCATGAACTGGGCACTGGACAAATGCCAGGTCAGTGTACACCCACATGGTAATAAAGCTTATTTAGCAGATGTTGACAAATCTATGGGCTTCAGAGATGTATGGTGCATTATCGTCCAAACCAAAAAGAATTAACCTTTTGCTCTTGTACGCACTGGTCCTTCCCCAGGAATGGCTGCTTCATAATGTCATTGGCTGATTGAGTCCAACAAACATGTACACTGAACCGCGAGAGGACCAGATGAGAAGTCTGGCAGCTCACCACATGGTGGGTAAGGAAATATTACTCATTTTAATCCTAGTTTTGCATTGTAGTAATTCTCACTGTGGCCATAAGGGTAGAATATTCCTGCCCATGTGCTCGGCCTTCAGAAGACTTTCTTCCCAATATAACTGAGTCACCTCAATGTCCATCGTCTAGTCTTACCCCCTTAATTGGCAAGGCAGGCTACCTTTTACTTCATTTTTCTTGTGTAGGAAAACAGGTGGGTGCCCACATCACAGCACCTAACTGAAAGGATTGTACTCAACTAACCAAAGTAGCATTTAACCAGCACTCAGGGAAAGAGAAAATGAAGGAAAAGGTTCCTGTGAGACTAAAAGAGCAGAAGCTGTGGGAAACCGGTTTCTTCAAGTCAGCAGCTTCCCTTTCCTTAAATGCCCTGTATTGGCAGTTACCTTCAGAGCCCAGTTCTTTTTTTAGCAGTAGTAAGTAATGTATGAGAACTGAAAATGCTGAAAAATAGTAAAACTGAGAGAAGAGCTTGCAGCTCACTAACTCCTTTCGCTAATGTTGATACCACCAAGAAGCTATCCTCCAGGAACGGTGCTGCAATGGCCTTACGTATGGGCTCAAAAGGAGGGACCATCAATTTAGATACAACTTGGACCAGATTCAATTACCATGGAGGAGGATGGCTCATCAGTGGAAAAGTCTTTTTTAATCTTTCTAGATAGTCTTTTATGACTGGAATCATAAAGAAATATCTCTGTGTTGATTCATTCTTGTATGCTATAGTAGTGGCAACATGGACTTAGATGGGAGCATACTGCAGGCATGATTGAACCAACTGAGACAAATAAGGAGAATTATCACATTCTGCTGGCTATTTATATGATCATGATTGTTGTTCAAGCACAAGTGACAAACCTCTTCCACTTGAACGTGTAAGACGCCCTTGTGGAAGGATGCTTAGCCTCTGTCAGACTGTTCATTTAGTCTGGTGGAAGATCAAAACGTCAGTACTGAACGATTCATAAGCCTTGCCCCCAAATTGAATGACACTACGTTTGGGTGATGGATTTTGCCTTTTATTTTGGATGGATGGTCTGGATGCACAACGACTTTTTGTGGGATCTCATGGAGAGGTGAACTAGCCCTGGTTACCTTCACTGTTTCACCCAATCTGGTGGTATTAGAATCATCATGGCGATGGCTGATTTCAGTTTGAGCAGTAATGATTGGATCAGAGGGAAGGCATAAAGAATACCTTTTGACCAATTGATCGAACGGGTTTTGCCCAACATACTCTCGTTCCCAGGCTCTTCATGCAAAGTTTGAGCATTTTGCCCTGTTGTGAATAAGTCTATGCAGTGGAAATTCCAGGCTCAGAAAATATCTAGCAATACCTCACTGTCCAGTACTCATTTGTGGTTGTCTATCAAGCCTCAGGTTAGGAGATCTGCTTTGCAGTTTTGTAGACCTGGCAAATCAATCGCTTGAATTAAGTTTCTTGCCAGTAACCGATGATAAATTCCTTAAGACTCTAGAGCTGTACGGTACTAAATCTGGTACCCCTTGCTAGCACATAATTGTTGTATTGTCCGTTTGTATCAAGGTCCTTTTCTAAGTCAGTAATGTAGCAAATGTCTTTAAGGCTAGATGCACCACCTTCAGCTCCAGGGCATTTATGCAGTAAAGTTGTTGAGTATCTGACCACAGTCCTTGCACAGTGAGATCTAGCAAATGTGTACCCCATCTTGTTACGGAAGCTTCCATCACAATAGTTTTGCTTGGCCGATCCAGAGGGAAAGCAATTCTCTTTAAGAGATTGCTTCTCTTTCCACCATTATAGAAGCTGACTTGTGTTATGAGAACTAATTTGTCTTCCCAGCTGTGTTTCCATGGGAACCATTGATCTTCTAGTCACTGCTACCATGGCCTCATATGAAGGCACAGGTTGTGGACTGGAAAATTGCATGGTACCATGGAGATTTTACTTTATTACAGCAACTGATGTTTCAGTGCTGAAAGAACTGAAAGAATGCTGTGGCTTTTGTGGACTTCCTCCTCGACTGCCTCTTGGATGGTACTGGGACTGTTGCTGTCATAGGGTCAGAGGATAAAAGGACCATTGAGGGGATAGAAGTTGGCATCTGGAAGCCCTTTGGTTGTATTGAGATCTGTAAAATGTTTCAGTTCCTCCAAATCTCACAGATTTAAGGATTTCCGCCTCTTTCTTCATGCGTTCATCTCGTCCTCAGTCTGGGCCCCAAAGAAGACTTCTCCAGTGAAAGGGAGATTCAGGATCATAAGCTGCACACCTGGTCTCGTAGCCTAAGCCTGGATGATCTATGGATCAGGATGGCATGACGAAAGTCTACTACAACTAAAAATCTTGTCTCCTCTCTTTTGGGAGCAGATAAACGATCCCACAATGTTCTATCATTCTATCGTACCACCCTGTGCATTGACATAAGTTTCTTCCTTGACCATGTCTATACTGTGGAACGCAGCGCTTATTTACTGATCAGCTATGACAGTGCGCAGAACTCTGATCTGTAATCCTTTTTGAATGGTGAAAGGATTTTGTTCCACTGACCGGAGTGGGGCGGGGAGGCGAATCCACGATTAAGTTGAATATCCATCAGAAAGAGCATTACAGAAGCTAAGAAACTTTGTCTTCTGATGAATACTTCTTACTACAGATTCCTAACCGTGTGAATAGACACCAATGAAGTGTGTTCCCAGGTGGTGTGTCTGTGGAGTTGCTCAGAATAGAAAATCCTGCAGGACCGACCAGGCAAAGTGCCCCTCATGCCAGACCTGTCGATCACGGCAGTAGTGCTTTGTGAGCGTACGGACTGAGGCTCACAACATGGCCTTGCAGATGTCTAGAACTGCCACTCCATGTGCCAGTGCAGTGGGAACAGCCTTGGCTCTGTTTGAATGAGCAGTGACTGCTTCTTAGACAAGGGATAGCAGATCTTTATACAGAAGACTATCCACCATGATATGGTCCTTACCCTTTTTCGTACATGCGAATTCCACAAAGAGCTGTTCGTCCGTCAGATGGTCTTTGGTATGATTGATGTAAAAGCTCAAAAGCTCTTTTGAGGTCCAAATGGTGGAGTTTTTCTTCCTCTTTCGAGGGGTGAGGCAGAGCAAAAAATGCCAGCAGGGTGATAGATTATCTGACAAGAAAGGGCATCACACCTTTCAGCAAAAAAGTGGTTCTAGTCTGTTAACACCAGTTTGTCTAGAAACAAGATTGTATATGGTGGGTGAACAGAGAGCTTGGAGATCACTCATGTGACGAGCTGAGGCTATGTCTATGGTCTGGTAAAAAGAAAAAGGCTGAAAGGGCAGATAAGTAACTTAACTGATCCCACAGCAAGTCCATGCAGGACCAAAGATAGCACAATAGCAGTACATCTGACAACTTTGCTTTAAGTGGGTGTGGCGAAAGTTCCACCAGGCCACAATCTTATCAACAGATGTGGTAGATGGGTGCCATGCTGCTAAAATGATGTCCATGACTTCGGAAGGAAGGCCAAAAACAGTCAACTGCCACCACGCAATCTCCATGCCTGGAGGAGTAGGTTGAGCTGGCCCTGGTGCAGTGACTGCCCTACGGCTGTGACAGAAGATACTCCAGATGCAGCTGACTGATCTGAGGACAGATGTTCATGCCCAGATGTTTTGGGTACCACACACTCCTGACCCAATCCAGGGCTGGAGGACTTGGGCCCTCTCATTCCTGATCTTCTTCAGAACTCTTGGCAGGAGAGGTGACAGCAGGAGTCCCGAGCCCCACTCCAATCGGAATGTGTCTCTAAGAGAGAGCCTTCTTGGGAACTCCAACGCACAGAAGTGTGCGCTCTTCGTGGCAACAAAGACATCTAGCCAGTGCTCTCCCCATTGTTGGAAGATAACCTATGCCACCTCTGAATACAGTTGCCATTCGTGACCCGCGAAGCATCGATGACTGAGTTTGTCTGCCCCCATGTTCAGAGATCTCACCAGGTGGTTCACAACTAGAGATAAGCCCAGTTATAGAGGAGCAAGGCCTCCTGACATAGATTCCACGACCACACTTCACTCTGTTTGTTGCAATACCACATGGCGGTGATGTAGGACCTGAAACAGCCTTCCTTTGATGGATGGTATGAAGGGCTTCAATGCCAAGAAAATGGACTGCAACTCCAACAGACTGATGTGTATAGTGCTATATGCACTCATATGTATTGGGATAATGTGATGACCTTTGACTACCATTCTTTTAATTGACTCTATGTGTTTTAATTCACTCCATCTTGAATGTACAACATAATTTTTTGTGCTTTCATTTGTGTCCCCTAATAGCTTTAGAGTAGGGTTGTTTACCTTCTCCTCAGCACAGAGCAAAACAGCCTTGCCTGGAATAGTGCATGTGGGATGTGCGTTTGAAAGCGTGAGCGTGAGAAATGTGTGGAATGTGCTTCTCTGCCTCGGAGTGTAGTGCTGTAGGAAATGGTGCAGAATTGTGCCTAATGTTGTGCATTGGGAAATCAAGTTTTAACTATTAGCTTTAGCTTGCTCTAACTCCATCTTGAATTCTGACTCTGTCTAGCTTGAGTTCTGCACACACAAGCAGGCCCCATGTTAATCACAGTTTTTCATGCCATTTGCTTGCAGAATTGTTTTTCTCTTTGAGAGTGTTTTTGTACTCTTTGCGATGTTTTCTACTTTCTTGAGCTTCACTAAGATAAGGGGCTGGAACAAGTTTCATTCTTCCACGAGCCTGGCAGGGACCACAGTCCCCAGACTCCACTGCGTTCGGCCGCGTCACTCTTCCTGCGCCTGGAGGTGCTTATAGAAGACAGAAAGGCCCCGCTGCGTGGGTCTCATTCTTCCACGAACCGGGCAGGGGCTACAGCCCGAAGGCTCCACTGCGTTTGGCAGTGTCACTCTTCCCGCGCTTGGAGGCGCTTATAGCAGACAGAGAGGCCCTGCGGCGCGGGTCTCATTCTTCCACGAGTCGGGCAGGGACCACAGCCCCCATGCTCCACCGCGTTCGGCCGTGTCACTCTTTCCGCACCTGGAGGTGCTTATAGCGGACAGAGAGGCGTGCCCGCGTGGGACTCGCCCGGGCCAAGGGCAGGCCCGTCAACAGAAGTCATAGCTCAGAAGAGGCTTGGCTGGGCCACCCCCTGACATCTTGCTCCGGAGGACTACTTTTGATATCTGCAACATCTAGGATAAGGAAAAGGTACTGTATTCAGATAGTGCTTCCTTGAAATCACTATCAGAGCCACCACTGAAGGCTCCCTGCTGGTAGAGGCTTTTCTTCTCTCCCTTTTCGCTAACTTGAACTGTAATGGGGAAGCAGAAAGTTTCTGAGGGAGGTTCAGGTGAAGCTCACAAGAAGGCAAAAAAGAAAGCCCTGACTCTAAGCCCGGCTTCTGGAGCCGGTGTATTGGATCGTATAGATAGCTTACTATTTGAATGTGAGGGACTTCTTTATACAACCCACACCGACATCTCACCTAAGCACAGCACCCACAGGCATCCCGAAGCCCTATACACACTGGGTGTATACCAGCTATGTTTAAAAGGGCAGTTAGCAGGAATCAGCCGCCAGAAGCCTCAAATGTACCACCTAGGAGACCTGCAAGTGGGGGTACTACAGCACAAGCAACCTTGGCTGATCTGACTGTTTTTCCCTGTAGTAATAGATTTTCACCACTCTTAGACCATGTAGAGACACCGGATACCCCCACTAGTCCAGGGAGCCAGGCGCATAGGGTGGGCACAGAGGCTAGCACAAATAACACAACATATGTCCAATAAGCAGTGTGCCCAGCTTCAAACCCAAATAGCCTAGATCCCAATACCAGTGACAGGCAACCAAACCATACTAACGTTATGTCCATCGAGGAACCCTCTCAAAGGCTATTCACCCTGCACGTAACAGACATGGTGCATGAAATAAGAGCCTTCAAAGTAACTGTCAGGAGCTCCTCTGGTTCCCTAAGTAAGGTACTTTTAGATGTGCATACACCAGATAGACCTGGTCTTGTGAAGGTGCCTCTCCTCAGGCTAAACAAAATATCTATATAAGCTGAGGTAGGGATTCAAAAGTCCAATTGGTCGCACACTGCTCCACCTACCAGCGTGTTGCCCCAAAGAATTGTGGTCCCTGAAGTTGGCGTCGGCGGGTACGCCTATGCCCGAGTCTTGAGTGCAAGTAAGTGTAGCGTTAGCCATCCCTGGACACGTGTTTCGAGGTAGTTGCCTCTCGTCAGCAGGGAGTAGGTGAGTGTGTAGGGTTGCTGTGTAGGCTGCTAAAATAAGTGTTCTCAGGTAAAGTACCTCTCGTAGCGCGCAGGTGCGTAACCATGAGCTCGTCAGCTCCACCGGCTCAAGGAGCCTGAATATTAACAAAAGTCCAATTGGTCGCACACTGCTCCCCCTACCAGCGTGTTGCCCCAAAGAATTGTGGTCCCTGAAGTCGGCGTCGGCGGGTACGCCTATTCCCGAGTCTTGAGTGCAAGTAAGTGTAGCGTTAGCCATCCCTGGACACGTGTTTCGAGGTAGTTGCCTCTCGTCAGCAGGGAGTAGGTGAGTGTGTAGGGTTGCTGTGTAGGCTGCTAAAATAAGTGTTCTCAGGTAAAGTACCTCTCGTAGCGCGCAGGTGCGTAACCATGAGCTCGTCAGCTCCACCGGCTCAAGGAGCCTGAATATTAACAAAAGTCCAATTGGTCGCACACTGCTCCACCTACCAGCGTGTTGCCCCAAAGAATTGTGGTCCCTGAAGTCGGCGTCGGCGGGTACGCCTATGCCCGAGTCTTGAGTGCAAGTAAGTGTAGCGTTAGCCATCCCTGGACACGTGTTTCGAGGTAGTGGCCTCTCGTCAGCAGGGACTTTTGAGGTAGGGATTCACAATTTCTTAATCTCATATACGCCTCTCTTTACCATTTATGAGGTAGTAACCTCCAGCTTTTTTACCTTCAATTTAAAGAAACAGAGTTGTTTTTTACAGAAACAAAATTGTTTTTTTAAAAATTGAAGTCCCCACTTTTTTCACCCCTGGCCAAATTACAGGAGGAATAATGTGATACGTGCACAGAAATTTTTAAACATCACTATCAAAAAAATGTGAGAAAGCAAGATGAGCCCTCACGTGCGCACCACCAATCGGGCTCACTGGTTGATACTCACCAGCTGTGCTCACTTTTATCATCATTGGTAGTCATCTTACTTTATAAAATAAAACATAGTGTCCAAAACAAGCAAAAGGAAAATAGTGTTGTGAAAGGTGGTGAATTAATCACATCCCACGATGCGACCAAGTGAATCTAAAATGCACTTTTCTCAATGCCAACTTTATTATTCCTTGTGCACTTTATTCAAATTAAAATAAGGTTGCCTATTGTGCATACCGTTATACTGAGCCAACATGTTTCATTGACATAATCATTTTGGGCAATTTCTTCAGGGCAAACAGAGTCGCCTGACACCAGTAATGGACACTTAAATGGCTTTTTTCCGGGGACTGCCAAATGTAAAAACATAAAACACACACAACCCGTTAGTCTCATTCAACTTTCTGAAATGATCTGTAACATATTACTCAAAACAAAGGTTTCATACTACCCTCAATGAGCCGCCATGCCTCGTACCAGCTCTTTTCCGTAGGTCACACACAAGGCTCCATCTATGAGTCCTCTCAGTGGATTGACACTCAACTGTAATGCCAATCTGTAGAGTAATACAAATGTCATTATTCATACGTGATTTTAGGTAATTCATGGTGCTATCTTTTCACACTAGAACCTGCGTGACTACCGCATTATTAAAGACAACTGGTGTCAATCTCCACTCCCAAGTTCATAGTTATTACATGAACCTCTCCAAACACTATACACGCATTCACACGTAATCCGCTGTTCTCCAATCATTTGTTATCGTTCAACGTATCGCCGCTTAAAAAAAAAAAACAGATTCACATTCTCATCCCACGACTCACGTACTCTTACCGCCTGTGTACTTTTAGATGTGCAACAAGTAAACAAAGAATTGGGAACTCACACAATCTACACAGCTAATGCTCAAGGGGTCATGGACCACGCAAGACAGCACTCTGGAAATTACAGGGGCAAGACATAGTATGAACAGAGCAGACAGGGAAAACTCATCAACGTGCATTAATAATGATTTCCCAGACCCTACACAACCTAGCAGGGTAGATAAAAATAGGGTAGACCATCGGCAATCTGCCAATCCCACTGCGGCCCCAGGCCCTTCACTAGGCCCTGTCCCGCCACGGCCAGTTATGACTCAGGCACCACAAGGTGCTGTAAGGGCCCCAGATATGAGAAGTATAGTATATATGACAAACGTACCAAAGCTTCCTCTCAGTCTATCGAAAAAAGATGAGGGATCCCTTATAAATAAGTGCACCCATTGGATCCAATATGTAGGAGGGTTCCGGTCTGTAATAAGGGATGACATTACAAGGCCATCCTTGATTTCATTGCAATTACACTCTCACACCGAGACCTGGTCGAGAACCTGGTGGATTTTGACATCCGCACCAAACACCTCACCAAAATCAATATCCGTTTTATATATAACCCCTCCCCCCCCCAGAAACAGGCCCCACAGACTAAACCAGTCCATCTTATATCATCCCATAATGGTGCATCTCCCTTGCGAGAGATAGATTAAAGGCTACACCTAACCCCCGATGGTCATACTCAGGTCATGACAGCAGCACCCACCAGTGAGCATACTGTTGCCCTCCAAATAGTAAAATCTCCCCTAGAGTTAACTTGCCCTACTAACACAAAGAGCAAGGCGGGTTGCACAGCAGGGACCTTAGATCCTTCAAAAAAGATGCCATTAGAATTACACCCAACATCACGCAGAATAGCGCTCTTGTCATGGACGTCTAAGGGCGTCTCTTCTGACTGGAACAGCTTTGTCGAATGGTACGACATTTGTACCTTTCAGGGAACATGGACCGTTGATCCACTTAATCACCCAGGGTATTTAAACGTCTACATTGCGGCAACTCATGGTAGAAAGGGTCGTCCATTGGGGGGGGTGAGGGGGGAGGGGGCTAACAATCTGGGTTCGTCAGGAAATTGGCCTTAAGATACAGGAACTCCTGACCCAGAGTAATGATATTCTTGCCATCCGGTTGGTGACCGGCCCCTATGGTAACATTGACATTTATAATGTATATGCGAGAGGGCATAGTGGGGGGCGGAGGTCTGAAACTATAATGACCCTAGGTGAGCTCATAGATAACCTCTCTTCGGCCACTTCAGTTGTCATAGCGGGTATTTTAACTTGACTTTTGAGCCTCTTGATAGCGAGAAAAACAACCTGGCGGGGAGGAAGATGCGCAGTGGAGTATTACATGCCCTGAAATATCACCAATTAAAAGATGAACAGAAGCAGTTATTCAAATTAAAGCTATCTGCCTAGAAAAAGGTTTAAGAGCGGTCAATGGCAGAACCATCTCTGATGAGCAAGGGGCCAATACGTTCAATAACGGCTACCATTCAAGCCGTATTGACTATCTTCTAATTAATCTAAAACTATGGCACACCCTTGAGGACATGGTCATGTTGGACTGGTTGGAGAGTGATCACAATCCATTATGATAAACACAGAAGCAACTGCTAGTTCCTATATCCCCGAAGTAGGTTCAATAGATGTTAGAGTCAAATATAGAATCTATAAATTGACCCGTATATCAGATGTTGTCATTACGCATAACCATGGGAGGAGTAGGGATATCCAAAGATATTGGAGAAGACGCCTCACTCACTAATAGTGACATGCTTCATCATTGGCGTCTTTCCACACCCAGGTAAGATGATACTACCTGGGCGGACTCAAC
Organism: Triturus cristatus; assembly: GCF_964204655.1. Lineage (NCBI taxonomy): Eukaryota > Metazoa > Chordata > Amphibia > Caudata > Salamandridae > Triturus > Triturus cristatus. Next base: position 1,093,786,845 of record NC_140584.1, on the reverse strand, counting down.
CAAAAGATGTGCTGGGAGTTCTTATATAAATTTTCTCTGGTTATGCAGGGAACCAGTTCAGTGATAAATTCTAAAAATACCTCAAGGTGTCCCCTCGTTCAAACCTTTATTCCTGGGGTACCTGGGGTACTGAATAAAAGGCTTTATGCCGTGATGGGGTTATTTTGAAAATTTTTGTTTCAAATATACCCACTTATTCTGCCAACATGTTTCGGCCCGCGCACAGAGCCCACAAGGGTCTGGGGCCTTCTTCAGGGCTGTATGGTTTTGTGTATTGGTTTCCCTGGCTTAAGTTTGATCATGTACTACATGCAAACCCAAAGTAAAAAATGAGGCCTATTGCACTCACCTACGAAATGAAATCCAGTAGTATTTCTAGAAGAAGAAAATAGTGTCAGCAACATGTTAGCACTCTATTCTGGACTAACACCTGTGGTGACGACTATATTAATCATCTAAGTGGCTATATCACTCCACCCGTGATACGTGCAATATCGTTTGTTATATTGCATTTTTTGTGTCATAATTCACACCTCTAACTTGAGTGTGTCCAATCCCATAAGCAATTTCAAAACTTGCCCGGTCACTCCTTAAAACTCTCAACTAATATATCTAACTCGTCCGTGGGGTAATGGTAGTGTAGTTTCTATATACCCCGTGCTCAAGTGCAAAAAAAGTGGGTAAAAAAACTGAGGAATATTCAATAGGTGCCACATATGTGAACCTGATAACCTCTCCAACCCTGCATCTACTAGATGTAAGAACTGTGTTTATCCATAGACCAATCTCACCTACTGGATGGTGCTGAATTGCACCATGCGGGTCATGTGAATTTAGGTGCCGTCTTGTAGTCACACACTGGAAATATAAGACAGTGGAGGTTTACAATAGTTAGTGAGCCAATAGTTACACACTCGAATTTTCATGTGCTTCCGTGAAGTTTTGGGAGCCGCGTATTTTTGTGCTGCATCACCCATACTCTGGACACACTGTTTTTATCATATGCATAGTGTTTCGAGTGTTCTTAAATATTAACGTTTAAAATATTTCCACGACACCGATATTTGCAGCGGTTCCGAATCTAATTGTTCGAAACTACTGATTGTGAGGCTAATCCCAAGGGGTGTTTCACTAACCCATTTACCATAACCATTAGCGTCATTCAATTCTTGGAAACTCTCCTGATAGCGTAACCCATCTGAAGCAGTTAAGGCATTTGGCAGTCTCTTAATGCCCGCATGTATGTATATAGCAGTATTGAGGCACCCCCAACATACACGCGCCTTATTTAGACTTGCTGCGTCTTGCTTCGCAGCCGTCTTGATTCTAAAGGTTCGGGTCTACTGATAGTGAGACCACTCCCCAAAAGGGATCTCAATAACCCGTTTACATCAGCCCTTCGTGTTATTTAGTTATTCAACATTCTCATGGTTGCCTAATCCATCCAAAAGTGATTTCGGTATTTGACCGTCTCGTAGCACCCACATGCATGTGTATAACAGTGTTTAGTCACCCCCACACGAACACACATCATTCAGACTTGCTGCGTCTTGCATTGTCAAAGCTCGGAGTTCGTGAGTCACCCCAACATAAGCACACATCATTCAAACTTGCTGCGTCTTACTTCGTCAAAGCTCGGACACCGTGGGTACACCTGTTGTGCTCACTGCCCGCCGCCGTGTAAATTCTGAATGTATGAGGCGTTTTTTGAATAGTTCGCGGACTTCCGGCTGTCTTCCGGGTTACGTAGACAGCGTATAGTTTGATTCGATGTAGTGTGTCACGTGGCAAGTCAACTAAAACGTGCATACGTAATAGGTACTGTTCTTGTGTCCATGGTGGAATTATGGGAATTGTAGGCTAAGGATCCGAAGTTAATATGTTCGCACCCTTGATGTTTAACCGAAGGGGATCAGTGTCGCCTACGGTAGAGTTGTATTGCTTAATCATTTAGCTCAGGATGTATCGTGTGGGACTGTCGTTGTTGGATACTTTTGGGAGCCTGTATTCCATGTATGTTAGAGGTACTAGCTTATTCCCATATGTATCTGAACTGTGGTAATTATTCTCGTACCCAGTTGTTGTTGCAATCTGAAGTTATTATCAGTATCTAGGCTAGTGTTCGGTATATCTACCTCAAGGGTCAAGAAACGGTCGCTGTATACATGCGTTACAAGTGGTGTAGCATAGTTTCCACGAAAAGCTTGAGTCAGTGATGTCTCTACTAACCACTTACATGCCCCTATGAGTTTCCCAGATCTGTTTGATTTGTTCTCATCCTAGGTGTGTACCTACTATGAAGGGCGGACACCAGTCCATAATTCTGACATTCAGACAATGTATGGGATCCTGCTCAGGTTAAAGAAGACCACGGGATTTCCTCATTTAACCCATTGCAGACACTGGACAATCTGTAAACCCAACGTTGTTCTGTTTTCAACAGTTGTTGCTCATTGCAATGGTTTGGCAATTTTTCAATAATTGACCAAGTGAAGTCATTCTCACTATGTTGAAAACAGAACAACGTTGGGTTTACAGATTGTCCAGTGTCAGCAATGGGTTAAATGAGGAAATCCTGTGGTCTTCTTTAACCTGAGCAGGATCCCATACATTGTCTGAATGTCAGAATTATGGACTGGTGTCCGCCCTTCATAGTAGGTACACACCTAGGATGAGAACAAATCAAACAGATCTGGGAAACTCATAGGGGCATGTAAGTGGATAGTAGAGACATCACTGACTCGAGCTTTTCGTGGAAACTATGCTACACCACTTGTAACGCATGTATACAGCGACCGTTTCTTGACCCTTGAGGTAGATATACCGAACACTAGCCTAGATACTGATAATAACTTCAGATTGCAACAACAACTGGGTACGAGAATAATTACCACAGTTCAGATACATATGGGAACAAGCTAGTACCTCTAACATACATGGAATACAGGCTCCCAAAAGTATCCAACAACGACAGTCCCACACGATACATCCTGAGCTAAATGATTAAGCAATACAACTCTACCGTAGGCGACACTGATCCCCTTCGGTTAAACATCAAGGGTGCGAACATATTAACTTCGGATCCTTAGCCTACAATTCCCATAATTCCACCATGGACGCAAGAACAGTACCTATTACGTATGCACGTTTTAGTTGACTTGCCACGTGACACACTACATCGAATCAAACTATACGCTGTCTACGTAACCCGGAAGACAGCCGGAAGTCCGCGAACTATTCAAAAAACGCCTCATACATTCAGAATTTACACGGCGGCGGGCAGTGAGCACAACAGGTGTACCCACGGTGTCCGAGCTTTGACGAAGTAAGACGCAGCAAGTTTGAATGATGTGTGCTTATGTTGGGGTGACTCACGAACTCCGAGCTTTGACGATGCAAGACGCAGCAAGTCTGAATGATGTGTGTTCGTGTGGGGGTGACTAAACACTGTTATACACATGCATGTGGGTGCTACGAGACGGTCAAATACCGAAATCACTTTTGGATGGATTAGGCAACCATGAGAATGTTGAATAACTAAATAACACGAAGGGCTGATGTAAACGGGTTATTGAGATCCCTTTTGGGGAGTGGTCTCACTATCAGTAGACCCGAACCTTTAGAATCAAGACGGCTGCAAAGCAAGACGCAGCAAGTCTAAATAAGGCGCGTATATGTTGGGGGTGCCTCAATACTGCTATATACATACATGCGGGCATTAAGAGACTGCCAAATGCCTTAACTGCTTCAGATGGGTTACGCTATCAGGAGAGTTTCCAAGAATCGAATGACGCTAATGGTTATGGTAAATGGGTTAGTGAAACACCCCTTGGGATTAGCCTCACAATCAGTAGTTTCGAACAATTAGATTCGGAACCGCTGCAAATATCGGTGTCGTGGAAATATTTTAAACGTTAATATTTAAGAACACTCGAAACACTATGCATATGATAAAAAACTGTGTGTCCAGAGTATGGGTGATGCAGCACAAAAATACACGGCTCCCAAAACTTCACGGAAGCACATGAAAATTCGAGTGTGTAACTATTGGCTCACTAACTATTGTAAACCTCCACTGTCTTATATTTCCAGTGTGTGACTACAAGACGGCACCTAAATTCACATGACCCGCATGGTGCAATTCAGCACCATCCAGTAGGTGAGATTGGTCTATGGATAAACACAGTTCTTACATCTAGTAGATGCAGGGTTGGAGAGGTTATCAGGTTCACATATGTGGCACCTATTGAATATTCCTCAGTTTTTTTACCCACTTTTTTTGCACTTGAGCACAGGGTATATAGAAACTACACTACCATTACCCCACGGACGAGTTAGATATATTAGTTGAGAGTTTTAAGGAGTGACCGGGCAAGTTTTGAAATTGCTTATGGGATTGGACACACTCAAGTTAGAGGTGTGAATTATGACACAAAAAATGCAATATAACAAACGATATTGCACGTATCACGGGTGGAGTAATATAGCCACTTAGATGATTAATATAGTCGTCACCACGGGTGTTAGTCCAGAATAGAGTGCTAACATGTTGCTGACACTATTTTCTTCTACTAGAAATACTACTGGATTTCATTTCGTAGGTGAGTGCAATAGGCCTCATTTTTTACTTTGGGTTTGCATGTAGTACATGATCAAACTTAAGCCAGGGAAACCAATACACAAAACCATACAGCCCTGAAGAAGGCCCCAGACCCTTGTGGGCTCTGTGCGCGGGCCGAAACATGTTGGCAGAATAAGTGGGTATATTTGAAACAAAAATTTTCAAAATAACCCCATCACGGCATAAAGCCTTTTATTCAGTACCCCAGGTACCCCCAGGAATAAAGGTTTGAACGAGGGGACACCTTGAGGTATTTTTAGAATTTATCACTGAACTGGTTCCCTGCATAACCAGAGAAAATTTATATAAGAACTCCCAGCACATCTTTTGGTTGAGTCCGCCCAGGTAGTATCATCTTACCTGGGTGTGGAAAGACGCCAATGATGAAGCATGTCACTATTAGTGAGTGAGGCGTCTTCTCCAATATCTTTGGATATCCCTACTCCTCCCATGGTTATGCGTAATGACAACATCTGATATACGGGTCAATTTATAGATTCTATATTTGACTCTAACATCTATTGAACCTACTTCGGGGATATAGGAACTAGCAGTTGCTTCTGTGTTTATTGTATCTTTGGGAGATTGCAACTGCTTTGCTTTTCTCTCACTCTCCTTAGTGTTATAACACAATCCATTATGCCCTGTTTTCGAATTTAGGTACCTACACGAACCAATACAACCCCATAATCTATCCACCACCAGAGACTTGCAACCCATCAATGATATGCGGATACTTAAATGGTCCATGATTCTAGAAAAACCGGATACTTTATCCACTATTGCCAGTGATGCTGAGAACACGCTAGCAGAGATGGAGGCCTCCCTCCTTAACTCTTAGTCAATTAAGGAAATAACAATGATTCATAATACACTATTCGCCAAAATGCGTTCATACTTTCAAAGACCCAGCACGGCTAAGGAGAACTGTATTGAGCCCCAGCACCATGGGTCTAATAAAAAATGAAAGCAAGCCCGCAGACTCTTAGGGGAGCCTATCAGATCAGGAGATTTGTGTAGAGTACAGAATGCCAGGAAAACCTATAAGGCGGCGCTAGAAAGTGCTAAAACAAAATATGGGATCGAAACAGATGGCAGGATCTTAAACTAGCATGCACCAGAAACAATCCCCAATGTTTCTGGAGTCTGGTAAAATGGGGTAAGGACGGAGTCTCACTGCCTCCTCAAAATCATGTAGCACCAGACTCCTGGGTTAACCACTTCGCCACACAATATGCCAACTATGATGAAGAGGTTAGCGAACCTTCCCCCAACCACTTTTACTTAACTGACTAAGTTTTTGACCTAGCTGACGTGAGAGCAGCCCTCAGTGTCACTGCAGGGGGGAGAGCCCCAGGCATTGACAGTATTCCAGCAGATATCTTTTTACATGACAAGGTCAAATGAAGTAGGTATATAATGGGATTGGCAAATGCCATTGCCCATGGTGCCCCCATCCTAGTCTCCAGGAGGAGGATGGAGATTATCCCAGTATGTAAATAATTTGATAAGTCTTTGTTAGGAAACTACAGGCTAATAAGCCTAATTGATTCTATCCAAAAGGTGGTAGCCCGCCTTCTCCTGGCAAAGGTTCAAGAGTGGATAGATACTAACGATATCTTAGTATATCCAGGCGGACTTTCAGGCTCATATCAGCACCATAGACCAGGTCTTCCGATTTATTTTAATATACTGGCGGACGGTAGTCCTTGGCAAGGGCAGCATGTATAATGCCTTTGTTGATCTTACAACAGCTTTTGACCTGGTCTCACGTAACAAACTCTGGGTGGTGCTGCAGGAAATGGGGATGCCCACAGATTTGCTCTCCATCATGTCCCGCCTTCACGAGAGAAATTTTGCACAAATACGATGGGGCTCACAGGGGAATGAAACAGATCCTTTCCCTGTAGAGAAGGGAGTGTGCCAAGGGTGTATAATGGCACCCAGACTATTCTCACTTTTAGCAAAATGTTTCACCACTGTCCCCACTGATGCACCGGTTTTAGCAGGCAATAAGATTCCAATTGTAATGTTTGCCAACAACATGTTTATCATTTAAAAAACTTCAAGTGGCCTACAGCATGCGCTGCTACGTTTTGAAGACTTTCGTTCTCTACAAGGCCTAAAAATGAATGCAGCAAAGACTACGTGTATGACTTTTAAGCAGCACAGAACATTCAGGGGTAGAATACCTTTGGATGGGATACACCTAGAACAGGTAGATGCATTTACTTAACTAGGAATTACCCTGCAGAAGAAAAAGAGATGGAGGCCACACATTGATACTATGACATTGAATCATCGTCAGTTAGCTGGTGCTCTAAACAATGAATTTTAAACATCCCTGACAAAGCCAGTTAATCCGGTGCTGCAGATTTATAATGTGAAAGTAGTAAGCTCTGTCCTATATGGGGTAGAAATATGGGGCTTTGAGAAACTTACACAGCTAGCCGTAGCGGATAATAGGTTCCTCCGAATGATCACCAGCCTACCACAAAGCACTTGTGTGCTACCCTTGCTGAATGACTAAGGCAGGAAAGCACTGGTAGACGTAGCTAGGCTAAGTCCTATTTTATATTCTCACAGAATCTGGTGCACCCCGGAACTGGCCACCTTTGCAGATGGTATTGGGGATATTACCAAGGAAGATCATTTTCACAAAATCAGCTGGCTATGTGATATTAAAAGTTCCCTGGTCAGCATGGGTTTGTCGAACCTGTGGGAAACCCCATCTAGTACCCAGTTCCCATCAAGAGATATAATCAAGGAAAGATATTGGGAACTGGTTGAACAAAACACAACCAGAAAAAGTGACAGTACAACGCTGACAGGGAGCTTTTTAACACTTAAATCCTGGCCAAGCCTCGAGTATTACTGGGATGTAATTTTAAAACCTTTTGATCGCAAAATGTATTTCCAATTCAGAGTGGGTTCCCTACCGTTGAAGTCTTTCACTACAAATTGGGCCACATCTGGTGACAACAAATGTCCTACTTGCACCAACCAAGAAGAAACCTATTCCCACGTATTGTTTGTCTGCCCCGCCTACTCTGGTCCTCGTAAGGTATGGCTCACACAGACCTGCAGGAACTTGGTTATCAAAGTAGCATCGCCCTGAGAATCTTGTGTACTGATCCATCACCCTGGTATGCAATCCCAGTAGTCAAGTTCTTGAGATGGATGTGGACTATAAGATCACAACTACTGACTGAGAACTGATAAACTTGGAATTTTGCCCACCAGAGGTCGTGAAATCAGTACCTCACTCCTGAGCTTTGGCATTCCCTAAAGTCTCCAATGTTTTTGTTACCCATTCATATTTACCCCCGTTGCTGCTTTCATCTCTTGAATTTGTCTTTTTAATGTACTACGAAGTATTGATTTTCTCTTACAATTCTTTGCAGATGCTTTTAAATATTTGAATCCATTGTTGTATTCTCTTAAATTCTAATCTATGTAACAATGCTTTTATGACAAGTATTGTTGAATAAAGCTTATTTGAATGGAACGGCCATGTAATGTGGGAGCACGTGGAGAATACGTAAGAAAACAATTGCGTTGGAATGCTTGCAGGAGCCTGGCCAGCACCATTGAGTTTACTTGACATAGATGGTATCTTTACCAACCTTCTTGTGCATTGAGAACATTATAAAAACTGGGGTTAATTGGCTCAAAAACTGGGTTCTCTCCTGAGAGGTGGACGCATCTGCTCAGTGCTGTATTTCCCAGCTTGAGTAGTCTCTTGACCCCAGGATTGTAATTTGGGATCCCCAGTCTTGTGAGGGTTAAGATTAGGATATTGCAGCCGGTGAGGTATTTTTGCTGATCATTGGTATTGAGATATATGTATAGATATATAGTTATTTCTAAGTGTTTTTGTCTGTGTGCACATTCATTTATTCATTGGTTCTTGTTCATTGGCATGATCTGATATATTCTGTGTGTATATCTAATATATGCTTGCATGCTGTATATACATGCTCTTTACATTTGAGTCTTTCATTTGATAGTGTTTATTTCTTCCATTTGTTTACTTGAATTTTGACAGCACTTTTTTTGCATTATTATTATCTGCTTATGTTATACTCTCATTTGACTTGTGAATGTTGCATTTTTATTATATGCTTAGGCTTTGCTCCCTTGCATTTCACGTGTGCATGTTTTATTATTATCTAACTTGCAAGTGTTTATTATTTGCATGTGTTTAACCATAATTATCTGCATGTGTTTTATCCATGCATTATTATGTGCTTGCACATATATATCAGTATATGCAAGTCTGCATGTTGTTTTAACTGATTCATTTGACATCTGGGAGAGCTTTTCTGTTATAGAGTGTTCAACTAATAAAAACCCCACACTTTATTCTGAGAACTGCCTTTCGAGGTGCCTCAGTACATGAGTATGGAGCCCCCTTTCCAGATGCTATCTTGCTTTACCAAGTGCCTCTGCTGGGGAGCGCTGAGTTCTTTTTTTATTTGGGAGTGTAAAGCAAGACAATGTGGAGGCAAATCTCCACTGGAGATTAGAGTACCATGATCTCTACCTTTCCCAGATTACTTTTCAACCCAATGCATCCATCTCCTCCGGGTGGGGAATGGAGAGGGACCTCCCACAGGTCAAATTGCAGTCAAGCAGCCACCACTGCAGGTCTTTAGCAATATCGTCAGAAACCTGGAGGGAATCTGACAGGTACCATTAGTGCACTGCAGCGACTGAATGTGCCATCTGTCGTAGTAGACAAGAAGGAGGCCAAGAGACATTGTGACACTCATTGAGACCCAAGCAGAGACTGGAACATTGTGTATATAGCCTGAATGTCATAAAACCCCTGAGCTGGAGGGAAGGTTTGGAACTGCACTGTATCTGGGATGGCTCAGATGGATAGGAGCCTCTGCGATGGAGTCAGGTGTGACTTCAAGACTGATTTAAAATCGCAGATATTGGAAGGTTTGTGTCTTCTGGAGTGGGTCTGTGACTGACTGTGATCAGCTTGCCTTCAACAGCCAGCTGTAGGGGAAGATTGGTATCCCCAATCTATGAAGGTGCGCCAAAACCATTGCCATCATTTTCATGAACACCAGAAGGACATGGTAAGGCCAAAGGGGAGCATAGAGAACAGAAAATACTCCTGGCCAACCTTGAACCACAGGTAACACCTGCGGAATTGCAGGCAGAACATGTGAAAATAGACATCCTTTATGTCCAGCCCTATCATACAGTGGCCTGAATCCAGAGCAAGCAGTATGTAGGCCAACTGGAGCGTCTTCTGCCTTTTCTACAGGAAGAAATTAAGAGGGTGAATGTCTAAAACAGAGAGAAAGCCTCCGTCCTTCTTTGGCACCAGGAAATAACAGGCGTAACATCCATGTCCTATTTCCGATGCCGGGAAACTCATGATAGTTCCTTTGTTCAAAGGAACCCTAGTCTTCATGCTGTAAAATGAACAAACGGTCCTCAGACAGCTCCTCTGCTGAATGTGGAATACGTGAGGGCGGGGTGTAAAGGATTGGAAAGACATATCCTTCTGAATATCCACTGTCACATGTAATCATCTTCCACCCGTGGAGTTAATACCTTATCCTGCCTCCAACAGGATGGCCATAAGCCACAGAGGGCAAGCTAAAATGATTTGATGGTGGGGGGCTCAGCGGTATGTGGCCCTGATTCTGACCTAGGCCTCAAAAGGTTTGGGGGTTCTGATATTATGGAAGTGGAACTTGTAGTTGTCTTCCTTTCTAAACGTCTTCCGTAGCCTCCAGAGGGGTAAAGCTGCTGTGGATACTACCACATGGCTGTAGTAAGGCTGAGGGATCGCACTATGGCCCTGCTTTCTTGGAAGTGCTTCAAGGTAAGGTCTGTCTTGTCTCCGAAGAGATGAAATGTCATGCTCATTATTGACATCTGAACTTCACTTGAAATGCCTGTGGATCTCATACACCCATGGCGGCGAATCAACATGCCTATAGCTTGTTTCCTTTGCTTCTTCTCCTGTTCTTGCGGCTTCTCAAGCTTCCACTTCCTTAAGGAATCTCTTTGTCATTTTTTGACCAAATTCACACTGGTAAACAGACCACACAATCAAAATGAGGTTCACATTGTCAAGGCCTGGGCACTAGCTTGTGCAAGTTTTCCTGAAGGAGCACCGCACAACTGCAGAGCTGCTGAGCTTACCTCTCCTCCACCTCCCTAGACAGTACTATGGTGGTTTGGGCGTGGTCTTTTATAATCTTGCTACAACCAAAATGGCTGTCAGAAACAGGCTTATCCCATGTTTTCGCAAAACGTCACATGTTTTTTGGAGTCACATTAAAAGTCCTGTGGAAAGCGCATGAACGTTGCTTCCAGTATTTTGTGCTCAAATGCATGTATATGTGGTAGGTGGAGTGCTGGGGGGGAGCAGATATCTGCTGGATTCTGGACAAGGGAGCTTTTTTTCTTTTCACATGAGCTCATTTCAGAAAGAGAGATACCATTTCACTGAAAAAGTCAGAATGAAAGTCAATATTTGTCAATCCTGAAGAGAACTCTGAAGAAAAATAAAACTCAGAAAGTATTCTGTGTTCCTCTCAGCACGAGGTAGAAAAATGAATTTGGGCTTTGATGCTAACTGGCAGTATATTGCATGCTGAGAAAGGAAAACTGCTGACTTAAAAAAACAGTGATGGTATAAATATATATATATATATCAGAGTAACTCCAACCGCCTCTCAGATTCCTGCAAGGAGCACGGACCACAGGTAAAGTGCAGATTTTTTTATATTTCATTCGTCCATCATAGCGTTTGGCAGCATTACGCGTTTCGGCACCAGGAAGTGCCTTGATCACATGATGCGCTTAGACCAATTGCATCCTGTTTTATACACAAACATTTTTTTTCCTTTTTCTTTTTCTCATTCACATTTGCATAGTTTTTTTCACCGTTTTTTCATCTCTTTTTTGCTTACTTCTATGTTATTTGCCCTTAAAGTGACGTGCTCAGTGCATATTTTTGCATGGACATAGACAACATACTTTGGCAGTTATTTCAAATGTGCAAAAGTTATATAAGTATAGTTTACATTATCCTTCAACATGATAAAGTTTCAATAATATTAATATAAATACTTAAAACTTATATACATGAAGCTTGATATATTGTATTAAAATAATATATTCGAATAATGTCTTAAACGCTTTGTTCATTGCATCCAGATTTAAATATCTTTTTTGTATCTTATTTTGTCAATGCTGTAATGTATCCATTAAGCTCATATTATTTTGCCTTCATCATTGTGCCTAAAATTTATTTTTTTATTTAAAAACCGTGTTAAAATATATAAATACCCAAATACATAAATATTTTGCTAAAAATAGTAAGAAGTTACCTAAAAATAGTGCATACAAACTGTGTAAAAAGTGTGTACATAAAGATTTGTGTAAAATAGTATGTATAATACAAACATTTGGTAAATATCTAAAAACTGTATATATTGAGGGAAAGGAGGGGAGGAGGTAGACTATTATCACTGCAAATTATTCATTATTTACTGACAGTTCTAGGTTACTCAAATGTTAGCCCTGATCTAAAATTAATATTAGTATTTCTAGGGTTTTTCTTAAATTTGGGTAAAAGCACCTGAAGCCCTGATTTTATAGGCATGTATAAAGTTACTCTGTAACGTTTAAGCTTCCGGGTTGTTTGCTATCTAGATCTAAAATATATCTGGTTTCCAACCTTCTGAGTGCTTTTTCCCTATCACCTCCTCTTTTGTATGGAGGGATAGCATCAATTAGGAAATATTTCAATTCCTTGGGGTCAGCATTGTGTTTATCTGAGAAATGTCTCGCCACCGGATAAGTTGTATCTTTGTTTTTAATGGCCCTGATGTGTTGAAGTATGCGTTTATGTCCCTGTAAGATAGTGCTTCCTACATATTTAAGCGAACAGGGGCATTCTAACACATATATCACATAATCAGATTTGCATGTCAGTGCTTTTTCAATAGTTCTTTCTTCTGAACTGAAGGCGGTGGTGTAAGATGATTTATTTACCCCGTGTTGGCATGCCTTGCATGTTTTGCACCGAATGAAGCCTTTTCTTTGTGATAGCCAGGTATTTTTTTGTTAAATAAAGGGATCATTTTTAACCAGGACATCTCTCATTGAGGTAGATCTAGTATAGGTTATGGCTGCCCGTTTGGGAAGAGTATGGCCAATGATAGGATCATCAAGTATTATTGGCCAATTTTTTCTAATGATCTTTTTCAATTGTTTATCCTATCTGCTGTATCTGAGGATAAATCTGAAGACCGGAAGTTGTAGGGTTTGTTCTTTCTTTTGGTTAACTCTTCCTATTAAATTTTCCCTATTATGCTCCATGCTTTTGATGATGGCCTAGTTAATGACTTTATTAGAATATCCTCTGGCTTTAAATCTGCTGGCACAAGCTTGTTGTGCTGCCGTTAGTTCCTCTTCTAAGCTGCAAATCCTTCTTAAGCGCAGCATTTCCCCATGGGGGATATATATATATATTACCTACTGGCGGTCACGAGTAGGTAGTTATAGTTAGGACCTTGTTTCTATTAAAAAAGCATTTTTTCTTTTGCCAATATCTTTGGTGCCGTTTGACGAATCCTCGCGAAATATTCCCGAACTTAGGTCCCCTTCGGTCAGCTCCTGTCTTGAAAGTTTTGGGGGAATTCATCAAGCGGGAGCCGAGAAAAAAGGGGGGGTCCCAAAACGCGTTTCCCCCATGTTAATTTCCATAGGAAACTTTAGACAAAGCTACAGCCTCGGAATTATACCAAATTTGGCAAAAAGGTAGCTCTTGGTTCAGAAAGCAACCTTTTTTTTAAATGGTGTAAATCCGTTCCGTAGTTCCTGCGAATTTAAAAAAAGAAATCTTTATATATATGAGCATGAGCTGACTTCTGATTGGCTGCCAACACTCCAAACCAGGAAGTGTTTGCAGCGATCTTGTGACTCGATAACCTCGGGGCACTTTGTAATGAAATGCAGGGGTCCATTACGGACCCCCGGGCCCCAGGACCACCACCTCGGCTTTAAACTTTGGGAGGGGGGCCGCGCTCCTGGATCCCTTGATGGCCCTGGGGACTGCCACCCCCCAGGGCCGGCTCCTGCAGTGTCCCGGGTTGGCCTACCCAGGACACTGCTGTTTGATTTAATCCCCCAAGTTAAAACGCGCCAGGGGGCGCATTTGCACAGTGGTGCAGGGAGGGGGCAGGGCCTGATGTGACAAGTGTGCAAACGTGCATCCTGGAGCGTTGTAAATTGGGGGATTAAGTTCCCTTGAATCCTGAGGGTCCCTGGGGGCAACTAGCCCACCAGGTACCTCCAGTAAGTGCCACAGAGCTGCCTTGCAGAGAGGTGGTCTGAGGCCAAGCCCCTTTTGACACCTCTCTGCAATGCAGCTCTGTGGCACTTACTGGAGGTACCTGATGGGCTAGTTGGACCCCAGGGCCCCTCAGGAATCAAGGGGACTTAATCCCCCAATTTATAACGTGCCAGGGGGCGCGTTTGCTCTGTGGTGCAGGGAGGGGGCGGGGCCTGATGTGACAAGTGTGCAAACGTGCACCCTGGCGTGTTGTAAATTGGGGTATTAAGGAGCCTTGAATCCTGAGGGTCTCTGGGGGCCAACTAGCCCACCAGGTACCTCCAGTAAGTGCCACAGAGCTGCCTTGCAGAGAGGTGGTCTGAGGCCATGCCCCTTTTTACACCTCTCTGCAACGCAGCTCTGTGGCGCTTACTGGAGGTACCTGATGGGCTAATTAGACCCTTAGGATTCAAGGGGACTTAATCCCCCAGGGGGCACGTTTGCACAGTGGTTCAGGCAGGGGGCGGGCCTGATGTGACAAGTGTGCAATGCTAGCTTGCTTCACCTATAATAGGTACAGTCTAGCAGTAGCAGTGCAAGCTTCCTGCATCTAGAACAGGTACAGCCTGGCAGGAGCAGTGCAAGCTTCCTTCACCTAGAACAGGTATAGCCTGGCAATAGATGAGCAAGCTTCATTCTCGTAGAACAGGTACAGCCTGGCAGCGGCAGTGCAAGCTTCCTTCATCTACAAGAGGTACAGCCTGGCAGCAGTGCAAGATTCCTTCACCTAGAACAGGTGCAGCGTTGCAGCAGTGCAAGCTTCCTTCACCTAGAACAGGTACAGCCTGGCAGCTGTGCAAGCTTCCTTTTCCAGAACAGGTACAGCCCAGCAGCAGCAGTGCAAGCTTCCTTCACCTAGAACAGGTGCAGCGTGGCAGCAGTGCAAGCTTCCTTCACATAGAACAGGTACAGCCAGGCAGCAGCAGTGCAAGCGTCCTTCACCTATAACAGGTGCAGCCTGGCAGCAGTGCAAGCTCCCTTCACGTAGAACTGGTACAGCCTGGCAGCAGTGCAAGCTTCCTTCATCTACAAGAGGTACAGCCTGGCAGCAGTGCAAGCTTCCTTTACCTAGAACAGGTACAGCCCGGCAGCAGCAGTGCAAGCTTCCTTCATCTACAAGAGGTGCAGCGTGGCAGCAGTGCAAGCTTCCTTCACCCAGAACAGGTACAGCCTGGCAGCAGTGTAAGTTTCCTTCACCTAGAACAGGTATCCCTTGGCAGCAGCAGTGCAAGCTTTCTTCACCAAGAACAGGTGCAGTGGGGCAGCAGTGCAATCTTCCTTCACCTAGAACAGGTTCAGCCAGGCAGCAGCAGTGCAAGCTTCTTTCACCTAGAACAGGTACAGGCCGGCAGCAGTACAAGCTTCCTTCACCTAGAACAGGTACAGCCCGGCAGCAGCAGTGCAAGCTTCCTTCACCTAGAACAGGTACAGCCTGGCAGCAGTGCAAGCTTCCTTCACCTACAAGAGGTACGGCCTGGCAGCACTAGTGGAAGCTTCCTTCACCTACAAGAGGTACAGGCTCGCAGCAGCAGTGCAAGCTTCCTTCACCTAGAACAGGTACAGCCCGGCAGCAGCAGTGCAAGCTTCCTTCACCTAGAACAGGTACAGCCTGGCAGCAGTGCAAGCTTCCTTCACCTACAAGAGGTACGGCCTGGCAGCACCAGTGGAAGCTTCCTTCACCTACAAGAGGTACAGGCTTGCAGCAGCAGTGCAAGCTTCCTTCACCTAGAACAGGTACAGCCCGACAGTAGCAGTATAAGTCTCCTTCACATAGAACAGGTACAGCCCGGCGGCAGCAGTGCAAGTATCCTTCACCTAGAACAGGTCCAGCCTGGCAGCAGTGCAAGCTTCCTTCACCTGGAATAGGTACAGGATGGCAGCGGCAGTGCAGCGTCCCTCACACAGAACAGGTACAGCATGTCAGCAGTGCAAGCTTCCTTCACCTAGAACAGGTACAGCCTGACAGCAGCAGTGTAAGTTTCCTTCACCTAGAACAGGTGCAGCATGGCAGCAGTGCTAGCTTCCTTCACCTAGAACAGGTACAGCCTCGCAGCAGTGCAAGCTTCCTTCACCTGGAACAGGTACAGCATGGCAGCAGTGCAAGCGTCCTTCACCTACAATAGGTACAGCCTGGCAGCACCAGTGGAAGCTTCCTTCACCTACAAGAGGTACAGGCTCGCAGCAGCAGTGCAAGCTTCCTTCACCTAGAACATGTACAGCCCGACAGTAACAGTGTATGCTCCCTTCACCTAGAACAGGTACAGCCCGGCAGCAGCATTGCAAGCATCCTTCACCTAGAACAGGTACAGCCCGACAGTAGCAGTGTAAGTTTTCTTCACATAGAACAGGTACAGCCCGGCGGCAGCAGTGCAAGCATCCTTCACCTAGAACAGGTACACCCTGGCAGCAGTGCAAGCTTCCTTCACCTGGAATAGGTACAGGCTGGCAGCGGCAGTGCAGCGTCCCTCACAAAGAACAGGTACAGCATGTCAGCAGTGCAAGCTTCCTTCACGTAGAACAGGTACAGCCCGACAGCAGCAGTGTAAGTTTCCTTAACCTAGAACAGGTGCAGCCTGGCAGCAGTACATGCTTCCTTCACCTAGAACAGGTGCAGCATGACAGCAGTGCTAGCTTCCTTCACCTAGAACAGGTACAGCCTTGCAGCAGTGCAAGCTTCCTTCACCTGGAACAGGTACAGCATGGCAGCAGTGCAAGCGTCCTTCAACTACAATAGGTACAGCCTGGCAGCACCAGTGGAAGCTTCCTTCACCTACAAGAGGTACGGGCTCGCAGCAGCAGTGCAAGCTTCCTTCACCTAGAACATGTACAGCCCGACAGTAACAGTGTATGCTTCCTTCACCTAGAACAGGTACAGCCCAGCAGCAGCAGTGCAAACATCCTTCACCTAGAACAGGTACAGCCTGGCAGAAGTGCAAGCTTCCTTCACCTAGAATTGGTACAGGCTTGCAGCAGCAGTGCAGCATCCCTCACACAGAACAGGTGCAGCATGTCAGCAGTGCAAGCTTCCTTTACCTAGAACAGGTACAGCCCGACAGCAGCAGTGTAAGCTTCCTTAATCTAGAACAGGTGCAGCCTGGCAGCAGTGCAGGCTTCCTTCACCTAGAACAGGGGCAGCATGGCAGTAGTGCTAGCTTCCTTCACCTGGAACAGGTACAGCATGGCAGCAGTGCAAGCTTCCTTCACCTAGAAAGGTTACAGGCTAGCAGCAGCAGTGCAGTTTCCCTCACACAGAACTGGTACTGTCTGACAGCAATGCAAGCTTCCTTTACCATCCTTTACTCTGCATTGCAGAGAGGTGTAAAAAGGGGCGTGGTCTCGCACCACCTCTCTGCAACGCAGCTCTGTGGCGCTTACTGGAGGTACCTGGTGGGCTAGTTGGCCCCCAGGGACCCATAGGATTCAAGGGGACTTAATCGTCCAATTTACAACGTGCCAGGGGCGAGTTTGCACACTTGTCACATCAGGCCCCACCCCCTCTCTTCACCACTGTGCAAACTGGCCCCTTGGTGTGTTGTAAGTTGGGGGATTAAGTCCCGATGAATACTGAGGGTCCCTAAGGGCCAACTAGCCCACCAGCTACCTCCAGTAAGCACCACACAGCTAGATTGCAGAGAGGTGGTCTGAAGCACACCCCTTTTTAAACCTCTCTGTTAGCAATCCTGCTGTGCGGGACTTACTGGTGGTAATAAAAGGGGTAGTTGGCACCCAAGGTTTACGTTGGGGGCTAACTACTCCTCCTGTTACACAGTGGGATTGCTAAGAGGTGTTCGGAGGCCACGCTCACTTTTCCCCACCACTCTGGAAACGCGACTGGTATGTTATAGTTAGAAATTTGCATTAAAAAAACCTTAGTAATTCACTGAAAAAAAACCATAGATTTCAGGGACGTTATAGTTAGAAATTAGCATTTAAAAAACCTTTGAAATTCACTGAAAAAGCCATGGGATTTAGGGACGTTATAGTTAGAATTAGCATTTAAAAAACCTTTGTAATTCACTGAAAAAAACATAGGTTTGAGGGACAGTATAGTTAGAACTTAGCATTTAAAAAAACTTAGAAATTCACTGAAAAAACCACAGG
The DNA here is from genome assembly GCF_964204655.1 of Triturus cristatus. Taxonomy (NCBI): domain Eukaryota; kingdom Metazoa; phylum Chordata; class Amphibia; order Caudata; family Salamandridae; genus Triturus; species Triturus cristatus. Next base: position 1,093,768,747 of record NC_140584.1, on the reverse strand, counting down.
TTTCATGGACGTTATAGTTAGTTGGACATTTCACTCGTACCAAACCAGAGAAATATGTCCGCTATAGTTAGTAGAGCTAACTATAACTCGCGCACTGCTGATGACGTCACACATTACATCACTCATGACATGGTCAGTGACATCCCTCATGACATCACTGATGACATCTCAAATGACATCACTGATTACATCATTGATGACATCATCCATGTCATAATCTGATGCACCTCCTCACACCCTAATATAACCTTTGATACACCCACTCTAAAATACAGACTACCATTTTCGAAACCATAGACACACCAATACCAGTTACTACATATGCACTCACTGATTCCTAGATCTACACACACACATTCACTCATTCACCCATACAGTAACTCATACATGCAGTCACTCATCAATACAGCACTATCATATGCAGTCATACACCTATACATATACTCACACACCGCTGCTCATCTATAGACTTACTCACACACCTACTCAGTCATGCAAAGAATCAATCACACCCATTTACCCAACTATACGGTTATACACATACCACCTCACTTATTTATAGACATACTAACACATACCTACTCTCATATACAATCATTCATACAAGCACACACTCCAACACTCACATATACTGCCTTTCACATATGTAGTCACACATATACCACTGAGACATCTATTCACTCACCAACACACCCATACACTCACTCACCCACCTATACAGCCCTTCACAGATGCACTCTTGAACCCATATACGCAGTGAATTACCCACTCACACATCTATGTGCAGAGTCACCCACCCCCCCCCACCCATACAGATACTCAGACAACCAATCAATAACTCATATAGACAGTCATGTAGCTACTCACCAACCCATGCAGCCGGGTATGCACCAATAGACAGACTGATACAAACTTTTACAGTTTACTCACTGACCCATGCATTCAGTAACATACGCTTAATCAGTCACTTATACAGTCAGTCATGCACCTACTAAATCATCCATCCAGACACTTATACACCCACTCATTCTTCAATAAACCATGGTATATATATATATATATATATATATATATATATATATATATATGCAAAAAAGAAGGAGAGAACTCTGGGTAGTTCCCAAGTTTAGGTGGATGGCAGCTCGTGTACAGAGCCCCCTCAACACCAGCGACACTCTAAAGTTGCTCACCTCAAATGTCAGCTTTTCTATCAAAGTTTTTAAGCATAGGATTAGCACAATGCTATCCACGCCGAGATAGAAATGGACAAAGTCTTTTGCCATTTGTACAGCAAAGTCTTTAAGCATAGGATTAGCACAGTGCTATCCACGCCGAGCTGTAAAATGACAAAAGCCATTTATCACTCCAGGCACAGTACCATAGCTTAGGATTGGTAAAATACCATCCAAGCCAACCGGAAATGAATAAAAGCAACCCCTGACACGTGTTTCGCTGTCATTACAGCTCTTCAGAGAGGTTTAGCTTTGTCCAGACACAAGGGAGCACCCAGTATAAGTCAAAACAAAACCCTTGCAGGCATAGAGTGACGCATAAATTATGCAAAAAAGAAGGAGAGAACTCTGGGTAGTTCCCAAGTTTAGGTGGATGGCAGCTCGTGTACAGAGCACCCTCAACACCAGCGACACTCTAAAGTTGCTCACCTCAAATGTCAGCTTTTCTATCAAAGTTTTTAAGCACAGTATTAGCACAATGCTATCCACGCCGAGATAGAAATGGACAAAGTCTTTTGCCATTTGTACAGCAAAGTCTTTAAGCATAGGATTAGCACAGTGCTATCCACGCCGAGCTGTAAAGTGACAAAAGCCATTTATCACTCCAGGCACAGTACCATAGCTTTGGATTGTAAACTACCATCCAAGCCGACCTGAAATGAATAAAAGCAACCCCTGACACGTGTTTCGCTGTCATTACAGCTCTTCAGAGAGGTTTAGCTTTGTCCAGACACAAGGGAGCACCCAGTATAAGTCAAAACAAAACCCTTGCAGGCATAGAGTGACGCATAAATTATGCAAAAAAGAAGGAGAGAACTCTGGGTAGTTCCCAAGTTTAGGTGGATGGCAGCTCGTGTACAGAGCACCCTCAACACCAGCGACACTCTAAAGTTGCTCACCTCAAATGTCAGCTTTTCTATCAAAGTTTTTAAGCATAGGATTAGCACAATGCTATCCACGCCGAGATAGAAATGGACAAAGTCTTTTGCCATTTGTACAGCAAAGTCTTTAAGCATAGGATTAGCACAGTGCTATCCACGCCGAGCTGTAAAATGACAAAAGCCATTTATCACTCCAGGCACAGTACCATAGCTTTGGATTGGTAAAATACCATCCAAGCCAACCCGAAATGAATAAAAGCAACCCCTGACATGTGTTTCGCTGTCATTACAGCTCTTCAGAGAGGTTTAGCTTTGTCAAGACACAAGGGAGCACCCAGTATAAGTCAAAACAACACCCTTGCAGGCATAGAGTGACGCATAAATTATGCAAAAAAGAAGGAGAGAACTCTGGGTAGTTCCCAAGTTTAGGTGGATGGCAGCTTGTGTACAGAGCACCCTCAACACCAGCGACACTCTAAAGTTGCTCACCTCAAATGTCAGCTTTTCTATCAAAGTTTTTAAGCATAGGATTAGCACAATGCTATCTACGCCGAGATAGAAATGGACAAAGTCTTTTGCCATTTGTACAGCAAAGTGATAAATGGCTTTTGTCATTTTACTTGGGAACTACGGAGTTCGCAGTTTATATCCTGACATGCCCTTGTCCATTAAGGTATGTGGGAAGCACAAAATTACCGGTGCATAAACGCATCCTTCAATATCTTAGGGCAATCAACAATCAAGATAACACATACCCAGTGGCCAGACACTTCAGGGAGTCCGACAACTGTGATAGTCGCCAGCTCAGATTTTATGTCATTGATGCCATCAATGCGAGCAGACGAGGTGGCAACAGGGAGGCAAAATTGCGTAAATTAGAAACCCAATACATATTACGCCTTGATACTAAACATCCGAAAGGGCTCAATACAACCGAGGACCTTTATACCTACTTACCTTGATTATGAGATTTGATTGTTTATGAAATTGATTTTTTGATTATTCTTATCTATTGAAGAATTTATTTCATTCCCAGCAGTGATCCGATATCTCCTCTATTTATATCCATTGTGCTTAAGGCTCTACCCTATGAATAATTTATCAATGAGACTTCTTTAAGGGTTATGATCCTGATCAACCATGTGCGTTTAGCTCTAATTGTAGTGGTCTTTTATCCAACACTTTATCATTACACATTTACGTTGGATGAGGTACACCATTTTTAGTCACTTTTCTATCTCTTTCACCACATGTGCACACATAACTTTATTTATATCTATTTATGAAACCATTTTAGCCCTGATACACATTATGTGAGACCCACTGATACATGTGTTTTATACACGAATGCTTCTACATACACAGGTTTCTTCCCTTTAGTTGTAGAGACAAACAGATGTTTAAATCCACCTACTGGATAGCCCCAACACACACATATTTGGATGTCCACACCTCAGACAATCGATACTTTTGGCATTTATGCCATTAATATGTTCCTTTAACCTATTTATTAGATTGCATTGTCTGGCTTGAGTTGGGACTATAGGCATATGTTAAACAGGCATTCAAGCCATGATTCTAGGATATGCCTTCACCAATAAGGGTGATGCTTAATTATAGAATTTTAATGGATTGTATGTTTTTATTTTAAACTTATTTATCTATTTATTGTCTTAATATATATTATCATGTATTATTGCGACAATTTGCACATTCTAAAATTCTGTTTCCTTTTTAATATTGGGATCAAGCCATTTGCGTCATGTTGCACAACATCATGTAAAAGAAGCAGTGTTTTCTTTATATTCATGAAAACATAAGTCACATGGTATCGAATGGTGCACTTTGAACCTTGTAATCGGGCTATTTATTGGTCTTTGTAATGTACTGACGTTGTCATGTGATCAAGGCTCCACGGAGCCGAAACGTTATGACGACAGCCTCACGAATCAATTAAATTAAGCACTTTATCAAAGGTCCGTGTCAGCGAGTGTTTTTGGAGCTACGGATGTCTACTACGTCTTCCATGCACCAGCGATTTCTGGATATATATATATATATGTTCGCTCACTCCTTTGTCTCCATCCGGATTAAGGAAAGCACTCGCAGGGGTTGTCTTACGTATTCTTTATTTGGACCGCTTTAAAACATGACGCGTTTCGGCTTGCGCCTTAATCTGATCTAAAAACATCAGATTAAGGCGCAAGCCGAAACGCGTCATGTTTTAAAGCGGTCCAAATAAAGAATACGTAAGACAACCCCTGCGAGTGCTTTCCTTAATCCGGATGGAGACAAAGGAGTGAGCGAACATTTTAGCGCGGTTGCACCTCGGCGCGATAAAGCACCCGTCCGCGAGTGCGCTGGTCTTAGGTGCAGTGGGAGCCATTATATATATATATATATATATATATATATATATATATATATATATATATATATTTACAAACTGAAATACATATAAAATATACAAATAGGCTTCTTTTTGGTATATGTAGACAAGCAACGTGGGTGGGTAAGTAAGGTATCCGCAGGTAGATACTGTATTCACCAGAAAAAGAGTTACAGAAGTTAAGTAACTTGTTCTTCTGATGGCTACATCTATATGTGGATTCTTAACCTTTTGAATAGAATCCCCAAGCAGTCCCGCTCTTGGAGGTGGGTGCATGTCTGCCTATACCAAAACATTTTGCAAAACAGAAGGAGCAAAATTGCCTTCTCTACTCACTTCAGAGTCTAATCAATAGTGATTCACAAAAGTGCGGTGGGAGGCGTAAGTTGCCGCCTTACAAATGTCAACTAGAGGGACACATCTAGCTAAAGCAGATAAAGAAGATTTAAATCAAGTAGAATGAGCTCTAATACCTTCTGAAGGTTCTTGCGTGCCTTGGCGTAACAGATCTTAATGCAGAGGAGGATCGATCATGACATAGTCCTTTTGTGAACTGCTTTTTCTGTCCTCTTACCCACATATCCTACAAGCAGCTGATCATCCAGCCTGAGATCACATATTCGGTTCACATAAAAGCTAACCGCCCTTTTGGGGTCCAATCAATGAAGCCGTCGTCCTCTTTAGATGGATGTGTAGGAGGACAGAAAGTAAGAAGGGTGATGAACTGGCTCAGGAGAAAGGTTGTCACCACCTTTGCAGGAAAGCAGTCCTGGTTCTCAAAACCAACTTATCAGGGTAGAAAGTCATGAAGGGAGGCTTAACCCTTAGGTCCTGCAACTCACTGACTCGTCTAGCAGGCATAATGGCAACAAGGAAAACTATCTTAAAAGTAACCAATCTTAAAGGACAACTATGTAAAGGTTCAAATGGAGAACACATGAGATAAGTAAGTACTAAGTTAAGATCCCACTGAGGTATAATGAGCGGAGTCTCAAGGTATTCATTTGCAAGTCCCTTAATAAACCTTAACACCATAGGGGACTTAAACAGAGAAGGATGATCGGGTAAACAAATAAATGCTCAAAGGGCAGCAAATAGCCCTTACCTGCTGCAACTGCACAGCTTTGTTGCACCAAAGAAAGAGCAAACTGTAAGATATCGGATAAATTGAACTTTAAAGAGTCTATAGAATTCTCACTACACCACTTAACAAACTTAGACCAGCTGTTAGCATAAACTGATTTAGTGGAGTGTCTTGTGACCGATAAAATAACATCCACCACATCAGGGGGGAAGTGAAAAAGAACTCAGGTTGCCCCACTCAATCTCCAGGCATGTAGGTGCGAACCCTGGAGGTGGGGGTGTAGAACCTGCCCCTGCAACTGCCCTGTCAGGGATATGGACCAGTGGGCACACGGACAGGTGAACAAGGTCTGTGTACCACACCCTTCGCGTTCAAACCGGGGCTATTAACGCGATATGGGCTTGGTCGAGGCGGATCTTCCTAAGAACCAGAGGACTCAAGACATCACGTAAAATAGCTGGGAGCCCCAGTCTAATTTAAACATGTCCCCCAATGCCTCCTGCATTGGATATTGGCGGCTGGAGAATGACGGGCGACATTGGTTCTCTTGCATGGCAAAAAAGTCTATCTGAGGGCTACACCACAACCGGAAAATGTGAAGAACAAGTTACGGATTGAGACGCCACTCGTAATTGGTTGCAAAATGCAGATGGATACTGTCCACACACACAGAACTCTGGCCAAGTGATTTGATATGATACAAATCTGATGATCCTGAGCCCAGGACTAGAGTCACAGAGCTTCTATGCAGAGAGGTTACAACTCAAATCCTTCTTGATTCTTTATGTACCACATTGCAGGATTATTTTCTGCTAAGACCTGCACTGACTGGCAGCAAATGGAAGCGAGGAGGGTCTTGTGAGTCAGATGCTTCACCCGCAATTCCAATAGATTAATGTGACAAAATCGTTACTCTGGAGACCAAAGTTCTTTTGATATCCAGATCCCCAGATGAGCTCCCCACCCTAGAGTGGAGGCATCTGTTATAACTGGGGCCAGCAGAGGAGGAGGATGAAACGGCCTCCCTAGAGACAGAATGGCAGAAGACCCATGCCATTGAGATCCGCTGCAATGTCTCTGGAGATCTTGACCAACTCCTTGTGATCTCCATTGTGCTGAAACCAATGCCTGTGGAGCCACCACTGGAGGGCCCTCATGTGCCAGCATGCATGTGTGACCAACAGAATGCAGAAGGTTATCAAACCTAGCAGGTGTAAAACATTTAGGACTGGAATCATAGCTCCATTCTGAAACATTGGAATCATAACCTGAATGTCTAGAATCCTCTGAGGGGTAGGATAGGCTCGATTCACTCTAGTGTCCAGTACTGCCCCTAGTAACAGGGTGTGCTGTGAGGGCTCTAGGTGTAATTCGGGCTTGTTGATGGAAAACCGAGGTTAAACAACAACTGAGTTGTCATTTGCAAGTGATGCAACACCAACTCTGGAGACTTGGCTTTCATCGGCCAATCGGCCAAGTAAGGGAATACTGATGCTCCTCACCTTCTGAGATTTGCTACGATGACTGCCAACACCTTCGTGAAGACTTTGAAGTAAGACCAAACAGGAGGACCGCATACTGATGGTGTTGAGACCAGACCGTGAAGCAGACATACTTGGATAGCCTATCAGAAAATCCGTTACGCGTCAGAGATACAGAAAAAAGGAAACTGACATGAGCATGCCGGCAAGGGCTTCTGGCTCCCGGGACGTCACAGGGCGCCGCGTGCAGAGACATGGACATTGCAACACCCTTGTTAACATGGTAGAACTGTCAAGATGTTTCTGTGGAATGCTGGTGCATTGGGATATTCAAAGGTTGAGGAATCTACATGTAGATAAATCCATAAGAATGCACCCTATTCCACTAGTGTGCTGCTACCATATAGTAATAGCTGGATGATATGCCCGATTGCTCCAAACATGTGTTTCGTATCAGTGGGATGCTGTTAAAGACAACACTAAAGATGGCAATTGGGATTTCGCTATATCAGCCTCTTCTCTCACTCTTGCATGTATCACACTGCTGTCAGTCACACAGCTGTTTGTTACGCTCAGCTCTATGGACCCTGCCTGCACCCCATTAGCTGGCCCTTGGGCGAGAACCTTACCATTTTTTTTAATACATCTTTTTTATTAAACATACATCGGTTCAAATAAACAATACAGAGGAATCAACAAAGTTATGCACTGTAATGACATATGGGGGATTAGGTTACACCATTACATAGAAGGGGAATGCTACAGGGTGAGGGGATCATCTTGCTCAATACAACGAGACGGCGGACATATTTCTCCACGATAAATATTCCAAGGGCTCCAAATACGGGACCACTTTTTGGGGCAGCCCCTGGCCGAATACACCGTCTTTTCCCTATACAAGCACCAATCAAGGTCTTTTTCCAAGGCTTCTATTGTGGGTGGTTGAGCTGCGCCCCACAGCTGTGCAATATTTCTTTTAGCAAGCATGAACCCTAGTGTGGCCCATTGTGTCTGGTGAGTGTTCAGGTCCGTAGGTTCCCATATGTTCAGGAGGCACCTTCGCGCCTCTGGGTGGAGACAGACTGGGAGCACTGCATTGATTGTGTTGTGTTCCTTGCGCCAGAAGGAGTTGATGTAATCACACTCCCATATGATGTGCATGAACGTTCCCATATGTCCACATCGCCTCTTGCACTCCCCTCCATCCACCCTCCCCATATGTATCAGACGGGGTCCCGTGATATAAACCCTATGGAGGATTTTGAGCTATACTAATCTGAGGCGCTCTGGCATGGCAACCACTCTAGGGGAGGACACTGCTTCCCGCCAGTCCTCATCATCCATCTCAATCCTATCCCTTATCCATTTCTCTCGCAATGATCGGAGGGGATCCGCCATGTTATATATCAGTTTCTTATAGATTTAGGAAATAGTTTTTTTGGGTAGGTGGCCGTCTAATATTCTGTCCTCCAATGGCGAGGAGTCGGGAGGAGTAGTACCCCTTGGTAGAAGAGATTGAAGTGAGTGTAGAAACTGTGCATATCAAAAATATTCAGTGTCTGCCAACTCGTGTTCCGTTTGGAGCTTGGTAAAGGACTTGGACCCTCCCTCTCCCCAAATGTCTTTGATACGTGAAATTCCGATGAGGTCCCACCTGTCAAACCCCTTTGACCTCCATAAATTGCCCAGTTTCTCAGAGTTCCAAAGTGGAGTTGCTAATGTCAGTCTATGGCCCCATCCAAGAGAGTTGGCGTCGTGCCAAACTTAGACGGAGTATTTGGTGGGGCCTGTTAATGTGTATCGTTTAGGCCATGAGTATAGTGCCCTGTTATAGTTCCCTACGAGAAGGAGCCATCTATCCATGGTATAGCCGGGGTCGTCAAGTCGACCGTAGGTGCCATGATTGTCTTGGCCACGCCCCGAACCTTACCTTTTTAAGGTACAACCCATATAGTACTCCCAGAACTTCCACTGGATGTGGTGTATTCCCCGGGCCTCGTATCACATGAGAAGAATACAGACCATCACTGATGCTTAGCTATGGTGGGAGGATTCCCCCACACTCTGCCTGGCCAGTGTCAGCATCTCTGTGGTCGCAGCTGTTTGGGAAAGTGTTCGATGGATGTTGGAGAGCACTAGGTGCAAATAACAGTCCCCACGACTACGGAACAGTGTCCCATTAATAACACTGAAAAACCTCAAATTAGTCATAAAGGTGGATCCACAGTGATTGATAAGGGGAAGAATCGGTGTATTCAGCATATACCAGAAACCATCAATTTATCCAATTTGGATTATCTGCCGCCCCGTAAACACATTAAAAAAACATGTCAGCACCATAACTAGCTCACTAAATAAAGAAGTAATTTGGAATAAACATACCAAACCCAACATAAGACTCCTAGTAGGTTAATGGCAACAACTGTTGAAACCACTCAAGATTGCAGTAATCTTGACTCACTGTGTATGACAGTCAACTCATTAGAGCAATTCATGAGAGCCACCCTATAATCTATCAATACTCGCATAAAACACTTGGAAACTAAATGCACCACCTGTCTGGATTTACTGAATACTCAACATCATGATACCTTACTGGGAATGCAGTTCTTAGTCATAACTTGCATACAAATAGTACACTTAAATTAAATCAAGCATGCAATCTGAGTACTCAGGATATAACACCTTTTGTCTATCCTGGGATAGGCCTCTTCCGTTAGCTAACACTAGCCACACTAACACACACAACTGATTTTCTAGATCTCCCTCCAGCTGCCAACCCATATGTAATTGTCTTGGTAAACATCCCTATCTTACCTCCCCAGAGTATGGAATCATGGACTTTTTCTTAGAAACAATGCATTAAATTGGTTAGCGGGCAGATCAGGTCTAACTGAACACCTGTTTGAGGACATAAAGATGGTAAGGTGAATTAAAAGGGTGGGAATGACACAGAAAACTCTGCCCTGAGACTGCTTAGTTCTGACTTTCAAAAAACCAATATTGGTGGAGGCTGTCCAGAACAGAACCAAGGCGCACATGTAACTATAAATACCGTTTCTGCTCCCCCTTTAGGCTATTTCTATCAACTGAGCTTGACTGGGGACCTTAACCGATCAAAGTCCCCACACATTCTGATACCATCAACCTATCCAATTTACAACGTTCCCATATTTAATAGGTTTCAGGATCTATCAAACCTTGATGGGTTAGACTGACTTGATGTGGAGCCTTTGGGGGGGTCCTGAGGGGAGACGAGAAATTGATATTGCTCCGTTTAACTCTGGAAATGGGACACTTACTCACAAATCATGCGGATTTTGCTAACCGCAGTCCCTACACAGCCAGTCATTGACACCATCACAGATACAACGCCAATTAATTGTGCAGAAAATTGTTCCCACATCTCCCCTGATAATATTGGATTTTTGTTCTGGAACGTGGCAGGTTTCCGGAACAAAATTAACAATCCAGAATGGCTAGAATTTATCGAGGGCTTTACATTTCTTTGTCTCCAAGAGACTTGGCTCACGGAACCTGTGTACATGCTATGTTCCTGCCGTTTTTACATCACGTGGTAGATCAAAAGGTGGCCTATGTATCTCTGTTTCCAATAATCTACAATCTGTAAGTATAACTAAAGAATTAGTTAATCCCTACTATCAAGTAATTGTATGTGAAGGCTCAGGTCTGGCTCAGCTGGCAGTGATTAATTTGTATAAGAATGCTCCAAGTTGTGATATATAGCAGTGATTGATTTGTATAATATTGCTCCAAGTTGTGATATAATAACAAACTTACATAAATTGGATGAGGATCTGGAACGCCTGGACAAAAGCTGCAGGAAGAAACTCTCAATTTTGTGTGTGGGGGGGTGATTAATTTAGATGACGTGGGCCAAACCATGTCATTCATAACCAATATGGATATAAATTAAATTAACTCATATATAAATTTGATTTATCATTCTCAAATGAAATTTCATTCCTGTATGCCCCATTTAGATGTACCTTTAATGGGAGAAATTACAACAGTCTCATTGATTATGTTTTATTATTGAACAATTCTGCTATCCATGCTTTTAACCTCCATACTCACTCCATTACACTAAGTGACCATTTTCCGCAGTCTGTACAAATCTTATCTGTGTTGCTATCTAGAAATCAGTATAGTTACAGCTTGGTCCACACTGGAGAACTCAAGCTAGCTACTCTCAATGGCTATTCCCTGCGGTGGCTACAGATCATCCCTGAGGGGTTCTTAAAACAACTAATCTGTAGCAAAGGGAAAGCCTTTGAGATCTGTCTAGATGATACTTCACAGCCCAAGGAGATTATTAATGCCTTTTTGGCAATTACGCAGGGTGTGAAGGAGAGTTCCATGCTACTAGGAAAACCAAAAGGAGAGAAGTGGATGGTTTGACTCATTGTGCACTGAGGCTAATAAGAGGCTAAAGGATGGATTACATACAAACCCAAGATGTAGAGTTGAGGTCCAGTCTTGCAGATTAGCCTATAAACAGGCGGTGAAACAAAGGAAAACACGATCAAGGGAAGAGGCATGGGACGCCTTACATGAAGCAAGTATTAATAATGATAAAAATGCATTTTGGAAGGCAGTTAATTCCACACACTTGAGAGAAGATATGGCCTGGGATTGTGGTTGCGATACCAGAGGATGACTGGATAAAAAAAATGTCTGGGATTTATTTTCTTCCAACTTTCACATTAGATTCTGTCCAGGTACTCAAATCTAAAGATAATATAGCTCTTAGACAAACTTCCACAATTACTCCGTTTAATCTGGAGTAAATTAATAGTGTAATAAATGCTAGTAAAGGTGGAAATGCAGCTGGTCCCGACGCTATCCCAGTGGACCTGTATAAAGCCAATATTGCTTTGTGGGGACCCGTATTAACCGTGGTTTTAAGGACCTTTTGTAATATAGGTTTTCTTCCGACATGGCCGGAATCTATAAAAGTAACGATCTTTAAAAAAGGAGATCAACATAACCCTGCCTGCTATAGGCCAATCTCATTGTTTGACTCCTTAGTGAAGATAGTGGGTCATATCATTTTAAACAGGCTTAAAGAGTGGGCTGAATGTAAGGGTATTTTGTCTGACCTCCAATATGGGTTTTGCACTGGGGTTGGGACAAAAGATCAGGGTCTCAATTTGAGTATGTTATTGGAAAAATTTACTAAGATTAAGGGAGGAGGAGCGCGCAACCAAGATGGCCGCGTAGGTGCGAGGCTCCCGAGGACCTCCGTGACCTCCTGCATAAATCCTGACAGAATCCTGTCCCAGATGAGGGGACTGTATTTGTGAGCCCGAGCAGAGGTGACGCCCGTTTTCCGTTTTTAAATCGGACCTCGGACACCGGCAGGAGCATCGATAGAGGTTTGCGGCCTTCTCCACGCCGGCCCCCCGTACTGGAGTTGTGGGGCGATCCGGACACAAAGTGAACAACAGCGGCGGGCAAAGCTGGGTGGCTCGCGTACCCCGCACTTTCACTTTCGCTTTTGCGCCCTCCTTGCTGCCAGGCGAGGTTGGGTTGCGGGGCGGTGTGCGGTGCTGTGGCCTCGTTGGGCTGCCCTGCCGGCCCGCCGGCTGCGACCTGTCCTGAGGAGCGGTGGTCGCCCCCCCCCGGAGCCCTTGAACGGGATTGTCTGCCCCCTTTCTGAGGAGATTGGCTCGATTTGGGGATTGCGACCATGGCCACAAAACAAGATGGCGACCGGGCCAAGGTGAAGTCGACCCGTCGTGGCACGGCCCAACAATCCAATAACATGGACCGCTACACCCTCCAGAAGGGATCTCCGGAGGTGCTGCGTAGGTCCCCCACGGGCCCGACTGATGCTCCTGTTCCGCCCACGGACCTGACCCTCCGGGACGTCATGGGCGCCATCGCCGAGATGAAGGCCTCGGTGGACCAGCGCTTTGACACTCTGGCGCAGAAGATCGACTCGGTCCTCGTGGACGTGGGCCTCGTGAGAGCCGATCTGTCTAAAACAAATGACCGGGTCGATTCTTTGGCCCACTCTACCTCGGGCCTCACAACTGACGTGGCGGCCCTCCAACAGGAGGTGCGCAGGCTTGGCCAGGCGAGCGCCCTGATGAATCGTCGACTGGAGGATTCCGAGGGTCGGGCCCGGAGAAACAACGTCCGCATTATCGGGGTGCCGGAGGGACGAGAGGCGGAGGCAGCGGATCTGTTCGTGGAGGACCTGGTCCTCACCCACCTACAGCCTCGGGGGCTGAGCAAATTCTTTGCAGTGGAACGGGCCCATAGGGTCCCCGGGGGTAGGCCTAAGATCGGCGCCCCTCCGAGGCCTCTCATCGCCCGGATCTTCAATTTTAGGGACAGAGACGCTATCCTGCAGACTTCTAGGCTCCAAGGGCCAGTCAGACTTGACAACATGGATATTAATTTCTATCCTGACTTTACCCCAGCGGTCCAAAAGCAGAGACTGAGCTTCCTGGGTGTCAAACGTCGCCTACGGGACCTGAATCTCAAATATTCGATGCTTTTTCCAGCTAAGCTGAGGGTGGAGGTAGATGGCCGCACGCACTTTTTTGATCGTCCCGAGGCGGCCGGGGACTGGCTGGACACTTTGCCCGGAGATCGGGGCCGGGGGGGCGGGGGGGGAGCGGTTGGTGGGGAGGGCCCGCCGGATCAGGACTAAGGGACTAATGGTAGGCCTTGCTCCGGGCTGTGTTATTGTCACCATTGACTGTTAGGGTAAGTTCCCCTCCTGTGGAGGTCGTGCGGGGTCTCTTGGGGGATCTCCCTCCTCCTCTGGGGGACTAGTTAGTTTTCTTCTATGGGGCGACAGGCACACTGCACTTTGGGGGGGCTGTTTGGGCTCATGCAGGGGTGCAGGGTGGGGGGAGTTCAGTTGGGATGGGTGGGTTGGGGTGGGGTGTGGTTCGTTTCTACCGCAAGGCAAACCCTTTATTGTACTGGTGTTCTTGAGTTGCTCTCGGGGGGACAAATGATGGCTTCTGTATGTGATGGGGGGTAGGGACCTGACTTTGTTGTCCTGGAACGTTAACGGGCTGGGGGATAGGATTAAGCGGGGTGTGGTCCTGCAGTATCTGAAACGGATTTCGCCTGATGTGGTCTTTCTGCAGGAGACACACCTTATTGGTAACTCCTTTTGTGCCATGAATCGACGTGGTTATCGTTTGGTGGCCCACTCGGGCTTTACGTCAGGCTCACGAGGGGTGGGCATTATGGTCAAGACCTCGCTCCCGCTAGAAATAGACGAGGTGCGCCATGATGAGAGGGGACGCTACACTGTTTTGGTGGGGAGAATGGAGGGCAAAGTAGTCGTCTTTGTCTCAGTGTACGTCCCACCGGGGTTACAGTCCACCACCTTTGCGGACCTGGGACGCCTCCTTCTTGACCTTCCGGGGGGGCTTCTGGTGGTTGGGGGGGACTTCAACGCGGTGGTTTCTGGGACTATGGATCGTTATCCCCCTAGGGACCTCCCCCGGGCGCAGGCGTGGCTGTCGGGCCTTTTGGACACACTGGGATTGGTGGACTGCTGGCGTTTAAAGCATCCCACTCAGCTGCAGTACACCTTCCATTCGGGTGCCCATGGTAGCCTCTCGCGGCTTGATCATATCCTTGTCCCTGCGGCCTATTCCGGGAGGGTGGGGGAGGTGCGCCATTTGGCGAGGGGCATTTCAGATCACTCCCCGCTCCTGTTGCACTTTGGCGTCTTCCCGAGGGGTGGGGGGCAGGGTAGCTCCAATCAACGCTTGGTACCTGCGCGACCCCACTATTCGCGCTGCCTTGATTAAATCCTTGCAACGGTATTTCGAGGAGAATGTGGGGTCAGTCCTGTCGGCTATCTCCCTGTGGGAGGCCTTCAAGACAGTGCTGAGAGGGGAGGCCCTCTCCTTTATTTCCCATGCCCGGAGGCGCGCACAGGAGGAGGTGACCCGGGTGGAGGCCGAAATTACTGAATTGGAGGGTGATTTGGGGAGTGGGGTGACTGACGCTGCGCTCCACGTTCTGCACCTTAAGCAGGCGGCCTATAGGGCCCTCGTCACGGAGGCGGCCAGGGGCCTCAGCAGAGAGCAACAGGGGCGATTGTATGATGTGGGTGATAAGGCGGGCAAGTTGATTGCGTGGTTGGATAAGAAGGAGAGAGCGAGTCGCGTGGTCCCGCTGATTGAGAGGACGGATGGCGTGCGTGTCATTGAGCCGGAAGGCATTGTCTCTTGCTTCGCGGATTATTTCCGCGAGGTATATTCCCCGGTTTCTCCCTGCTCGGAGGAGGATTCCCATGCCCTGCTGCGTGACATCGCGCTCCCCTCCCTTTCTGTGGAGGACAGGGAGTTGCTGGATGCCGCCCCCACCTCGGACGAAATCGCCCTCGCCATCCGCTCGGTCGCTTCTGGCAAGGCCATGGGCCCGAACGGCATTCCTATCGAGTTATACAAGCTGCGACCGGATGTCCTGGCACCCCACCTCCGCGCAATGTTCCTCGCGGCCCACTCGCGGGGCTCCCTCCCGCCGGACCAGCGTCTGGCTACCATCGTGGTCATCCACAAGGAGGGGAGACCTCGAGATCGGGTCACATCCTATCGGCCTATCTCGCTTTTGAATGCGGAACCTAAAATCCTCGCCAAGGTGCTCGCCAACCGGCTGGTCGGCGTGGTGGGCGACCTGGTCCACCAAGACCAGTCCGGCTTTATCCCCCATCGCAACACGGCTCTTAATCTGCGACGCCTGCACGGCGTGCTAGCGCGTGTTCCGGTCGTGCGGGAGCCGGCCATCTTGGCGTCTTTGGACGCCACTATGGCGTTCGACACACTTGAGTGGCCGTACATCTGGGCGATGCTGGCGAAATTTGGCTTTGGGCCGGGTTTCATCAGCTGGGTCAAATTGCTGTACTCGGACCCACTTGCGCAGGTGGTGGTGAACGGTCGAGTCTCGGCCCCATTTGTGCTGGGACGGGGCACGCGACAGGGTTGCCCCCTGTCGCCGCTCCTGTTCGCACTGGCCTTGGAACCCCTGGCGGAGTGGCTGCGGTGGCACCCTTCTATCCGAGGTCTCCGTTGGACCCCTGAGTATGAGGACCGCGTGTCTCTCTATGCAGACGACATCCTTTTGTACTTAGCCTCCCCGCGCAAATCACTGATTGTCCTGGTCGATGTTCTGCACTCTTTTGGCCGCAATTCAGGCCTTGTCATCAACTGGGCCAAATCCTGTGTCTATGTGCTCTCCGGGGAGGCTCCTCTCCTCCCGCGGGGCTGTCCGATCCAGATTGCCTCGGAGGGATTTCGATATTTGGGTGTCTACATTACGCTGGACCCGGTGGCCCGCTACGAGCGAAATTTGCTTCCCCCCTCCAGTGCTTGAAGGAGGATGTCGCGCGCTGGAGGCGCTTGCCACTTTCGCCGCTCGGCCGGGCGGCGTTGTTCAAGATGATGTCACTGCCGCGCTTCCTGTACGCTCTCCAGAACACTATGGACTTGGTCCCAGCGCGCTACTTCCGTGAAGTGGAGGGTTTACAGCGCCGCGTATAGCCTTGGCAAAGTTGACGCTCCCGTGGTACGACGGAGGGATTGCCCTCCCGGATATTAAACGGTATTACTGGGCCTCCCAGTTAGCTGCAATTAATCAGGGCCTCTATGGGCCCGCCCTAAACCCGGCATTTGAAATGGACAAGATGCTCCTGCCCGGTGGCGACTACAACCGAGCGCTCTACGCTAGTGTGCCCGATTCCCGCTTGACGGGACCCACGCGTGTCATGGTGCGAGTTTGGCACGCGGCTAATGCAGCTATGGGCTGGAAGGACCGTTTGACCCGGGCGTCACCGCTGTATGCGTCTGAGAGGTTGGGCTCTCTGTGGACCTCGAAAGGCTTTGAGCAGTGGGACACTATAGGCATCAGTACAGTGGGGGATCTCTGGACGAGGGGAGGATTTAAAACATTCGAGACGTCGCAGGCGGAGTTTCAGCTGCGGGGCAGTGAATACTTTCGGTACCTGCAGGTCCGTCACGCGCTGGGCTCCGTCTTCCCAGATGTGGCCTCCATCCCGGAGTCCTCCCCCCTGGAGGATCGAGTGCTAGATGGCCATGTTCCGGACAGCACGATCTCCCTCATTTACAAGAAACTGATAAATGATCGCTCGGGCTTACTGACTGGCCTCCGCGAGGCCTGGGTTGCCGATGGGCTGGAGTTGGACGACGAGGACTGGAGTTCCGCGGTGGCCTCTCTGAAGGAGGTGGCCATCCCGGCTCGCCTTCGTTTCGTCCAGCTTAAGATACTCCACCGGGTGTACATGCCGGGGCCAAGGCTCCTGCGTATGGGCTATGCCGAGGACGGATTGTGTAGGCGTGGGTGTGGTGCTTCAGCGACTTTTTTGCACATTTTGTGGGAATGCCCGAGGGTGGAGCGATTCTGGCGTGGTGTGCATGAGGTCCTGCGAGCGGTTACGCATGTCGCGCTGTTGCCTGAAGCGAGGAGATGTTTGCTGAATGTGTGGGAACCGACCGATTATTCGGTTCCGCAGACGCGATGGGTGACTCTGGGCTATATGGTGGCTAAACGGGACGTTGCACAGCTGTGGGGATCCCAGAGGTCCCCGGCGGTGTCGGCCTGGAAAGAACACATGGATTGGTGCATGTTCCGAGAAAAGGTGGTGTATGTGGCGCGGGGTAAGCCTGGGGCATGGGTGAAGATATGGGGCCCCTGGAACGCCTACCGCGGGGATATTTGCGAGCCGCCATTGTTGCCTCCCGCTTCACCAGCTCCATCCCCCTAGTTTACTCCCTCCCTCAGTTCCGAGCACAGTATTCTCCCAGTCCCAGACCTGTTTCCCTTCCCCTCTCAGGTGTTTTCAGTAGATGGTTTGGGGTCCCCCATTTGAGGAGCACGTGCTGCCACTTTCGATCGTGGGTTGCCTTGCGGGTGTGTGTTTATTTATGTTGTTGTGTTGTATAAAATGGAACCGTATTGTGGGCTCAGAGCCATATGGCCAGCGTTGTGGACACCTCCTGCCTTAGTGTCTATGTAAAGCTACGTGCCTCATTGTATGTATGTCATTTGTTATCGTCACTTTAGCGGCCGGCCGGAAGGTTGTAGGCCCATACCTGTATATATTTGAGATTGCAATAAACGGTTTCAAAAAAAAAAAAAAAAAAAAAAAAAAAAAGATTAAGGGAGGAAACTTATATTTGGGATTTGTAGACCTGTCTTCCGCTTTCGGTAGGAAAACTGGCATCTGTCATGATATTTAAAAATTTTGGACACGACTATAGAATTTACAAACAATTTTTCATATCTGGGGGTCCTATTTCATAAAGAAGGCACATGGAATCACGCTATCTCGACAAGGGCACTATTATTTAGAAGTGATTGTATGGCCCTACGAAATGTTGCCATTAAGTTGGTTACAAATCCCCCTCAAGAGATGCTTACATTTTATAAGGCTAAATGTATTAATATAGCATCATTTGGGGTAGGTATATGGGGCATGCAAAATGTACGGCGCTACAACTGATGAAAAATGAGTTCTTGAGGTATTTGCTTGCCACACCCAAAAGTACTTCCACGTTTGATTGCCATGCTGAGTTGGGAGCCCCGTTTCTTACTGACTTAATTAGGATCCAACTATTTTACTTTGGCACAAAGTTTGGACATCAGAACATGCTGCCATACACCGTGCTATTATAGGGGACTGTTTAAAATCAACTTTGCATACACGTATGCCATGGCTGACATACATACATTAGCAGGAAAGATCTAAAATACAAATGCATTACGCATTTAGAGAACATGAAATTGACTGCTGAATTATTAAAGCCCACTGATTTAAGAAATCAGCTTATTTTTACCAGTTATGATATGCAGCCATACTTGAAAGTTGTACCCAGATTTGTCCAGACTCGTTTTAGAATGGATATTTTTCATAGGATGGGTAGCTTCTCTGAACCCAATGATTGGTCTTCAAACCTAGGTAATTGTCCCAGTGACAATATAATGATACAGAGCACTATAGATGTTGTACTGTTTTTTGTAAATTCTATAAAGAGTGAAGGAAACGCTATATCTTAAGCCTTCTAAATCCATTACAGTTTACCCAATGCCGCCCGGTGTATCTTTTTCTGCAAACATTGCCCACCATTGATATCTGTTGTAGAATGTCAAGTTTTTTATGGGCCGCTTTTTATGCTAGAAAGAACATTTTGATAAATGATAGGATTATTTCTGTATGATATTGGATAAGTGATCAATTGATTCGTGACGTTTTATTATCACATTATTATTTTATACAATATAAATCATAAAATATGGATTTTAACAAAAATCTAATCTGTTACTATGAATTATAATAAGAGATGTCGACAGGAATGTATGGCGGACCCTGAGCTGAGGTTTTTACACTCCTTCATTTCTTATTTTTCTATGTTTTAGATCGAATGTATAAAATTTAAGCGGGTGGGATAAATGAGGATCAATATGATCGACGAATACTTAAATTGAATGGTTATTTTTTAATAACCGAATAAAGTTCATTTGAATTGAATTGAATGAAAAGGATTGATTTTAAAATGTATTGTTGTAAATGACTTTGGATTTTTTATTGTATTTTAATGCACTCCTTTTGGTGTGCTTTTATGGTTTAATTTACTTAGATTGAATAAGGCTGCTACTTGACTTGACTTGATTTCGCAGGGATTCTTTCTTGGGGAAGATCTCACGCTGGGCTCTTTTTTTAACCCTGATTTAAGGGTGGATTTGGAGCCTTGCTTTTCAACCTTAACAATCACCAAACAAAAGGTATTTTGCATTCAAAAAGTAATATTTTACAAAAGATCAAAGAAAAGCATTTGGTCCAATTAGGATTCAATCCAATACTTTCATTAAATCTGTTGTAGATGAGTTGGGCATTACCATAAACAAGAGCCCAACATTGTCACACAAATCATTAGTAACAGCAACATAAATATCTGAAAACGAATAACCAACACAATGCAACACATTACACAACATATATGCCATGCAAGTAGTGTTTATCCATCACCAAAACTTCGTCTTAGCAAACAATTCAGACCGGTTTACAGGGAAACCTTACAAGCTGTCCAAGAAAATATGAGTTGTCTTTTATGTGCAGAGCTGGCATACAATAACTTATATTACGATCAATTTTTTTGTGTTGTACATTTGCAACTTAACAAGAAAAAAAGGTGCTTGGCGGGAGAATCCTATAAGCAGAGGTCAAGCAGTGTTAGTTCTTTGTTGAGTGAGCCCCACATAGGACAGTAATTAGTATCCCTTTTGGCCCTTTTTCTGAAGTGTGTTTACGCCTTTTGTCCCTCTGTGCTTCTAGGGTGTGCTCAGGACAACGGAACTAGGGGTGAATATCTTCTGTTCCTTGTAATTGATCTAAGGTCTTGTCTTAAATACAAGCACACGTGCTCAGCAGTGCTTGTGCATCTGGTAGAGACACAGTCTAGCCGCAGATTCCTTAACTTAGAATATCCCCAGGCGTCAGACTGGATCCGGAAAAAATCTTCAGCAGTACCCCTGCGCGCCGGGAGATGGCGTTACATGGCTCCATCCTGACGTCGTCCACGGATATGACGTCAATGGAGCCATATAAGTCCCTCCCTGCACGCTGACGTCAGTATTCAACTGTGAAACTTTTCCGTGCCACAAGACAGAGTCACTTTTAAAACTGTGAGAGTGCGGGAACAGTGTGTCAAAAAAGATCAAAATCGTTGAAACTATGACAATAAACAACAGAAATGGTGAAAAACAACACCATGCATGACAGTAAAACAGCAATTTGTGCTGTAAGGAATTGAAGGGAGAGAGCAGGGTATCCGCTCTGAGAAACAGTCTTGCAGAAGGGGAGAACCATACCCTCCCATGAGGCTAAACGGCATTGGAAATTAACGTCATGGTAAACGATAGGCAGTCTGCAACCACAGGAAGTAACTGTAAGGGGCAACAAGACTGGAACAATATGACCAATGGTAATAGACCACATTTCTGCAACAACAGAGAGTGTGCAACCATACACCGTAAAAAGGGCTTATTAACCATATCATAGGCAAATAGACCCCCAACAATTGACTGTAGAACAGTCAAAGAGACCCCAAGTAATGGATATAAAATAGATGAGTGAGGAAGGGAGGGAAAAAAAACATGATTAGGCCCCACACTGGAAGAACCAGGGTGTAGGAGTGTGAAAGGATATAGGAACCCACCACCCAATACGAGAATGGGTGGAGAAGCAACTGATAAATACAGAATGAGCCATTATGACCAGTAGGGAGGTGAAGTAGACCACCCCACAGGAAGACAAAGGCCACCTACAAGGAGGCAAGTGGGAAAAAACCCAACCTGAAAAGGTCCTCGCAGAACGGGGAGGATGGGTGGGCGTTAAGGAATCTGCGGCTAGACTGCGTCTCTACCAGATACATTGTTACTGAAGGTAAGTAACACATTCATCTGATAGAGACATCTAGCCACAGATTCCTTAACTTAGAATAGATACCAAAGTCATACTCCATTGGAGGAGGTTCTGCGGCTGAAAACCCACCAAATTCCAAAGAGAACTAAGCTGTCAATAACATTGACTAAAACACGGTGGGGACAGCAAATGCCAGCGCGGGTGACACCAGACCTATGAAGCTCTGTAGGGGAGCTATAAGAAGGGGAGTCAAAGGCACCAAACCCCGTCAGAGGACGGATGAGACCTACCTCGTCCAGGCAGGAACAAAAGGAAGACACGGAACCTACAAGGTCAGTGCATAATGGAAAAAAGTGGATAAACTTCTGCAAAAATAGGTTCAACTGAGCACCAGATCCCCTGGATCCGCAAGGGACACAGTCCCAGAGAAGGGACAAGACAGTATGACAGCGTCAGAGCATACAAACTAAGCATACATCACAGTGGATGCCCAAAAAAATGGTGAGGGAATAACGTCACCATGCTGAGATATACAGAACCATGACTACCAGGAGATACGTGTATGTGGATGACAGGATACACACAAGGAGACAGTGTGTATCACGAGAACTACACCACACCTATGCAAAAGCCCACTGTACGCAGAGGTACAAACGGCGAAGGATAGTCCGGTAAGATACAGAGGGCTCGCTCCCATAAGAGAGAGAGAGAGCGATCTGGGGTAAAGACCTCCAATACTAGGACAAGGTAAAACCTACGAAGCGTGCTCTCTCACTGTGGGTAAGCTCAAGACAAACATATATATGTGTGTATATATATACATATATGTTATATATATATATATATATATATATATATATATATATATATATACACACATATAGAGACGTATATATAAGCAAATTGTGAAAAAATGAAAAGCAAGGGGAAGAACTCGAAGAGCATGCGCCAGGTAAAAAGAGACTCCACAAGAGGTACCAACAGCACCAGTGTGAAGCAGCGCAGTATACAACAATGTCAAGACACCTAAAAAGCGACAGTATCCCCTCAGCGGGGAACGAACCCTGGCCTCCCGTGAGACAGGCAGGGACACTGACCACTACACTCACGAGGAAAGAGTGAGAAATACACAGACATATATCTGACAGAGAAAGAAAGCAATATCACCTTTAGTGTTGACTGAGAACCCACAACCAGTGAAACACCTGGAGTGGAACACATAACCTTTGGAGTAAGAGTCAGAGACCTCAACCACTAGGCCACAGTGGGTCAGAAAACAGCAGCAGAGACCAGGAGCAGAAGCACCTATACCTCTGCGCTGCAATTATCAAAGGGACCGGAGTCCCTGCCAGGGAAGTGCAGATGGAACCAGAAAACAAGGCAACGCACAGCAGTGACGTAGCTGGCAGACATTCCACTGCCTATAGGCAAAAATCCCACTGGACCCGAGCAATGAGAGAAGATGTAAGCACTTCCTCCCACCAGGAATGGACCAGAATAGAATGCAGCCAAGACAGGGGCGCGAGGAACACAGCCGGCACCCTGTGATAGCGAACATATCCTGTGTGTATACACATGTCGAATCCACACAGAACACGGAAAAAACTGTTCCGGAATGGAACAGAACACCATGCCCCCAAGGGGCACGTGCCGACAAGCAGAAAGAGCACAGCGAAGCCGAAAGAACACGCCGTGGACAGCCAGGCGTAGCAGACACCCAAACAACACTTCGGGGAAGTGTGCCTCCACAGAGGCAGGAGAGAACTACGGACCAACCTAGACGACAACCCAGATGCCCCAGGAGAGAGCCACACCAACCCCGTGGGTCTCACTACAGGGGACGTCCTACCACAGTAGGAAGAGTGGGACGAATCAGGAGACCTGCAGTATAGACAGAAAATAATCATTCCAAAGAAGACTCTGCGGGAGCCTTCGAAACTTCCCGTGGAAGGAAGAGCAGCTATACAATAGCCAACAAGTACCCCACATAGAGTATGGCACATCCCTATAAAAGCAAGGGACACCTCTTTAGACGAGCTCTTAGGCAGAGGGGTCAAAAAGAAATGCAGAAACAGCTGGCCAGCTGTAGCAAAAGAAGGACAAGATGGTGAAAAGCCGCACAGTCCGTCTTGGCAATAAACGTCTTGAACCCAGAGACGGAGCACCAGAAAAAGCAGTGACAATACTGCAACTAAAAGCCAAAGTCCACAACAAGGTCTATACATGAGATGCTGACCCGCAGAGTCAGCATGTCGGTCAAACAGGGTGACCCCATCAAAGGGAAAATCCCTAAGACGCTCCTGGACATTGGCAGGGAAACAGCCATCACGCAGCCAGGCATGGCGACGCAGAGCAACTGACCGGACCATAGCTCGATCCTCCGAATCAGTGGTGTCCATGGCCGACCAAATGGAAAATTGCGCCATTTCCCAGCCATCACGAATCAACCGATCCATGTCAGTCTGAGGACCCTCCGGAAGAGAGGGAAGGAGGCCCTCGTCCGAGTCCCAAAGGACTGAAGTAGCCTGTGCAAACATGCAAGACGTGTTCAGGGATCTAAGGCCTGCACTGGTGGATGCAAATACATGGAGACCACACAACTCCAACCATCGAGACTCCCTAGTGGGAGGGAGTAACGGAGGAGGGGCAGAAGGCAGCGAGACTGAAGCCGCCTGAATTACCAGCCCTTGAGCCCTAGGATGGAGGGACAAACAGACAGGGTCATCTGGAGCAGGGCAATGTCGAAGTGCAATAGCACGATCCACTGGGTCCCCCGAAGAGGGCCTCGCCCAAGTCCCCAGAAGAGTGTCGTATAATGCTCCACTTCCATGGTGCCCTGGTGGTGCAAATCCAGCAAGGAATCAGAGGACAGAGAGACTGAGGTTGGCTGCACTTGTAAAATGTCCATAGCCCTGCGAACCGCCCTCGCAAAAGCCGCACTAGCCACCGTGGCCATCCGAGGTGACGACAACAGGTCAACCCATAGGGGCCTCCTCAGTTTCGGCCTCCACATTCTCCACCAACCGATGAAGGGCTGAGGATGGCATCGGCGTCGATCGGCGTCGTCTCGACATCGATAATCCCCAAAGGAGCCTCGTACGTCTGGCGTTGGACCGGCGTCGACACGACCTCCACCAAGGTGGGAACCTGCGGAGAGAAACGGAGTCGACTCGGAGTCGAGAACTGCGCTGTAGCCTCAGCCGGCGTCAACGCAGGGAGCCTCACAGGGCTGTGCGAGATGACATGGAAGGCTTGGACGTGCGAGTAGGATGCCCCTCCGGGCCGTGTCCCGACGTCGCAGCGACTCCGGAACCGAAGTCAGGATGCTCGACCGACGCCGAAGGCAAACTCGTCGGCGAAATCCTGATCTGGGCCCCTACCCCCTCTGTGGGGCTCGAAGGCGCGCCAGGGAGAGGGGATGACCCAAAGCTGGCTAGTAAGGCCAGAGAATATGCCTCCATCTGGGCCCTAGTTGTCCCAGCCCCAGGAAATGGCGGGTAAGTGGGGGTCGACTCCTGAGGACCCAAGTCATCGCGTAAGGTTGGCGACCTGCGTGACTTCTTTTTCTTGTGCTCACCTGCGGCAGGAGAGCGTCGTCTGTGGGAACGACTCCACGACCTGTCCCGAACCGACCCCTCAGCACGAGAAGGAGACCGGTGGCGTGAGGACTCCAAACGGGACATCCGGACGGACAGAAACTTCATGTGATATTCCCGCAGGGACTTCGACTTCAGCCGTCGGCAGGTGTCGCACTCCTCAGAGTCATGGTGCTCTCTCAAGCACCACATACAGATCACGTGTGGATCTGTCGCCGACATCTGCCACGTACAGGATTCACACGCCTTGATGCCCGAAGGCATCACACACTGTTTCCGGACGCCAAAGGCGTTGAGAAGGCCCGAAAAACAAAAAGCAGGCCAGAGTAATTGATTCTCTGTATCCGCGTTGGGACGTGGAAAAGAAGAAAACTGACTTCAGTGCGCCGGGAGGGACTTATATGGCTCCATTGACCTCATATCCATTGACGACGTCAGGACGGAGCCATGCAACGCCATCTCCCGGCGTGCAAGGGTACTGCTGAAGATTTTTTCCGGATCCAGTCTGACGCCTGGGGATATTCTAAGTTAAGGAATCTGCGGCTAGATGTCTCTATCAGATACCCTGAGCAATTGTCAGTAGTTAGATGTATATCACCTTTTGTGTGTTTGATGTAACAAGTGGCAAGGGCATGCCCAGACATGTGCCACTGAAATGAAGCTACACTCGACTGACGACCCCCAATCAGGTCGAATTTGGTCTTTGGTTGCATGTGTTCCAGTTCAGAAAGGGCCTGTCAGTTCAGGCAGTGTCAGGAATGATTTGCACATGGCTGGGTCCAAACTCAGTTGGCATGCTGAGTAAAAGAACAATAGTTTGGAATGCTACCAATTTTCCTGTGGTTTGACTTATTGCAAGCATTCTTCCCATTAAACTTTGTGTGTTAGACTTTTGGGAAAGCAAAAGTACAAATAGCTTCTTTCACTCTTCTCTTCCCCTCAACAGAAAATGTGACACTCCCATAGTTGTGTTCCGACTAGTGCGATGTCGCCATAATAGTGTATTCTTAGGAGTGTGATGATAGCATAGCTCTAGCCCCTAGGACTTACCTGTGCTTGATCCTACAACTAGACAACCCACTTTTGGACCCTACACCTGTGCACTGAGGAGTCCTCCTCACTCCTTTCCTTCCTATCATTCTCTCACTCACACACTCAGGTTTGTCTGTTGTACCATTTCGCAGTTCTAGCAGTGTCTGTTTTACCATTTCATTGTCATCTCCATCTGTTTGTGTGCCTTTTTCTCTGTCCTGCCTTATTTGTTTTACTATTTCATTATTATATCCATCTGTTTTGTGCCTGTCTCTCTGTTGTGCCTTCTTTGCGACCTGTTGCCTCTATTTGACACTGTCTTGACTGAGCGTTTTTCCACTGTCCTTCCCGTCTTTGTCTTTATGCGTTTTCTGCCATTTCTGCTCTCCACATTTCTCTCTCAAGCTGCCACTGTGGTACTTTTTTACCTTCTGCTATTTTCTCCTCTTGCTCTGCTGCTTGAATGCGATTCCCTGCTTCTTCTGCTCTGCAGTCTTCCCTGCCGACCCTTACTCTCCTCACACACACCATTTCTTGCTCTCTTACTTCCTGCCTCCCTACCAGACCCGCTCACTGCTTCTTGCACTAATCCACCCTCACAACACCTACTTAATAGTGGACACGCAGCAGATGCGCACAGTGGACGTGCAAAAGGCATGGCAAAAGTGCTCCAAAGGCAAGCCTGCCTGTGCAATCCTGAGCCTGGAGCATGCCCAGTGCTAGAAACCCTGGCCCCTCCTGATCCACTGCTATTTTGCCAGGATCCTTTGTGTACTCAACACTGGACTCCGCTCTCCGTTCTACTGCAGCACGCACCATACAACACAAGAGAGTCTTCATCTGCCTCTCCTTCAAGTTCTCATGCACTCTTAAACATTCCACAATCACCACAGCAACAGCACACAACACTCTACTCACCCAAACTCACACAGACCAATCACTACCTTCACACCATGTCACACTTGCATGCATGCTTCTGAACACCCGCTTGCCCCCCAGACAGGCCACAAAGATATGGGATCTTCTGCAAGATCACACTCTGGATATGCTTTTGCTCACATAAACATGGCTGAGCCCAACCCCTGTCCTGGAAATCGCTTCATCCATGACCACAAAATTGCCAGACAGGACCGTAAGTACAAGCCTGGAGGCGGAGTTATCATTATTCACAAGGATACCATCAACTATTCGACCTTCATGGGCACAACCACTAGCTGCATTGACCTTACCTTTAAGCTTGACATCACAGCCAATATCACTCTGTGAGGTACTCTTGTATATAGACCTCTGAACCTTACGCCAACGTTGCCAGCGACATCATGGACTTCATTGCACCCCTCATTATAGACTGTAGCACCTTCATTATCTTTGGGGAACTCAACTTCCACCTAGAAGACCACATTGACCCAAACTCCGAAGCTCTCATCGAGAACCTCTGAAACCTAGAACTCACCCAGCATGCCATCAAACCCACTGATGCTGGACACCTCCTGGACTCAATCTACACCTCCTTCAGCAACGTCACAGTCGACAAGCTAGCGCCAATGACCTAGACAGACCACGTCCTTGCCAGTTTCAACATTCCCATCCCGCACCACCACTAACACCAGACCCGCCTGTAGGACCTGGAATAAAATTACAGAGGCAGACTAGAACTCCGCCTTCTCCTCGTACCACCTCGATCGCGGCAACAATCTACTGAATGATATTGGGAACTTTAACAACTTGATCACTGCTTGCACTGATGCACTGGCTCCCCTCAAACGAAGCACCAAGGCAAGATCCTGACCACAAGCCAGCTGGTACAGTAAAGAACTCAAATTGACAAAACGCCTTTTCAAGCAACTGGAGTGCATATGAAGAACCACCCTAGGTAGCACAGAAAAGACATCTTCAAATCCACCTTAAGACGCTACTACCAGCTGATCCAGAACCCCAAGCACACAGCTATAGCAGACCGCATGAACAACAGCAAGAAAAGCTTCCCATTGTCAAGGATTTCATCTAGCCTCCAGCCACCACCAGCAGCAGCATCAACCCCCTCACAAGATCTCTATACCAAGCTCTTGGAATTCTTCAGCAACAAATTCACATCCTTCTATGGCAATTTCGACGTGCAACTTGACACTGTTGCCCTATAAACTCCATTGCCCATTGAGACCAAAGAAAGAATCCTGAGTGGGTGGCATGCATCACCACAGATGAAACGGCAGCTACTAACATAGGGGCCCTGGTTGACCCCTACTCCCACCACTTCTTTGGATCAGCAAAGCACTAACACCCATACTCAATTCCTCCATCGACTTGGTCACATTCTTTAACACCTGTATACATGTCACCATCATCCTCTGCTCAAGAAGCCCTCCAAAGACCCAATCAAGCATATCAACTGACCTCAGCAACCACCAGCTCCTCAATGCTACACAGTCCTCATCAGATGCCTGCATGACATCGAAATCCAAGGTCCCACTTTAAGTGACTGGAGTATTAGTTGAGGTGAGTGAGAACCCACCTCAAATAATAATCACAAACCTTGTGAGTGTGAACCAAAAGTCACTAAATAAACCTGTTCCTAACCCACTGGTGACTAGGCACAAAACCAGTCAGGCTAAACTTAGTGGCAATGTGTAAAGTATTTATGCAACACTCAATCAGTGATAAAGTGAAAAACACAAAACAAGAAAACATACCAAACCAATTTACTAAAGTTTAATAAATGACACAAAAATGACAAAATCTAAACATTAGAATCAGTGATATGACTTTTTCAAGTTTGAATTAAAAAATAGCATCGAAAAGCACAAAGCAACAACCACGGTCATCTAGTCATGCTAACCTGGATCAAAGTAAAACTTTAAGGTCAACGAGATTGAATGAGGATTGGATAGAGGGAACAGGTTAGGAGAAAAGGTGGTTGTCAACGAGTTGTCGGCAGGGCAAGCTGGATTCAGAGCAGGGCTTGATGATGGTGGGTTGCCAAACAGCAAGGTCCCAGTTGGTCGTCAATGGACGGGCGAAGTCTGAAGGCTGTGTCCAGGGAGGCCTCGATGTCAATGGGATGCTGCTCAGAATCGGTCCTAAAGAAGCTCTCTATGTTCGGACTTAGAAACTTTTCTGGAAGTCAAATCTCCTTCAGCGGGGCTTTGACTCTACAGCAGCCTGGTGTAGTACTGGTTCTCTGAAGGAAAAGTTGGCAAAAGGTTTTAAAAGTCCCAGCTTTTGCAGTTTGGTTAGGAGTACACTCTAACACCAGCTATGGGTCCAGGACCTGATGGGCACCACTTGGGGATTAGGACTCACTCCAACAGAGGCCAGTAGCTGGTCCCAGGGCAGGTCCAGTTGGAACTAGTCAGCTGACATGAATCAACCGATCCATGTCAGTCTGAGGACCCTCCGGAAGAGAGGGAAGGAGGCCCTCGTCCGAGTCCCAAAGGACTGAAGTAGCCTGTGCAAACATGCAAGACGTGTTCAGGGATCTAAGGCCTGCACTGGTGGATGCAAATACATGGAGACCACACAACTCCAACCATCGAGACTCCCTAGTGGGAGGGAGTAACGGAGGAGGGGCAGAAGGCAGCGAGACTGAAGCCGCCTGAATTACCAGCCCTTGAGCCCTAGGATGGAGGGACAAACAGACAGGGTCATCTGGAGCAGGGCAATGTCGAAGTGCAATAGCACGATCCACTGGGTCCCCCGAAGAGGGCCCCGCCCAAGTCCCCAGAAGAGTGTCGTATAATGCTCCACTTCCATGGTGCCCTGGTGGTGCAAATCCAGCAAGGAATCAGAGGGCAGAGAGACTGAGGTTGGCTGCACTTGTAAAATGTCCATAGCCCTGCGAACCGCCCTCGCAAAAGCCGCACTAGCCACCGTGGCCATCCGAGGTGACGACAACAGGTCAACCCATAAGGGCCTCCTCAGTTTCGGCCTCCACATTCTCCACCAACCGATGAAGGGCTGAGGATGGCATCGGCGTCGATCGGCGTCGTCTCGACATCGATAATCCCCAAAGGAGCCTCGTACGTCTGGCGTTGGACCGGCGTCGACACGACCTCCACCAAGGTGGGAACCTGCGGAGAGAAACGGAGTCGACTCGGAGTCGAGAACTGCGCTGTAGCCTCAGCCGGCGTCAACGCAGGGAGCCTCACAGGGCTGTGCGAGATGACATGGAAGGCTTGGACGTGCGAGTAGGATGCCCCTCCGGGCCGTGTCCCGACGTCGCAGCGACTCCGGAACCGAAGTCAGGATGCTCGACCGACGCCGAAGGCAAACTCGTCGGCGAAATCCTGATCTGGGCCCCTACCCCCTCTGTGGGGCTCGAAGGCGCGCCAGGGAGAGGGGATGACCCAAAGCTGGCTAGTAAGGCCAGAGAATATGCCTCCATCTGGGCCCTAGTTGTCCCAGCCCCAGGAAATGGCGGGTAAGTGGGGGTCGACTCCTGAGGACCCAAGCCATCGCGTAAGGTTGGCGACCTGCGTGACTTCTTTTTCTTGTGCTCACCTGCGGCAGGAGAGCGTCGTCTGTGGGAACGACTCCACGACCTGTCCCGAACCGACCCCTCAGCACGAGAAGGAGACCGGTGGCGTGAGGACTCCAAACGGGACATCCGGACGGACAGAAACTTCATGTGATATTCCCGCAGGGACTTCGACTTCAGCCGTCGGCAGGTGTCGCACTCCTCAGAGTCATGGTGCTCTCTCAAGCACCACATACAGATCACGTGTGGATCTGTCGCCGACATCTGCCACGTACAGGATTCACACGCCTTGATGCCCGAAGGCATCACACACTGTTTCCGGACGCCAAAGGCGTTGAGAAGGCCCGAAAAACAAAAAGCAGGCCAGAGTAATTGATTCTCTGTATCCGCGTTGGGACGTGGAAAAGAAGAAAACTGACTTCAGTGCGCCGGGAGGGACTTATATGGCTCCATTGACCTCATATCCATTGACGACGTCAGGACGGAGCCATGCAACGCCATCTCCCGGCGTGCAAGGGTACTGCTGAAGATTTTTTCCGGATCCAGTCTGACGCCTGGGGATATTCTAAGTTAAGGAATCTGCGGCTAGATGTCTCTATCAGATACCCTGAGCAATTGTCAGTAGTTAGATGTATATCACCTTTTGTGTGTTTGATGTAACAAGTGGCAAGGGCATGCTCAGACATGTGCCACTGAAATGAAGCTACACTCGACTGACGACCCCCAATCAGGTCGAATTTGGTCTTTGGTTGCATGTGTTCCAGTTCAGAAAGGGCCTGTCAGTTCAGGCAGTGTCAGGAATGATTTGCACATGGCTGGGTCCAAACTCAGTTGGCATGCTGAGTAAAAGAACAATAGTTTGGAATGCTACCAATTTTCCTGTGGTTTGACTTATTGCAAGCATTCTTCCCATTAAACTTTGTGTGTTAGACTTTTGGGAAAGCAAAAGTACAAATAGCTTCTTTCACTCTTCTCTTCCTCTCAACAGAAAATGTGACACTCCCATAGTTGTGTTCCGACTAGTGCGATGTCGCCATAATAGTGTATTCTTAGGAGTGTGATGATAGCATAGCTCTAGCCCCTAGGACTTACCTGTGCTTGATCCTACAACTAGACAACCCACTTTTGGACCCTACACCTGTGCACTGAGGAGTCCTCCTCACTCCTTTCCTTCCTATCATTCTCTCACTCACACATTCAGGTTTGTCTGTTGTACCATTTCGCAGTTCTAGCAGTGTCTGTTTTACCATTTCATTGTCATCTCCATCTGTTTGTGTGCCTTTTTCTCTGTCCTGCCTTATTTGTTTTACTATTTCATTATTATATCCATCTGTTTTGTGCCTGTCTCTCTGTTGTGCCTTCTTTGCGACCTGTTGCCTCTATTTGACACTGTCTTGACTGAGCGTTTTTCCACTGTCCTTCCCGTCTTTGTCTTTATGCGTTTTCTGCCATTTCTGCTCTCCACATTTCTCTCTCAAGCTGCCACTGTGGTACTTTTTTACCTTCTGCTATTTTCTCCTCTTGCTCTGCTGCTTGAATGCGATTCCCTGCTTCTTCTGCTCTGCAGTATTCCCTGCCGACCCTTACTCTCCTCACACACACCATTTCTTGCTCTCTTACTTCCTGCCTCCCTACCAGACCCGCTCACTGCTTCTTGCACTAATCCACCCTCACAACACCTACTTAATAGTGGACACGCAGCAGATGCGCACAGTGGACGTGCAAAAGGCATGGCAAAAATGCTCCAAAGGCAAGCCTGCCTGTGCAATCCTGAGCCTGGAGCATGCCCAGTGCTAGAAACCCTGGCCCCTCCTGATCCACTGCTATTTTGCCAGGATCCTTTGTGTACTCAACACTGGACTCCGCTCTCCGTTCTACTGCAGCACGCACCATACAACACAAGAGAGTCTTCATCTGCCTCTCCTTCAAGTTCTCATGCACTCTTAAACATTCCACAATCACCACAGCAACAGCACACAACACTCTACTCACCCAAACTCACACAGACCAATCACTACCTTCACACCATGTCACACTTGCATGCATGCTTCTGAACACCCGCTTGCCCCCCAGACAGGCCACAAAGATATGGGATCTTCTGCAAGATCACACTCTGGATATGCTTTTGCTCACATAAACATGGCTGAGCCCAACCCCTGTCCTGGAAATCGCTTCATCCATGACCACAAAATTGCCAGACAGGACCGTAAGTACAAGCCTGGAGGCGGAGTTATCATTATTCACAAGGATACCATCAACTATTCGACCTTCATGGGCACAACCACTAGCTGCATTGACCTTACCTTTAAGCTTGACATCACAGCCAATATCACTCTGTGAGGTACTCTTGTATATAGACCTCTGGACCTTACGCCAACGTTGCCAGCGACATCATGGACTTCATTGCACCCCTCATTATAGACTCTAGCACCTTCATTATCTTTGGGGAACTCAACTTCCACCTAGAAGACCACATGGACCCAAACTCCGAAGCTCTCATCGAGAACCTCTGAAACCTAGAACTCACCCAGCATGCCATCAAACCCACTGATGCTGGACACCTCCTGGACTCAATCTACACCTCCTTCAGCAACGTCACAGTCGACAAGCTAGCGCCAATGACCTAGACAGACCACGTCCTTGCCAGTTTCAACATTCCCATCCCGCACCACCACTAACACCAGACCCGCCTGTAGGACCTGGAATAAAATTACAGACGCAGACTAGAACTCCGCCTTCTCCTCGTACCACCTCGATCGCGGCAACAATCTACTGAATGATATTGGGAACTTTAACAACTTGATCACTGCTTGCACTGATGCACTGGCTCCCCTCAAACGAAGCACCAAGGCAAGATCCTGACCACAAGCCAGCTGGTACAGTAAAGAACTCAAATTGACAAAACGCCTTTTCAAGCAACTGGAGTGCATATGAAGAACCACCCTAGGTAGCACAGAAAAGACATCTTCAAATCCACCTTAAGACGCTACTACCAGCTGATCCAGAACCCCAAGCACACAGCTATAGCAGACCGCATGAACAACAGCAAGAAAAGCTTCCCATTGTCAAGGATTTCATCTAGCCTCCAGCCACCACCAGCTGCAGCATCAACCCCCTCACAAGATCTCTATACCAAGCTCTTGGAATTCTTCAGCAACAAATTCACATCCTTCTATGGCAATTTCGACGTGCAACTTGACACCGTTGCCCTATAAACTCCATTGCCCATTGAGACCAAAGAAAGAATCCTGAGTGGGTGGCATGCATCACCACAGATGAAACGGCAGCTACTAACATAGGGGCCCTGGTTGACCCCTACTCCCACCACTTCTTTGGATCAGCAAAGCACTAACACCCATACTCAATTCCTCCATCGACTTGGTCACATTCTTTAACACCTGTATACATGTCACCATCATCCTCTGCTCAAGAAGCCCTCCAAAGACCCAATCAAGCATATCAACTGACATCAGCAACCACCAGCTCCTCAATGCTACACAGTCCTCATCAGATGCCTGCATGACATCGAAATCCAAGGTCCCACTTTAAGTGACTGGAGTATTAGTTGAGGTGAGTGAGAACCCACCTCAAATAATAATCACAAACCTTGTGAGTGTGAACCAAAAGTCACTAAATAAACCTGTTCCTAACCCACTAGTGACTAGGCACAAAACCAGTCAGGCTAAACTTAGTGGCAATGTGTAAAGTATTTATGCAACACTCAATCAGTGATAAAGTGAAAAACACAAAACAAGAAAACATACCAAACCAATTTACTAAAGTTTAATAAATGACACAAAAATGACAAAATCTAAACATTAGAATCAGTGATATGACTTTTTCAAGTTTGAATTAAAAAATAGCATCGAAAAGCACAAAGCAACAACCACGGTCATCTAGTCATGCTAACCTGGATCAAAGTAAAACTTTAAGGTCAACGAGATTGAATGAGGATTGGATAGAGGGAACAGGTTAGGAGAAAAGGTGGTTGTCAACGAGTTGTCGGCAGGGCAAGCTGGATTCAGAGCAGGGCTTGATGATGGTGGGTTGCCAAACAGCAAGGTCCCAGTTGGTCGTCAATGGACGGGCAAAGTCTGAAGGCTGTGTCCAGGGAGGCCTCGATGTCAATGGGATGCTGCTCAGAATCGGTCCTAAAGAAGCTCTCTATGTTCGGACTTAGAAACTTTTCTGGAAGTCAAATCTCCTTCAGCGGGGCTTTGACTCTACAGCAGCCTGGTGTAGTACTGGTTCTCTGAAGGAAAAGTTGGCAAAAGGTTTTAAAAGTCCCAGCTTTTGCAGTTTGGTTAGGAGTACACTCTAACACCAGCTATGGGTCCAGGACCTGATGGGCGCCACTTGGGGATTAGGACTCACTCCAACAGAGGCCAGTAGCTGGTCCCAGGGCAGGTCCAGTTGGAACTAGTCAGCTGGGCAGCTGCAGGGAGAGAGGTCTCTGGAAGCTTTTGTGTCCCTGTAGCTCAACCAGGAAGTCTTCCAACTGACCCTTGGAGTCACTTCTGGGGTTCTTGTTCAAGGCAAGCAGGTCCTGTCTTCCTTCTGGTTCTTCAGATTGTAGGGCAGTCCTTCTTCTGATTCCTCACAGCTTCAGGAGTGCTCTAAGGAGGGTGCTGGAGTTGCCACATTTATGTCCAGTTCTAGCCTGTGAGTGGGGGACATTCCTAACCATTGGGTAAAAGTGCCCAGGGGTGGCCCTACCTATTTTTGCTTCATTTACTGGGTGCTTTACTGAAAGGTATACCACATTATCCCTCTTTCCAGTAAACAACATGGCATAACCCTTCTTGCCCTGGTCAGAGGTGTGCTATGGAAATTACCAAACACTTCCTTTTGGCGTAGCGTAGTGCTTTGCCCAGGCTTAATTATTATCCAGTTCCAGGATGGCCATCATGTTGCATGAAGATGTAACGTGACGGCCATCTTGGAAGTTATACTAAATAACATTCCAAGATTACCACCTGCTGCTATTGGCTTTGCCACATTTCTGCAATCAGTGGCAAAGCCAATATTGGCAGTGAACAGGCATTGGTAAAGCAATAAAACAAGGTCTATTGCTCAGTTTTGATACGGTAACATCCCGATATGTAAAAGCTTACAAAGGGACTGTGAGAATATGCATTATGCTGTTCCCTTCTAGAACAAGACTCCTAATAGCGAGCTGTAGAACACTACTCCTGAGAAGACATAAGGAGCAGATATAAGTAGAGTGCTTTGTTCACTCACAAAAGATGTTTCAAAATTAAAGTTGGGCATTCGGTCAAAAAAGAATTTACTCAGTCGCTGCTGAACTTGTTAAACTTAAACTAGAAGTTCACCAAAGAGAGAATGTACATATAGACAAACATATGCACTGGACTCCATTCTGGTTTATGCTGCGTTAGCAAATTTACTATTCCAAACATATTCGCAGTGCTCCCAACCTTTCTAACGAACTTTGGGTCTCATGTACACTTACACAAAAAACGTTTTATGGTTGCAAAACCTGCCTGTAATTTGAAAATGCCGAGGGTGAATGGAAAACCATGGCGGCAGACAGCAGCACGCACCCACGGGCATTTTGGGCAAAGCATTCTCATGCAGCACACACTTGGTCACAGCACTCCGGCAGCCTCAAGCCTGCAGCCATGTTCTAGGGAACTTTATGACTGGCACTGGCTGTGTTTAGCTGATCGCGCGCTGACATGCAAGGCTGGCACAGTCTCACCTCCTTGAAGGCAGCCCCCTTCTCTGACTGTACCCAGAGGGAAGCCTGACGTGCTGGACATGCGGGACCCTGCACCACAACAGCTGAAACAAACGCGACTATTATTAAAAGAAAAATGTTTCCTACCTTACAACTCGAACCAACTTTAAACTTTAGGAAAACGAGGCCTCTGCACTTCAAGGAAAGCCAAGCCGATAGTGTGTTTCAACTCTGTGCTACACCATCCGGCTGCCGTGGCTGCCCTGAAGTGTTGAGGTCAGGGAGGATAATCAAACTCCCGCTGGCGGCACGGGCAGCTCCTGGGGGCCCAGGTCCATTGGCAGGAAATTGAAGAAAGAAAAAACACATAATCATGCCTGCCTCATGCTGAGTCCGAACCGTGCAACATTGGAGTCTGTTCACGTGACCTGATGGACTGGCGCGAGCGGTCGGGTCCCACTCTAGCAGAGGGTGCCAATTTGATACTAAATGCCATTGTGTGATCCTCGGCACATAGTGTCCCAGGCGGCCACCAAAAGGTGTCAGCGGCGCTAATAGGGAGTGGGTGGGGTGGCAGGCCCACTGAGGGCAGGCCCCACCCGGCAGGTGTCACTCACTGTCTCGGACTGGTGACTTCAGGCCTGGGCTGTAGTCTGATTCCCGCGCCGGCAGCGGGAATTGCAATGCAGCAGCCTGGAGCCAGCTAGATACATTTGTAGCAGCAGTGGTGAGTGCCCAAGATTAACTGTTACTTGACTGAGCCTGTGCTGGCAGCAGTTCCCGGGCGGCAAGTCTGCAGGGAGCAGCAGAGCCGGCGCAGGTCACAGGCGCGCACGTTAGCAGTCTGGCGTGGCCAATACTTCAGTGCTGGTACATCAGAGAGACGGCATTAAAATGTGTGACAATGCATTTCAGTGCGGTGATGCGGAACACCACACTGAAATGCGTTAGAGTCACGCCTGATGCGTGATGCTTGGCAGGCCTGTGATGTGACTTTTCTAATTCAACTTGCCTTCGGAAAGGTCTGCCTTTCATGAGAAACAAGCTGCACTCCAGAGTCAAGGAGAAGCTATCACGTAACAAGTTACTTACCTTCGGTAACGATATATCTGTAAGAGACATAAATTAGTTATAGATTTCTTACCTTAAAATTACCCCCAGGCATCAGACTGGATCCGGAAAGTTCTTCGTCAGCAGTACCCCAGCGTGTCGAAAGGTGGCGTTGGTCAGCTCCGCATTCCTTGTTGGTGTTGTGGTCGCCGGGAACAAGTCGCTGTAGCTACTCACACGCTGACGTCAGTTCTGTACACAACTTTCCACGCCAGAAGCGCAGAGCCATGCAAGACACTGACCACTGGTGCACAAAACTAGGGCCCTGAAAGGGAGTCCTTAACCCTAGAAATCAGTTTGCAGAACGGGGAGGATGGGTGGGGCGGTAAGGAATCTATAACTGATCTATGTCTCTTGCAGATATATCGCTACCGAAGGTAAGTAACTTGTTCATCTGAAAGAGACAATCAGTTATTGACTCCTTACCTTAGAATAAATAACCCAGCAATACCAACCCCGGAGGTGGGTCTGCGAACCAAGTACACCCCAGAAAGTCCTGGAGAACAGAATGGCCAAAGAAGCCGGACTTGGCTGTCCATACAGTAGAGTTTTGTGAATGTGTACAGCGACGCCCACATAGCTGCTTGACAGATGCCATTAAGGGGGACTCCACATCCCAAAGCAGTGGTAGCTGCCGTCGCCCTGGTGGAATGGGCGCGTAACTCCACTGAGTCTCCTCCTTTGCCAAGGAATAACAAGCTTTGATGCACAAAACGACCCATCTAGAAATGGTCCGTTTGTACACGGCCCAACCATTTTTGGGGCCCACGTAACCAACAAATAGCTGGTCATCCACCCTGAATTGCTTTGTGCGATCCAAATAAAATGAAAGCGCACGTTTTGGATCCAGCCAATGGAGCCTCTCTTCTTCTTTGAAAGGATGTAGAGGCAGTCAGAAGGTGGGCAAAGTGATGGTCTGTCCAATGTGGAAGGAAGTATCCACTTTGGGAGGGAAGGAAGGACAGAAGGACAAGTTCAGAGGACAACCTTGTCCGGATGAACAGCCAGAAAAGGAGGTTTAGAAGAAAGAGCTTGGAGCTCACTCACCCTGCGCGCAGAGGTGATGGCCACCAGAAAGGCAGTTTTCAAAGTCAGAAGCCTGAGAGGACAGTTATGTAGTGGCTCAAAGGGAACGCACATAATAGACGTAAGAACCAAGTTTAAGTCCCACTGGGGTATTACGAAGGAGACAGGAGGAAAAAGATGATTAATGCCCTTAAGGAAACGATTTACAACAGGGGACTTGAAAACAGAAGACTGATCAGGAAGCCTAGGAAAGGTTGAAATGGCTGAGAGGTAGCCCTTAAGAATGCCCACAGCAGAGCCCTGCTGGGCCAAAGAAAGGAGGAACAAGAGAACCTCAGAAAGAGGGGCAGAAAGGGGATCCACAGCCTTTGCTGTGCACCATGCCACACATTTGTTCCAAGATAACATCACAGACTTCAGGGAGGGGAAGGTTGAAAGCTGTCAAGTGTCGCCACTCAATCTCCACGCAAGGAGAAGGAGGCTGGACAGGTTTGGGTGGAAGACCATCCCCTGCTGCTGCGACAGATCGATGGCCATGTGTAATAGCTCGGGAAACCAGACTCTTCGTGCCCAAACCGGAGACACCAGAATGACTTGGGCCCGGTCACGCCTGATCTTCATCAGCACTCTGGGCAGAAGTCGTATAGGTGGAAAGGCGTATAGAAGACCGCAACTCCACTCACGACTAAAAGCGTTGCCGAGCGAGTGCCGCCTTGGAAACTCCAATGCGCAGAATGGCTGACATTGCGCGTTCTCTTCGGTGGTGAATAAATCTAACCAAGGCTCTCCCCACCTTTGAAAGAGACCTTGCACCACCTCCGAGTGAAGATGCCATTCGTGATCCATCAAGCACCTGCGACTGAGTTCGTCCGCCCTGGCGTTCAGTGAACCTGCCAGGTAATGACCCACCAGAGATATGTCTTGACGTTCCAGCCATGTCCAGAGGTGGAGTGCCTCTTGACATAGTGCCCATGACCCCACCCCACTTTGCTTGTTGCAGTACCACATGGCGGTGGTGTTGTCCGTGAACACCTGCTTCACTCCTCCCTGGATAGAGGGAAGGATGCTTTGAGTGCAAGACAAATTGCCCAAAACTCCAGAAGGTTAATGTGGAGCCCGGACTCCGCCGGAGACTAGAGGCCTCTGATCTCCGCCTCCCCCATGTGGCTGCCCCGTCCCAGAAGTGATGCATCTGTCACCACTGTGAACTGTGGTTGAGGAAGGGAGAGGGATCTACCATCCACCCAATCCTGGTTCATTAGCCACCACTGCAGTTGGTGTGCAGTGCCTTCTGAGATCTGGACGCAATCGGACAGGTTCCCCAGATGTTGTGCCCACTAGAACTTCAGGTCCCACTGCAGAGCTTGCATATGCCATCTGGCATGGTCCACCAGCAGGATGCAGGAGGCCATCAGGCCCAGTAGCCTGAGGGTCATCCTGCCCAAAACCCAGAATAGAGGCTGAAAGATCGGAATCATAGCCCGAATATTCCTGACTCGTTGTTCGGGAAGATAGACCCGAAACTGTGTCGTGTCCAGAACCGCTCCGATGAAGAGGAGCTTCTGAGGAGTCAAGTGCGACTTCAGCACGTTGATGGAGAACCCCAGCGAATGTAAGAGGTTGGCCGTAATCTGGGGGTGGGAGACGACAGCCTGGGGTGAGAACGCCTCTAACAGCCAGTCGTCGAGATAGGGGAAGACTGGAACCCCTGATTTGCGAAGATGAGCTGTGACCACCGCCATCACTTTCGTGAACATCCGAGGGGCACTGGTAAGGCCAAAGGGGAGCACGGTGAACTGATAGTGCTCGTGCTCTACAGTGAACCACAGGTAACGACGGTGGACCGGCAGGATGGGGATGTGAAAGTGTCCTGCAAATCCAACGCTAGCATCCAGTCTCCAGGGTCGAGGACAGACAGGACCTGAGCTAGCGTCAACATTTTGAACTTCTCCTTCCGGAGGAAGCGGTTGACGTTCCTGAGATCCAAGATAGGACATGGGCCTTTGTCCTTCTTGAGCACCAGAAAGTAGTTGGAGTAGCAACCACAACCTACTTCTGGGGCAGGGACTCACTTATTGGCTCCCTTGGCCAAGAAAGCCATAACTTCCCTACCAGATGATCCTCCGACATGCGATGGTACTGAGGTGGCATGGCTGGGGGAGGGGAGGGTGTCTCAAAGGGGCGGGAGTAGCCCATTCGGACTATCTGCAAAACCCACCTGTCCGACGTGATGGTGCATCTGTGGGGGAGGTGATTGCAAATCCTGCCACCCAATGGCGATTGGTGGCCCTGGAAGGTTGGACTAGGAGGGTTTCAAGGCTGCTGCAGAGGGGGCGGTAGTGGACTGGCCCACTTGCTGTATCCCAGACCCCAGACAGTGGTTCCCACGTCCCAGGCCGCACAGGGGCTGAACAGCTTGCACTGGCCTGTGGCCCTGGGTGGAACGTGGTAGGGCACCCTTCTGTAGCCACGAAAGGGGAAAAAAGCAGACTGCTCAGGGCAAGTGGTGAAGAGGCCCAAGGACTTGGCCGTAACCTGTGACTCCTTGAAATGCTCTAGTGCGATGTCTGCTTTATCGCCGAACAGGTGACGGCCATCAAAGGGCATGTCCATAAGGGTAGCTTTGACATCCCCAGAAAAGCCAGTTGACCTCAGCCAGGCATAGCATCGAAGTGCTACCAACGTTAAAATCATCCTACCTAGCTGCATTTCTCCCCTTGGCAACTGTACGGGAGAGCATGGCCCGGGCCTCCTCCGGGCACTGGGGCAGCACCTGCGCCACCGTATCCCACACAGAGTGGGTATAACGGCCCAACAGACATGTGGTGTTTACTGACCGCAGTCTCAAGCTGGAGGAAGAAAACATCTTCTTTCCAAGATGGTCCAGCTTTTTGGATTTCCTATCAGGTGGTGCGTTAGAGAATGCGCCTTTGGATGGGGAGGCTTGGACCACCAAG
Organism: Triturus cristatus; assembly: GCF_964204655.1. Lineage (NCBI taxonomy): Eukaryota > Metazoa > Chordata > Amphibia > Caudata > Salamandridae > Triturus > Triturus cristatus. The sequence goes on along the minus strand of NC_140584.1, from coordinate 1,093,727,344 downwards.
CTCTCAGGAGTGAGGTGTTGGGAGAGGAAAGTGGGGTCACCCGGGGCCGGGCTGTGACATCGGGCAATCATCCTATCCCCAGGAGCCCCTGTGTTGGGCCTGGACCAGGTGCCCAAAAGGATGTTGGTTAGGGCTTCATTGAACGGCAGCAGGGGCTCCGAAGAGTTCGCTGTCGGCTGAAGCACCTCTGTCAGAAGGTTAGTCCTGACTGCCACCATAAGAAGCTCAAGGCTGAGAGCCTCTGCCGCCCTACACAACACCACGTTGTAAAAAGCTTCCTCCTCCATAGCCACGGTAGGAGGAGACAACAGGCCAACGTCTAGGGAAGTATCTAGACCACTGGCTTACCCCAGTTCCTCTCTCAAGTCCGGTTCATACTCCAACTGGTCGGTTAGAGGGTCTCCAGACCCCTCGCAGTATTTCCCACCCTCCTCTGGTTGCCATTCTGGCCTGATTGGAGCCAGGGTAGAACAAGGGTACAAAGGTACCCATCGGCGCTGGATCCGGCATCGGTCAACGCTGGTCCGGCTCCGTGTTCAGTGTAGGGCGGAGGCCAGGGCCAACGCCGGCTAGAGACACAACTGGCGTCGGCTGCGGACATGTTGCTGGTGGAATCAGCGCCGGGGAGGTGTAATCAGGTCGACCTGTGCCTATCCGTATCCATGCCTGGATCCAAGGGGACTCTGCAGTGCTGGGGCCAGAGCCGCCGGTGTCGAAGGCCCAGGCCCCCAGTCGAGTCCACTGGGCCCGAAGGCATGCCAGTGGAGTCGGGCTGCCCAAAGATGGCATGCACCTCTTCGTAAAAGGTGCGAAGCTGGGCAGGGGTCGCTCTGGTTCCCGGGAAGGGAGGGAAACTCGTATTCGACTCTTCGGGCTCCGCATGCGGAGCCGCAAGAGGGGCACCACCCGCATACCTCGTTGCGTCTGCCGACCGACGGGGAGAAGTCAAAGAGCGACGATGTTTCTTTGACTTCTTCTTGTGCTTCGACTTACCTGAGGAGTGCGAAGACTTTGAAGAAGACTGGTGGTTTTGGCTCCGAGACCGGTCCCTCGACTTCCCACGTGACTGGGACCTTGAACAGTGCAGAGCCGACTGCCAGGTCTCAAGAAGCTTTCAGGTCCACTCCCGCAAAGACTTCGGATTCATGGTCCGGCAGTAGGAGCACGACTTGGGTTCGTGATCCGTCACCGACATTAGCTGGCTGCAGGAGCCGCAACCCCTGAAACTGGGCATCCCTGATGTGCACCAGGAGTCGAAGGCTCAAAAACTGTGTTGACAAAAGTCGCCAAAAAGTCAGTCAAAAAGTGACTGGAGGTACCGCTCTCTCCTGATCTGCTCTGGCTGGTGCGGAAAAAGAAAGAACTGATTTCAGCGCGTGAGGGGGGCGTCTAAGTAGCTACCGCAACGTCATCCCAGCGAACACGCCGCCAACAACTAATGCGGAGCTGACCGACGCCACCTTTCGACACGCAGGGGTACTGCTTACGAAGAACTTTACAGATCCAGTCTGATGCCTGGGGGTAATTCTAAGGTAAGGAGTCTATAACTAATGGTCTCTTTCAGATAATTAGTGTAAAACTTCAACTGTGCAATTATTGGCAGTCTTTTTTTTTTTTTTTTTGAAAACCTTTATTGACAGTTCAATAAGAACAAGTATGGGCCTACAACCCCCCAGGGCCGGCCGCTAAGCAGTCATAGCAATAACGACAAGTATAAACACAGGCAGCACTTCGGGGAGCAAAATCGTACAGCTAATACTGTGAACAGCGTAAGTAGGGCACCAGGAGAAAGAGGTTTTCATTTTATGATGAAACAAGGCAGAAGGATCAGGTGACAAGCAATTTTAAAACAACTATCACGGATATGCAGAGTAATGAACGTTAGCGATTTACAGCAATCTAGTCGGTCAATGGCGCAAACACAAGAACATCAGGATGGGGAAAAACATAGTATACAGTTGCGCCCGCAGTCCCCCGCCAGAACTCCCCAAGAACACCCCGGAAGTTGTGAACACGTGGAACGGCAACGAGGCATAGCAAAAGGAGGTGTATCACGCTGATCCCAGAAAAAGAAAAACAAAAAGAATCAGAGAAGAAAAAGGAGGCCATGGAAAAAAGATGAAAGAATACAGAATCCCCTCCCCCAACCCCCACCCTGCACCTCTGCAGATGAGTACGCCCCCCCCCCCAGCAGTGTGCCTGTCGCCCTGGAACCAGACCCGAAATGTAGGAGAATAGGGAAAAAGAAGTAGGAAAGGACCCCCACCAGACGGGGGGGGTAGAGAAATTATTTATAGACTGGAGGAGGGCCTTCATAACAGACCCCCGGCTTCTCCCTCCCGCACGGTAAGGTTCCCCTAAAGTGAACAAGGAACAGCACAAAAACAATCTTCTCAAACCACGATGGGGAGCATTATGCACCTATTGTGCCAGTGGCCATGTCAGGAGAGCACACCACCCCAAGCCCGCCCGTCCACTAGGCGACCACCCCCGAGGGGCCAGCCTCATCCCTGACCACTCTGTGGAATTCTGCCCATGCCAACCCCTCGACCCAGCACCATACCCAATGTTCCTAGGCAGAGGAATGTCCAACAACGACAGAGAAGCGACACACACAGGTGGGGTGGAAGTCTCTGAGCAGCAACACAGTCCGCCGCGTGAGGAAAGAGGCTTCCCAGTGCTGCCTTAGGATCTGCACTGCACGCAGGGTTCAGGAAGGCAGAAGCAGCCAAAGCAGACATTAGTTGCTGGAGTTGTCTCTGGGTCGCAGGAGGGCATGCACGGGACGAGGCCACCACATCCCACTCAGGTCCAACGCCTCCGGGACAGATCAAGCCCTCAGAAGGTCGAACACACTGTAGCATACTGGCCAGGGCGTCCAGTCGTGTACTAACCTCAGGGGTGGCCGCCACACCGTCCTCCTGCGCGCAGTGTGGGTAGACTCTGTGTTCGTGCGGACAGGCGGGCCGCCACCGCCCCAACTCCGACGCCACACCATCGAGCTTACTCCCCAAGATCATGAAACCATGAATCAAGGAGGAGTGAAGAGTACCAAGAGCCTCGAGGAGGTCGCCGTACCCCAGCTCAGCTCTCTGTGATCTCGCCGCCACACTCCCAAAAATCGTACGCTCACAGGCCCGCTGCGGCCCAGCGGACAGGATGGTAGGCTTCATCGACCCAAGATGGCCGCCAAGTATGCCCGACCCTCACCGGGGCCGGGACCCCGGGACAAGCGTCGCGATGTCCACGTCGCGGGTGACCGGGTTCCGGGGGCAGGCAAAAAACTATCCGTGGTCACGGGCAACAGTCGTCCCCACCACGGACCAGCTCCCGTAGAAATCCGGGGGCGGCCCGCAATGATCGGGGCAGGATACGGACGGCGGCCGGGCAGCTCACCAGCAAGGCAGGGGCAGTCACCGGAGGATCTAAGATTTGCACCCCCGGTCATGCACTCGGTCAGCTACACTGGGCAGTAGAAGTGACCACGCCGAAATGTAGGCCGAGTTTGGCACCGCTCCGGTGGGCCGACTCCACCCAGTCACCACCGGCCGCTGTTGTCGCACTGCCACCCGGCCACGGCGTCCACTCGATGTCCCGGCTCCAGGGCCGCACAGGCCGCAAAGTTCAGATGCAGTTTTCTCCGGCGATAGCACGGCTAGAAACCTCGGAGTCACACAGTCGGGAGCCCCTCTCCTTCAGAAACACGACCACGTAGCACAGGTTGAGGATCTCAGGCAGGATATCTGTGCGGGATGCGGAGGTTCACGGAGCCGGGAGTCTACGCTGCCGTCCCGGTCGCCATCTTGGCTCCTCCTCCAATTATTGGCAGTCTTATTAACAATCTTCACTTCTACTCGCCTAATTACGAATTACACAATAATGTGTCGGATAAGCAAAACAGCAAATAGACATGCAAATTTACCATTGCCAGGCAGTAAATCCAACCCAGCATAGCACAATTGCAAGTTAAACCCCATGAAATGGGGAATTGCCATGTGAAACCGATTTTTCTGGTTGATAAAACCACATGGAATTTGAATTCCCTGGGACCTAACGTATATATTTATCACTTGCACTGAGCAGATGGTAAAGGAGCCTGCCCACGCTGGGGGCACCCTTAGAGGGAGGCCACCTTAGTGCCAACCCGGACTGGTGTCAGACCTCTGGTGTCCCGCGTTCCGGCGCGCTGGTTGCGTCACTTCCGGCACACCGAGTGGGCGGGGGGCAAGGTATTTATACTCCCCCCCCCCCGCCCATTTGTGAGGAAGGTCAAAAGCTATCCATTGTTACCTCTCAATCACCATGCATGGAGGTGCAGAGTTGACAGTTTCAGGTGGAGGTCCCTCCCTGGTGGCTGCGACAGAAGATCCTCCCGAAGGGGCAGCCTGATCAGTGGATCGATGCTCATTCTCAGAAGCTCTGGATACCAGACTCTCCTTTCCTAGTCCAGAACCTCACAGATGACTTGGGCCCGGTCGCTCCTGATCTTCCTCAGAACCCTGGGCAGGAGTGGTATGGGTGGAAAGGGGTACAGCAGGCCTGGGCTCCACTCACGATGAAAGGCATCGCCGAGCAATAGCTGCCTTGGAAACTCCAGCGCGCAGTACTTCTGACACTGTGCGTTTCCTTCAGAGGCAAACAAATCTAACCAAGGTTCTCCCCACTGTTGAAAGAGACCTTGCGGCACCTCCGACTATGAGACGCAATTCGTCATCCGCTAGGCATCGATGGCTGAGTTCCTCTGCCCTGGCGTTCAGAGAACCTGCCAGGTGTTGAATCAACAGGGATATGCCCCGCTGTTCCAGCCATGTCCAGAGATGTATGGACTCTAAACACAAATCCACAACCCCACCTGCCCTGCTTGTTGCAGTACCACATGGCAGTGGTGTTGCCCGTGAACACTTGCATTAGCTTTCCCTTGACAGAGGGAAGAAATGTTTTCAATGCCAATTGAGTCGCCCGGAGTTCCCAAAATATTTATGTGGAGCCACGTCTCCGCTGGAGACCAGTCAGTGTACCCTGATCTCCTCCTCTCCCAGATGGCCGCCCCATCCCAGAAGTAATGCATCAGGCACGACTGTGAGATCTAGTTGGGGAAGGGGGCTGCCATTGCCCCAATCATGTTTCGTCAACCGCCACTGCAGATCTCTTGCAGTTCCTTCCGAGGTCTGGACCATGTTGGTGAGATTTTCACAATGCTGTGCCCACTAGAACTTCAGGTCCCACTGCAGAGCCCACATTCACCACTTGGCATGCTTTACCAACAGGATGCAGCAGGACATGAGGCCCAACAGCACCAGAGTAAGTCTCACTGAAATACAGGATAGAGGCTGAAACATCTGCTCGGTAGAGTAAGCCTGAAGCTGCACTGTGTCCAGAACTGCCCCAATGAAAGGGAGCGCCTGAGAAGGAGTGAGGTGTGACTTTGGCACATTTATAGAGAACCCCAGCAAATGCAGGAACTCCACCGTGGTCTGAAGATGGGAGATGACTGCCTGATGCGAGGACGCATTCTCCAGACAGTCGTTGAGGTAGGGGAAGACTGACACCCCTAACCTGGGCAGATGAGCTGCGACCACCGCAATCTCCTTGGTGAACACCCGAGGGGCACTGGTAAGGCCCAAGTGCTCACGGCCAACCTTGAACTGCAGGTAACCCATGTGGCCCAGCAAGATGGGGATGTGAAAATGCAAGTCCTGAATCCAGTCTTCTTGGTCTAGGGCAGACAAGACCTGAGCCAGATGAGCATCTTGAACTTCTCCTTCTTGAGGAAGAGATTGACGGTCCGAAGATCATAAATGGACCGCAACCCTTTTCTCTTCTTCGGAATCAGAAAGTAGTGGGAATAACAGCCACTGTCCACTTCTTGAACCTCGACCGATTCTATAGCTCCCTTAGCCAAGGCAGTTGTAACTTCCTCTTGGAGCAACCTTAAATGATCCTCCATCAGCTGTTCCTGTTTTGGCAGAATGAGAAGAGGGAAAGAGAGGAAAAGCAGAGATTAGCCCTCCTGGACGATCTACAAGACACACATTTCCGATGCTATGGATCTCCAGTGGGGGAGATGAAGACGTATTCTCCCACCAACTGGGGTAGTGTGGTCTTGCAGAGTCTCCCTAGGAGAGCTTGGAGGTAGCGGGGGGCAGGGTGGCCGACAACTTCTGGCCTCCATTCCTGGATCGGAATGCACCACGCCCACGTCCCCACACAGCTTAGGCAGCCTGTGCTAGACAGTGGCTGGGATTGGGCTGACGTGGCTGGAAACCCCTACCGTTGCCACGAAAGGGGCGAAAGGAAGACTTGCAGTGAGGAGTGGAGGAGAGGCCCAAGGATCTGGCCGTAGCTCGAGAGTCCTTGAACCTGACCAGGGCAGAGTCTGCCTTTCCCCCAAAATGCCATGTCCATCAGATTTGCTTGGACAGCACCGGAGAAGCCAGTTGTCCTATGCCAGGCATGGTGCTTCAAGGCCACTGTTGTTGAAATTGATCTGCACAGCAAATCGGTCATATCTAGGCCACACAGAATGGTGAATTTTGCTGCATCTCTTCCATGCTTGACAGCCTGGGAGAGCACAACCCGGGCCTCCTCCGGGACTTGTGGCAGCACTTCCGCAACCCTTTCCCAAAGGGAATGGGAGAAAAGGCCAAATAAGCAAGTAGGGTTCACCGACCTCAATGACTGGAGGAATAAAACAACTTATTTCCAACTGAGCCCAGCCTCTTGGATTCCCTATCCAAAAGGGGCGGAAGGGAACGTGCCCTTTGACGTATAGGCCTGCACCACCAAATTTTCTGGGGTGAGGTGTTGGCTGAGGAACTTTGGGTCACCCCTGTGCTAGGCTTGGACCACGTGCCTAGAAGGACGTCCGTAAGTGCCTCATTAAAGGGCAAAAGGGGTTCAGAAGTGGAAGCCCCTGGTTGAAGCACCTCGGTCAGGAGATTAGTCTTGACCTGCACTGAGGGCAGTTCTAGTCCAAGGGCCTCAGCTGCACTCTTTACCATGCAGCCACTGTTGGCCGAGAAAGCATACCAGCATCTGAGGAAGTGTCCAGTCCACTGGTCTCCTCAATTTCCCCATACCAGTCCAAATTCTCAACCTAGTCATCCTGGTGTTCCAGAGGGTCTATAGACCCCTCCCATTCCACTCCTGAGCCTAGCACATCTTCAAAGTGCTCAGGCGACAACAGGGCCGGACTGAGAACTGAAAGCAGCCTTGGCAAATTTTGCCAGCCCAGCCCCTGTGTGGCGCATAGCGAGCGGGCGCAGCGAGCAAGCCCAACCAATACTAGGGGGTTTTGGGGAGTTCTCCCCCCCAAGCACAGTAAATAGTAGATGATGACCTTAAAGAGCACAAGGTTACCCACCCAGTCATATGTACCCATAGACATTCTTTCAGAGAGCACCAAAAATAGACACAAGTAGTGAATCAGGGAGAACAAAGTAAAATTGAGATCAGCCCCCACATGGTGTGGAGCGAGCAAGCGCAGTGAGCAACCACTACTAGGGGGAGTTTGGGGAGTACTCGCCCCATTAAAGGTTTGGAGATAAAAAGGCCAAAACAAAGCATTTTTCAACACATTTTTCATTACATATTAGATTGTATTAACTTTTAAAGCATAGTAAATGATTACCTTATGGAGTCCACAATGTGCACACACCTACAGTAGATGACACATATACACTTATAGTGCGCAGGCTGCATGCACATACCTATATTGCATGAAATGTACATATCTACAGTGCATGACGTGAACACCCCTACAGTTCATGACATGCACATACCTACAGTGCAAAACATGCAGACGCCAACCATACATGACATGCAATCACCTACCACCTGTCGCAGTCGTCTCTGGGATGCCTCACCAGGTGGTCACGCGCACTTTTAATTGCGCGAGCCCCGACGAGCATGCGGCATGACCTACCAGCCCCACCCTAAGGGTGAACTGAAGAGTGGTGCGTAGACGCGGCAGAGACATCTGCGTGCTGCGCACCGGCACCTACTCCTGATTATTAAATTCACCTGGCTGCACCGGGTCACCGACCACTGCAGTTGTGCTTTTTCCCCGCACTGCGGAGCGGAGAGAAACATCCATGTTACAGTCAGAAGGGGCGCACGGTAATGCAGGAGGTGCAGCGGCACATGTCCTCTGCAGCCCATTACTAATTGCTTGTTTTACTACCCAGATTTTGGTGTGGGAAGAAAGAGGAGGCCATTTATTTACGGAGCCAGTTACGTGAGTAATGTAGGGCAGATGGAGCATGGGCAGCGGTGTGTTTAGCATCCCTCACAAACAGAAGCCATATCCCACATGCATTTACCTGTCCATAGGCAAACCCATCTATAGTGCAGCAGATACAGAGGCACCTGAGCCCACTAAACCCAATGTATGGCTGTATTCTGCAGCCCAGTGGTCGGAGGGTAGTTGGGTAGCATTTATATTTTTTTGCTTACACGAGGGCCCTAACTGCTTCGCTATCATAGTCATCTTTGGTACTATTTAGATGGGGTATGTCAGTAAATCTGATTTTACCAGGCATTGGAAATTAAACCCCAACGTAACTAGTTACGAGTAAACGAAACCAGGACCTATGCACCATGCCAAAAAAGAGGGAACAGAGTTAAGAAAACATTTATCACAAAAGTAGTGGAAAAACAACTCCACAAAACCAAACAAGCAGATAAAACGCACACATGCTCTCACAACTTTAAAGAAAGACAGAAAAGAAATCAGCTGCAGCACTGAGAAGCAAAACGAGTTATTTTACTGCCAAACAAATGAACTCCAAGCACACATCCACTTCCTTTTAAATGAATTACCAGTCCCACCTGATCACCATCCGTTCCACAGAACGAACCCCAACTCGTCCCAGGCGAGGCCTATTCATTGTTCCTTAATGGACACAGACGGCTAACATCGAGCTTTAAAGAGATAGCGTCATATCCGCGGCATCCAGGCGCTGCAGGTAAAATATGAGGCGGAGATGGTGGTCACAGCTGTGACAGCGTAGACTAGGTGATAGCGTGGCTGCGTGGGTATCCTTTCAACGTGTTGGTGTTTCTGTTTGGCTTGGTGGACTGCATTGAATACTTTCTAGGCGGCCAGAGCTGAGAAACAGTCAGTCTCGGCCGGAGAACGCATTTCACTTTGTCCCAAGTGCGTGGTGTTTACCGTACCAAGAGTTCTTTAAACTTATAGATGCATTTTGGGAGTTGTAGTCTCGGTTGGCTTCGGTTGAGCCAATTGTGCTAGTGCTTCATTTCACAACTGTTTTGCAAATGACAGAGCAGGATTCACGGTGGATATTACCGGTGCCAGCGCAGCGGGCACCTCTGTACATTTAATACGTTTTTGCCCAATCATGACAGTACAACATTACAACCTTAATTTCTTACTTTTAGTTAATACTGCGGTGTCTGGTGCGGATCGTGTGGGCGGACGCGAGGCCTGCTCAGGACTTTGACCGAGGAGAACATGTAAACTCCTACCTACTTTGCTGCGGTGTTGGAGGGAGCGTAGATAATTGGTCCGTGATCTGTGCACCCTACCCAAGTTCGCCCTATACGTGCGCTGTCATTGGCGGGGGGCAATCTAGTCCTTGATGGTGTTTGTGCACTGCCTACATGGATGCGGCGAAAGTTTTCTCAGCGCGCACCGCACACCGCACACGCACTACTAAATTCAAACAACAGTGCATTGTTGCTTGAAATTACTAGTGTGTGTGGGCAATCTGACCGTTGTGCGGCGAGTGAAAAGAAGCTTTTCCCTACACAGAGACCAGAGTGCAGAGAAATAGATTGTCACGGACGGTGGCCTTCTGATTTTTTAATTGGGGGTTGTTTTGGTAAAAAACCGGCCCTCTGTGACAAAACCTGTCCCCCCACCCTTCCAGCCTACCGGGGGATTGCCCGGTGCCCGGCATCACCAGTGGTCGACAACATAGAAACTCTGGGTTCAATAGGTTCCAGAATCGTTGTCGAGCAACATCGTTCCGGCTCCGTGTCGTCAGGGATGAGGATGGGGCTGGAGCCACCTTTGGGTTTGACTCCGGCAGACGTCACTTTGGGACAACTGGCATCGACCCTGATCCGGGATCCGATCCTTAAAGCCCCACCGGTGCTGTGGCCGGAGCAGACAGCGTCGAACCCGATGTGGTCCCGAGTGCTCACCAGCAGGGTCGTTCCGCTCAAATACGTGGCACATGGCCTTGTAAAATTATTTTATTTGAGCAGGAATTGCTACGGCTCCTGGAAAGGGGGGGGCATGAAGTTGACTTAGGCTCCAGCTGGCGGAAGTTTACCTAGAGCGTCGGTGCTCCTTACCTCTCTCGTCAACGAACAACAGCCAAGGTGAAGATGAAGTCCACTTTGACTTCTTCTTATGCCTCTTCCCAGAGTGTCCCGAGGACCTCGAGTGGGAAGAAGAGGACTTAGGGCTCTGGGAGCCGCGACCTCCTCTTCTTCAATCAGGACCTCCGCGGAGTCTCGCTCGACGGTGTCGACTGCCGAAGGGCGAGGAGCTTCATTGCCTGCTCCCTCAGAGCCATGGCCCGGTATTCCAAGCATGACTTTGAGTTGTGGTCGTGCTCGAGACACCAGAGACAGACGAGGTGGGGATCGTTGACCAACATAATGCGGTGGCAGGCACTGCATGGCTTGAAACTTGTTTTCCTCAAAGACACCTCTCGCACATGAAATGGAACAATTTCCGTATTTGACAAGAGGCGAGAAAAAGTCTGCCAAAAAGACAGAGGGGTAGCTCTTCCTGGATCGGGTTTTAACTGGCACGGAAAGTAAAGAACTGGCGTCTGCGTGCCTGGGTGCCGCCTATATAGGCACCACGGCATCATAACAGTCACTACCGACGCCAACAACATCACGTGGAGCTGAATGGAGCCACCGGACGCCACGCACAAAGGGAATTGCTCAGCAAATGTTTCCAGATCCAGCCTGACGCCTGGGAAATTCAATGGTAAGGAATCTGCACTAGAAGTCTCTATCAGATATATTTATATAGCACTTACTACCCCTATATGGGGCGCTGATGCGCTTGCCTACGTGATTAGCACCCTGCAACATGTAGGGTGCTTGGTTGGAAGTATAGTCTTTGTTTACTCCAGCTTCTATGTGGTAGATTAATTAGTAAGAATTAGGTGTGATCCACAGTGGGAGAGGGGGATACTGAAATTTCATGGATTGGTTGGCAGTATTAAAAGATGAGCTACAGAAGATGTTGTTAGGGTATGACTTTAAAAGGAGATGTTGTGATCTTTGAAATAAGATGGGGGCAATTTACAGAGACACAATAGTAAGGATTAAGGCAAACATGCAAGTGATTTAGTGTATGCTGTACTCGGACAGTGGAGGCATGTAGATGGGGAGGGAAGGACGCAAAGAAGTCTTTTGGATATAAAAAAGGAGAATCCAGAGTTGGAAGTTTTAAGGCAAAGTCAGTTTTCATACAGAGTTTTTAGAAATATTGTAGAGGCTTTTTGTGACATCATGCTTTGTTAAATTGTTTTTATGAATATGTACGCGTATCTATCTATTTATGTATGTGTTGCACAAGTGTCTGGCATTATGTTCCTCCTTCAAAGACACTGCCTTTTCCTGGAAGTCATTCCTTGTACTCATATTTGCGGCCCCTAATTTGAGAGCTTAGTTTCTGGAACAATTATGTATATTTCTGATAATGTATCATTGGCAAAATAGTAGATCTTAATATATGCTGGGCATCCTTGGAATATTGACAAACATCCTTCCCATGTTGTGAGTATGCTTGGCCCAATTGTGTCCATCTGCCACATATTAATGGCCATCTTTGACATAATGTCCATGGCTGACTTGCTGTGAGGTTCTTAGCATTATGGTGGGCAGCATAGGCACAATAGTGACCCTGACATAATGAGGGGCATCCTTGACACAATGAAGGCATCCTTCGCATTACGGTGGCCATCCCTGGCACATTATGGTAAAAACTGGGCAGCTGAGGCAGAATCTGTCTATGTGATGCATGTTTACTAGGGAAGTCTGATGTTTATTAGGAATGTATTGTTCAGATTTTCTTTGAGGGTGTTAACTTAAAATGGAAAGTGCCTGCTTGATAGAAAATCATATTTTGAGAAACTGCTATGCTGATATGTGAAAACAAAATTATTGTAAATCCAAAACATATTTAATCTGGTCTTTGAATTACAGTTCATTTCGGGTAAGAGAGATATACAGTTTTTAGAATTTCATTAGTCAGGTTGATGTATTTTATTATGGTAAAGCTTTTCATTCCACTGCTTTGGGGTAGTTAGTGTTCTACTAAAAACAATATTGAATTTCAAATATTGTCCAACAAAAATATTATACCCAGAATTTAGAATCCGACAATATAATTAAGTTAAGTGTATATATAGGTAAGATTAATTTGATTTACATTCGTAACTTCACTATGTAATGTGAAGATTCGCAAGGTATTTAGGTGTGGAGTTTACGATCTATACTTATATATATGTACCTTTAAGATATTGTATTAGTGAATATTCTGCATATGAAATTTTGGCAACGCTCAATATTGTGACATACATCTGGGTGGTCACTACTAGTAATCCTGCAAGGTGTGGCCACTGCTGTGGTGGTCTCTAATGTACTCACTTCTGCAACAATTGTCAAGGTCATTAGTAGCACGGGACTGTTTTCATGGATAAGTAGCTCTAGTTTTAGAACCGGCCTGGAGACCCCTGGTCTAGGACAAGGGAATTCTCTGCACAGGTTCATGTGGGACTTTGACTCACTGTAGAAAAACCCCAAGGAATTTGAGAGAGCAGGCAGTTGTCCAGAGGTGGGCTGCGGCTGACTGCAACAAGCTGCATTGAGCAGCCAGTGGTTGAGATAAAGGAATGTGTATCCTGAACTCCAAAGATGAGCTGCAATCACCACTACTACTTTTATGAATACCTGAGGGGCCGAGGTACGGTCAAACAGTAGCACGACAAACTGGAAGCTTGAATTGCAGTTAGAGCTTAAGGGACTATGGAAATAAACATCCTACAAGTCTAAGGATAGCACCCAGCCTCCAGAATCCAGAGCAAGCAGAGAGGATCTGCACCAGAGTGAGCATTTAGAACGCCTCAGAAATGCATTTAATTGGCCAGAGGTCCAGTATAAGCCCAAGACCTCCACCTTTCTTTGGGAGGAGTAAGCAACATGAGTAGTACCCCTAGTCCGTCTCGGAATCCAGCACTCGTTCAATGGCGTCCTTGACCAGCAGGAAGCTAACTTCTTGTATTACGATTGAGGCGTAGTCTACTGAAATTTGCTCCGGCATCTAGGGGATATGAGGTGGGGCAGCAGTAAAAGGTAGAGTATAGGCCTTTAAAATAATTTGCAAACCTATCGGTCTTGATAAACAATTTACTTACCTTGGTTAATGCATTTTCTTGTGTGTAGGATAGTAGGTGCTACTTCATATAGTTAGCCCCACTTTTTGCTGATGTTTCACTGTTTATCGACTTTAGTCTGGCTGGGGCCCTGCTAACCAGGACCCCAGTTTAGCTGCTTCCTCTCTAAATTGATTACCAGTACTTTAGGTACACTCCAGATTGGATTCTGGGGTACCCTTATACGTCCCTAGTATATGGTACACTATGTACCCAGGGCATAGGTACCCCAGAGGCCTACCAGGAGCTGCAGCATGTATTATGCCACCCCTGGGAAGCCTTCCAAAATTACACCACAGGACTGCTACAGCAGCCTGTGTAAGGTGGTGCATGCACCCCTTACTGAGATATAGGTTCACTATATCTCTCCATATCACTGCACATATAAACCTATCAGTCTCCCCTATGGCAGGCCTTACTAATCCTGAAGGCAGGGTGCTGGATTTTATGTGAGAGGGTGCCCATGCATGAGCAGAGCCCCTCTGCAGCCTTCGGAACCTTTATTCCGGGGTTGTTTGTGATGCAGCCAAACCATATACTCTTAAGTGCATTATAACCAAACGGTAAATGCTAACTTTGGGATAGCTGCACGGAAACATGTTGTGTTTGGTGTCAAACACCTTGGAATCATACCCCCACACCAGTAACTGGTGTGGGAATAGGATCCCACCCTTCTAGAGGGAGAGATATGACAGCACCGGTATACCCGGTACCAACTAACATAGCCCTGGCATCAAAAATTGGATGCTGCCAGCCACAGACACGAGTCTGTCCTCCTGCTGCTGGATGAAACTCCGGCAGGGGAGGCCTGGACAATAGGTTTCCTGTCACAGGGAGGTGTCACCACCTCCCAGACAGGCTTTAGTGTATTAGGGCGACCGTGCAACCCAAACCCCTGGACACCGCATCACTTTGCAGAAGCATCGGCTTTCCAATGACTTCTGCAGCTGAGCTTTGGGTTACTCGTATCCCTGACACCAAGCAGCATTTGCACCGAAGATTGCCCGCCTACACTCCACGAGTGTTCCGTAAGCTGGCCCTTTGTGTTTTCTCTTGAGGTCCCTTTGTGATCCCTAGTCTGTTGACTGGTGGGTCCCCGTGAAGGCAACTTAAACTTTAATTGGGCTTATCTGGTTGCTCCAGACGTGCCCTGACTCTCCATCGCTTGGGGAGTCCCCAGGACCTTGCTGGTTTGCCCCGAAGCATCTTTTCTCTTCCTGCGTGGTTTGCTGTTGCCAAGGCTTGTTGGGTCCAATCCGGGCACTGACACTGCAGCACTCGACATCCATCGTGGGACAGCTTGAATCCAGCTCCTGGTTGTCATCGACGCCTCCTGGTCCTCGTGGCTGCAGAGTCAAGCTTCACCTCTTCACCTCTTCGCACCTGAAACACCCAACATCGGTGGGCATTCGTTTATCGTGCCCCTGGTCACTGGCAAGTGACCTAGACTCTGTCCCCTCTACTTTCAGGTTCTTCTGATCTTCGTTCCAGGCTTTGGATCACACCGGACACTTTTCTCCTCCCCGGCAGCAGTACTTTGCAGCAGATCGCCATTGAAATCAATGACGATTCCAGACACCATTTGACACCTATGCACCTGGCTTCCCTGGGTGAGATAACTCGAGTACTCCAATGCTCCCGTGGGTTTTGGCCCTAGAACCCTCTAAGTCTAATGGGGTTTGCTCAAAGTCCTTTCCTAAGCATTCTTAACTTCTAAAATTCCAACCACGACTTTCCCATAGAATAGTACGGGGCTCGCGACTGTGTTTTCACACTGCACACATCCCCCCTGGGTCTCCTGTGTCACTACCTTGGGTGGTTCCTAGGGGTCCCAGCGATTCTACATGCTGTAGGCACTGTGTCTAGTCAGGTCGTGGTTCCTATACCACTTTCTTAATATATGGTTTGGTCCACCTCTATGGCCCGTTGTATATTGTGCTATTTACTGTCATTTTAGAACTGTATTATTGTGTATCTTGGACTCTAATCTCATAAAGAGATTAGTAGTGAGTGTTTAGAAATAAATACATATATTTTATATATACCTTGTGTGGTTCTTTCATTTAGTGATTCAAGAGGTTATAATCGGGTAAACTAAGCTGCTTTACACTCCATCAAGACTTAACCTGAAGGCTGCTCTCCATAGCTACCACTGGGATAGCTTTCAATAAAGGTTGTCTTTAAACCTATCATCAATAAGGGTTGTTTGGACTGGTACAAGGTGCCCACTATAACTAGTGGACAGCATATGCCAGGCTAACTTCTCACATTGTGGGGAGACTATCCAGTCGCAAATTTGTCATCTTTTGAAAATTCCCCAGGCATTATACTGGATCCAGAAACTTTTCAGCAGTAACTCTGCACACTGGTAAGTGGCACCATGCAGCTCCGCACTGCAGTCATTCCACTCCGTAAATGAAGTGTGGAGCCGTAGGAAAGTAGGATCTGCTTTTATGGTTTCCCCCACTGTTTGCTTTTTTATTTTCATGTCCTCATTTGCCTTTTTTTCACCCTTCTGCTTGATGTAATGCTGTTTCCGACTAGTCTGACTGGGATCGTGCTAATCAGGATCCCAGTCTCTGTGCTTTCTCCTCTAAAATTGTCATGGTAAGTACTTAGGTACATCCCAGAAGGGATAATGGAATACCCTTATCAGTTCCTAGTATATGGTACTAAGGTACCCAGGACATAGGTACCCCAGAGGTCCTCCATAGGCTGAAGCATGTATTATGCCACCTATGGGAGACCATTCAGACTATCTCTACAGGCCTGCCAAGAATATCTCAGTGGTTTTTGTATTTGATAAAACATATTTGTTAAAATTCAGTGCTGTAGGTACCAAATGCTCGAGGGATTGGATAGCATTATCGGTCGAGACAGCATTGAGGATTAATGGAGAAGAATTAAAAGAGATCAAAGCATTGGAAGATGAGATTGGTGGTGATTCCACCATCACTGATGCTAAATCATTCCTAGAGTTAGCAGAAAAGACTATAGCTGATTTCAAAATACATACGACCAATCAGAAAACAACAAAGGTCACTAAAGATATGAAAAACTGCAAAGTTGAACAGGTGGATCCCTATCTAAAAGACGAGTTTTATCAGAAAAAACAACCCCAGTTCTTTAAATTTGCAATACAGAGGATGTTCACGTTGGAAATTCATAACTTTCTCAGACACCTCATCAGATTTGGATGAAGGGACCTCTCATTTTTACCAGCCATACTTTCAGTACCCAGGAGCCCAACCTTTTTTAGACAGAGGCGGGAACAGGGGGAGAGGAAACAGTGGCGAATGTAGAGGCCAAAACCATGAACAGAGGTTCTTCAGGACCAGAAAGAGAGTTCACAGACGATGAGACAGACAATAACGACTGATAGGTTGGACCCTATTCCAATCTATGTGTCTAAATATGCTCTTACAGATACAGAACTTAGTTTACCCCAGAAAGGTCTCTCATTTGTTCCACTGACGTTACAAAATCCGGTGGATACAAAGACAGAAGTTTTGCAGTTCTTATGTAAAATCGGATAAAAAACCTTTTTCTCAGATACCATTGACGAAATCAATGTAAGTGGATTAAGTTATAAGTCATCTTTTTGTCCTGAAAGTTCCACTATGCCAATAGAAATCCTTGCATTTGAAGACCAATTCCTGAGAGAAGTGGATGCCCTCAATGATAAAAAATATATTTTTTAAACTCAATCGCGCAAAAGCTTAATTATCAGCCTTAAAAAAGGCAGGGGGATTGTACTTTGGCATAGCGAAGCTTATGATGAAGAGGTAATGAGACAGCTTAACAATACCTTCCATTACAGACAAATTGAAGAAAATCCCACTCCAAGTTTGAAAGCTCAGATATTATACCTTACGACAGAAGCACTTGAGGAAGGGTGGATTTGTAAAAAATTGTTTGAGGTTCAGAATGCCTCCTCCTATAAGAACCCTCATATGTACATCTTACCGAAAATACATACAAGTGTAGACAAGCCGTCTGGGAGACCAGTTATTTAAGCCTGTGGGTCTCTCTTTGAACCTGTGGCAAAATATATTGATACCTTTCTTAAACCTTTTGGAAAAAACACAAGATCTTATGTAAGAGACTCTATGGATTTGATCTCTAAAATAGAAAACCCTCCAGTTCAAGACAAGTAAACTACTGGGTTTGTTTGCTATCGAATCATTCTATACAAATGTCCCCCAAGATGAAGCACTGGTTGTATTAAAAACACCCTTGATCAGAGAGAACGATCACACAAGGTTCCTACAGATTTTGTTACAGCATTAGCTACCCTGTGCCTAAAGAACAACTTTTTCAATTTCAAAGACACTTTGTTCCTGCAAGTAAAGGGATTAGCTTCACCCCGGAGATAGCTTACCTGGTCATGGATTGTTTTGAAAATCAGTGGATTCATAACCTAGATAACCCTTTCAAATCACATATTATTCAATGGTTGCATTACATTGACAAATTTTGATGGTTTGGGAATGGAGAACCAGCTGACTTAGAACGTTTTCATAGTCGGTTGAACTCTAGGACCCTTGATCTTAAATTGACGGTATCTTTGAGCAATGAATAGATACATTTTTTAGATGTGTGGATCCAAAATGGAAACAGTCGATTAGAAGTGAGTTTATACACTAAGCCCACTGACCGCAATACATTGCTGCACTTCACAAGTGGACACCCGTGGAGTTTAAAGGAGAATTTGCCCTATGGGCAATTCGTCTGGATCCGTAGAAATTGTACTAACATAGAGGACTATTTTACAGTGCTGATATCTTGAAAAGCAAACTTCTAAACCGAGGGTACCTGAAGAAACTGGTGAAAACTTCCCTTAAAAGGGCCTTGTGAGAAGTTGGCCTGGTATATGCTGTTCACTAGTTCTAGTGACCACCTTGTACCATGCCAAGCAACCCTTATGGTGTGGTTGTAAGTCAACCTTTTCGGACTAGCTGCCCTAGTGGTAGCGTAGGCTAAGCAGTCTTTGAGGCTAAACTCGTGATGCGTGTTAAGCAAGCTGTTTTACCAATAGTAACCCCCTTTTATACCAATGAAAGGACACCACACAGATATATATTCAAAATATATATGTATTTATTTCTCAAAGTAACCCCTAGTCTCTTTATGAGCACAGGAGCACAAATCGTCAAACAAGATTATCACAGAATACACAGAAGTTGCACTTTATATGGATAGGCCCTGGTGGCCACTCAAACCATATACTAAAATAGTGGTATAAGTACCACGAACAGAAAAGGGAAAAGGCCTAAGGCCTCTAGAATCGCTGGGCCTACAAGGAGCTAACGTCAGTTAGTGACCAGGAGGTCCACGGGTGGCGTGTGCAGAGCAAATAGTCACACGCGGGCTCCCATAGGTTTCAATGGGTGCGTAAAAAGTACAAAGTTACTGCAAAAGGAATCTTCCGGATGACCTAGGAACTTAAGATTTGGAACACAGGCACTAGAGATGTAT
Source organism: Triturus cristatus (assembly GCF_964204655.1). NCBI lineage: Eukaryota > Metazoa > Chordata > Amphibia > Caudata > Salamandridae > Triturus > Triturus cristatus. Next base: position 1,093,708,439 of record NC_140584.1, on the reverse strand, counting down.
TACTACACATGGGCACCGGAGTACCAGCTTTACCTCACCCACAGGAAGCGGGTGCATAGGCCTCAAAGTGCGTCGGGTTTCTTCTATCTGTTCCGTTGAGCCTGGGACAAAGATGCTGCAGGCGGTCGGTCGGGAAGAGATGCAGTGGATCCAAGAGTGGATCGGAGATGTTGAAGACCTGTAAGCAGAGGGGACAGTGTTCACAGTCACTAGCCAGTGACCAGCGTGGCACCAGGTGGGTACCAGGCGAGGTCGGGTGCAAACAGGTGATGAGGGGTAGCTTGTCTCCGCAGCCACGTGGTCCCTGAAGGTCGACGACGTCCAGGAGTCGGCTCACGAGCTGTCCCACGCAGGCTCTCGCTGTCGGCGGTGTCGGCGACTTGATCGAAGCAAACAAGCCTTGGCAAAAGCAATTGTAGGAGGATTCGGAAATCAGCTGTTGGTTCTGACCAGCAAGGTCAGAGGGATTGCTCCTTTGGAGGGGAGCAAGGGCCAGTCTGGAGCAACCAGACCAGCGGTGTTTGTTGTAGATTTCGTCGCCAAGATGGCCACTAGCCAGCGGGCCAGCAACCGGTTAGGCGCGTCGAGTGGCAAAATGCAGAAGGGCCCCACGCAGATCGTGGAGATGCTGGAGGGCTCACCTTTGGTGCAGATGCTGCTCGAGGGTTGGGCTTCTCAGGACCCAAAGCACAACTTGGAGGGAGCCTCGGTTGTTGCACTTGTCAGCTTGTCGTAGTCGTTCCAAGATGGCTGGCTCCACGTGTCTCGGTGCCTCCACGGGTCTCCTCTTTTCAGGGACTGTGGATCGGGCGGTGAGAGGTCTGGAGGTCCAGGTCTTGTCAGTCTCTGGGCTCGGGCTCCGGCGGGAGGCGGCGGCAAAGCAGACGGTGATTCGCTGGATGGTGCTTGCGTTAGCAAGGTGGTCACTCCCTGACCACAGGGGAGATTTTCTTCAGTCTTCTGTGCAGCAGAATGTCGAAGTTCCCGTCTTCTTCTTAGTTTCAAGTTGATTCCAGGATGTCTGAAGTCTTAGGACACAGCTCCTACCTTTATTCGGATTCTAGGGGCCGGACTACCTGCTAGGTCCCTCCCTATGGGTGGGACCAGGAAGGGGGGTGGTTACACCCCCAATCCTTTGTCCAGCTCGCCCCAGGCCCGGGACTGGTGTGCCCCAGGACCGGTTTGAACTGGCATATGCACCGAGGCTCCTTGTGAGCCACAGGCATGTCTGGTTTCTTTCAAGCCCTACCTGACCAATACACAAAATCCTGTCTGGGGTGGTGCACGCACCCCCCTGGCAGGAAACCCTTTGTCCACACCTCCCAAGCTGGAAGGACTCCCAGCAGCAGGAGGGCAGACTTGTGTCTGTGGTGGCAGCATCCATTTTGTGGAGCTGAGGCTATGTCTGATTTTACCCGGGTTTCAGGTACTGTACATGTCGTGTCCCTCTAGAAGGGTGGAATGCTAACCCCGTCGCCAGAATTGGCGAGGGGTTAGTATTCCAATTCGTATGACACCTTACTCGACATGTTTTGATAAAGCCAAACCAAAGATAGCATTTAACCGCGAGGTTCATAATGCACTTAAGAGTATATGGTATGACGATATCTGGAAACAGTAGAAGGAAGTTGTTCCGACCACTGCAGACAGGCTCAGCTCATGCCAGAGCACCATCTCACATGGAACCAAGCACTCTGCCTTCAGGATTGTTAAGGCCTGCCATAGGAGTGACTTATAGGTTACCAGGTGTCCCATTTAAGTTTAGGTATAGGTATACTACACCTAAGTAAGAGGTGATTACACCAACTTACCCCAGCTGAGTGATCAGCCAGTTGTGTCAGATTGTTAGGCCAAGCCTGGGGTGGCATAATACATGCTTCAGCCCCTGGCAGGCCTTGGATACACCAATGCCCTGGGTACCTAGTGTACACTGGTACAGGGGCTGACAGGGTGATCCAACCAATTGGGTATGTACCTAGGGTACATGGAGTCCATTTTACAGAGAGAGCAGATAGCCTGAGAGCCTGAATGGCAGGATCTCAGGCCAACTAAGTCGAAAAACCAGCTAGACACTAGGCAAAAATTTGGGGGTAACCATAGTCAGATATCCACCTTCCTACACAACCCCCCCCCAAACGAAGGGAGATAAGGCTGACCTTGACCAGGTAAGCCTATATTGCCCAAGTGGCCATATAAGGAGGAACCAGCACTGGCATGGTTACCCCCTGTCTCATGGTCCACTAAGCAATCCCTCACCCTAAGGGTATCAGAGGGTCTCCACCATAGGGAATCTCTACCTGTGGTGTGTCTTGGCAAAGTAAAAGGCTGGTGTTGAGATGGAGTACTGAAGTGAGTGTCCTCAAAGTGAGGCCTCAGCTTCCTCCAATCATCCTCCACCATGGATGCCTTTCTTCCTTTAACTGAGTTGCACTGTGCTCTCAGGGTCAGCCTCTGGCTACCTAAAGCTGGAGGCTGGGTCCCTTTTGTGGGCTTACTGGAGGGACAGGTCAGGTTTGGGGCCCTAAGGTCCCATGTTTGCCTGTGCCCAACAGAATCCCCCTGGGGGAGGTCCCTAACTACCTGTAAAGGAGATCCCTCAGGAATGTTTTTACCCATCACCTGACTAGGGCTACTAGCCAGGCAATCCTCATTCTTTTGATGGGGGGGTTCTTGTGGACAGGGGCCCTCTGGGGGTCCACTGGCCTCCCTGACCTCTGCAGCCCTGGGCTGACTGAGGCAGGGTAGAGAGAGGCAGGCTACCTGCACCAGACTGGATCCCACCTTGGAAGGGGCCACTGACATCAGAGGCTCTGCCAGGCCAGGCCTGGCTACCTCTGGGGCAGTTCCTTCACAAGGGGTGAGGTCAGATCCCTGAGGAGGCTGACCTTTTCCTAATGTCTGGGGAGAGGGAGACTTTTCTTCCTCCCCACTACTCTCAGTTTGTGTGGAGTGATCCATTGTTTCAGGCTTCACTACACCTATGTCAGTCTGAGTATAGGCTGAGACCATTACAGCCTTGCCAACCTTTTCAGGGGGGCACTCAGTTTGTGTTTGAGCTGTGACTGTCACAGCTCTGCCAGTCCCTACAGGGAAGTCTGTCTGTGCCTGGGCTGTGGCTACCACTGCCCTTCCAACCTTTTCAGGGAGGAAATCTATTTGGACAGGGGTTGTGAATGGCACAACCCCCCTACCCTTTTGTGAAAGGCCTGCCATTTTAAAATGGGTGTCTTGTTCAACTCCAGCCCAAGCTGAGAGTTCTAAGTCATTCCCCAGTAAGCAGTCTACAGGCAAGGTTGGGGACACTGCTACCCTTTTAGGGCCAGTGACCCCTCCCCAGCTGAGACATACCTCTGCCATGGGATGACTGTTCTGTTTGCCATCAATGTTAGTCACCTGGTAGGAGAAACCGGGCAAAAGCTGCTCAGAGGGAACTAGCCAATGGGCCACCATTGTGATGCTAGCCCCAGTGTCTCTGTAGGCCTCAGCTTTTGTACCATTGATGTAGGGCTCCTGTCTGTACCTACCCAAAGTGTTGGGACAGGCAGTGAAGTTGGCAAATCCCATGCCACCATCACAGACAAGAGTGGTTGCTGTAGGGGAATTGGCTAAGCCAGGGTCCCCCTGTGTTCCCCAAGTAAACCCACCCAGATTTCTGGGGGCACTCCCACCACCTGGGGGATTACTGCTGACAGTAATAGGTGGTGTGACAGGAGTAATTGGAGGAACAGTTTTGTTTTTAGCCCTTGGGCAACCGCTGTCAGTTTTCCAATGCCCAGGAGTTTTACACTCATGGCAGTAGGGCTTTTTAGCTGTGGTAGAGGAGGGAGCTTGGGACCCACCACCCTGTGTGGAGTTTTGGGGCCCTGAGGAAGGTTTCTCTTTTTCTTTATCCCCACCCTTCTCTTGAGGCTTGGTGGTATCTTTCTTTTGGTCACCACCCTGGTTTTTAGGCCTGATCCTGGTCCTGACCCATTTATCTGCCCTCTTTCCCAATTCTTGGGGAGAGGTCAAATCTGAGTCTACCAGGTGTTGATGGAGAAGCTGGTTTTGACAATTACTTAAAATCTGCTCTCTCATCATCAAATTGTACAATCCTGTATAATCAGACACCTTACTTCCCAGCAACCAACCCTCCAAAGCCTTAGTGGCACATTCCACATATTCAGACCAGTCCTGAGTCTGTGTCTTCTGGGTGTCTCTGAACATTAACCTGTACTGTTCAGTGGTTAAGCCTAACCCATCAACTAGGACACTCTTCAGGACTCTGTAATTTCTGACATCCTCTTCTCTAACAGTGAGGAGTCTATCTCTGCCTCTCCCCTCAAAGGAGAGCCATAAGATTGCTGCCCACTGGTCTTCAGGAACCTGCTGCACTTTGCAGGCTCTCTCAAGAGCAGTCATCCATTTGTGGATGTCATCCCCACTTTTGTAGGGGGGCACAATCTTGGACAGGTTCCTATTGTCAAAGACCCTATCTTTGTCCCTAGGGACATTGCTGCCACCAGTGGGTATAGACCCACTCTCTCTATGCTGCCTAGCCTTGCTCAGTTTTTCTTCCATCAGGGCTACTTCTAGCTCCTGCTTCCTGATCCTCAGCTGGGCTTCCTGCATTCTGGCCTCATGTTCCCTCCTCTGAGGGGTGGTCAGTCTCCTTCTGGAGTGACCTTGAGAGCCTCTAGAGCCATGGGAAGCATTGGAGTCACCTGAGCGATTCCTTTGCCTTCCAAGCCCTGTGTTAAGTCCACTGGGGAGATCCAATGGGGTGAACCCACTGTCAGTCCCCAATAGCCTTAGTTTAGCTGGGCCAAGTATAATACTTGGCACTGGGCTAGTTCTCCCTTCATCCCCACTCACATCTGTATCCCCATCACTTTCTTCCTCTGTGGTAGGCATCCCATCTAAGGGGTGACTATTGGGAAGGGGTACTTCAGTGGCATCTTCAGAAGGGGGGCCTCCTGTTCCTGTCCCTAAGGGGGCTAACTGGGAAGCTTTCTTGAGTGCTCTCTGATTCTCATCATTCTGTAAGAGCTCTCTGAGCTCAGCAGAGTTTGGGTTCTTGGGCTGTTTAAGGCCTCTAAGAGTTGCCAAATGCCTGAGCTCATTCTGATTAAGGGTAGCAAAGCTGGTTGGTGCCCTCTGGGGGTCACTCTCGACAGAGATGGGTACAGTGGACCCCTCTGCCCCGGCCATTGCTCTTAAGTGTGGGTGGATGTGTTGCAATCTACCTACACTTGGGTTTACCTACTAAACCTATCTAGTAGTTGTAGTCAGGGTGTGCTACTCCCTTTGCTCTACAACAACTAAGTTCAGTAGAACTTATGTATATCTAATCTTGTTTTATATGTACCTACAGGTACCTATGTGATCTTTCAATTGGTAACCAAGAGATTACAATGGTAAAACACAGCAAGCTCAAATCCAACCGCTGCTCACCAATGTGAGAAGTTGGCCTGGTATATGCTGTTCACTAGTTCTAGTGACCACCTTGTACCATGCCAAGCAACCCTTATGGTGTGGTTGTAAGTCAACCTTTTCGGACTAGCTGCCCTAGTGGTAGCGTAGGCTAAGCAGTCTTTGAGGCTAAACTCGTGATGCGTGTTAAGCAAGCTGTTTTACCAATAGTAACCCCCTTTTATACCAATGAAAGGACACCACACAGATATATATTCAAAATATATATGTATTTATTTCTCAAAGTAACCCCTAGTCTCTTTATGAGCACAGGAGCACAAATCGTCAAACAAGATTATCACAGAATACACAGAAGTTGCACTTTATATGGATAGGCCCTGGTGGCCACTCAAACCATATACTAAAATAGTGGTATAAGTACCACGAACAGAAAAGGGAAAAGGCCTAAGGCCTCTAGAATCGCTGGGCCTACAAGGAGCTAACGTCAGTTAGTGACCAGGAGGTCCACGGGTGGCGTGTGCAGAGCAAATAGTCACACGCGGGCTCCCATAGGTTTCAATGGGTGCGTAAAAAGTACAAAGTTACTGCAAAAGGAATCTTCCGGATGACCTAGGAACTTAAGATTTGGAACACAGGCACTAGAGATGTATTACTACACATGGGCACCGGAGTACCAGCTTTACCTCACCCACAGGAAGCGGGTGCATAGGCCTCAAAGTGCGTCGGGTTTCTTCTATCTGTTCCGTTGAGCCTGGGACAAAGATGCTGCAGGCGGTCGGTCGGGAAGAGATGCAGTGGATCCAAGAGTGGATCGGAGATGTTGAAGACCTGTAAGCAGAGGGGACAGTGTTCACAGTCACTAGCCAGTGACCAGCGTGGCACCAGGTGGGTACCAGGCGATGTCGGGTGCAAACAGGTGATGAGGGGTAGCTTGTCTCCGCAGCCACGTGGTCCCTGAAGGTCGACGACGTCCAGGAGTCGGCTCACGAGCTGTCCCACGCAGGCTCTCGCTGTCGGCGGTGTCGGCGACTTGATCGAAGCAAACAAGCCTTGGCAAAAGCAATTGTAGGAGGATTCGGAAATCAGCTGTTGGTTCTGACCAGCAAGGTCAGAGGGATTGCTCCTTTGGAGGGGAGCAAGGGCCAGTCTGGAGCAACCAGACCAGCGGTGTTTGTTGTAGATTTCGTCGCCAAGATGGCCACTAGCCAGCGGGCCAGCAACCGGTTAGGCGCGTCGAGTGGCAAAATGCAGAAGGGCCCCACGCAGATCGTGGAGATGCTGGAGGGCTCACCTTTGGTGCAGATGCTGCTCGAGGGTTGGGCTTCTCAGGACCCAAAGCACAACTTGGAGGGAGCCTCGGTTGTTGCACTTGTCAGCTTGTCGTAGTCGTTCCAAGATGGCTGGCTCCACGTGTCTCGGTGCCTCCACGGGTCTCCTCTTTTCAGGGACTGTGGATCGGGCGGTGAGAGGTCTGGAGGTCCAGGTCTTGTCAGTCTCTGGGCTCGGGCTCCGGCGGGAGGCGGCGGCAAAGCAGACGGTGATTCGCTGGATGGTGCTTGCGTTAGCAAGGTGGTCACTCCCTGACCACAGGGGAGATTTTCTTCAGTCTTCTGTGCAGCAGAATGTCGAAGTTCCCGTCTTCTTCTTAGTTTCAAGTTGATTCCAGGATGTCTGAAGTCTTAGGACACAGCTCCTACCTTTATTCGGATTCTAGGGGCCGGACTACCTGCTAGGTCCCTCCCTATGGGTGGGACCAGGAAGGGGGGTGGTTACACCCCCAATCCTTTGTCCAGCTCGCCCCAGGCCCGGGACTGGTGTGCCCCAGGACCGGTTTGAACTGGCATATGCACCGAGGCTCCTTGTGAGCCACAGGCATGTCTGGTTTCTTTCAAGCCCTACCTGACCAATACACAAAATCCTGTCTGGGGTGGTGCACGCACCCCCCTGGCAGGAAACCCTTTGTCCACACCTCCCAAGCTGGAAGGACTCCCAGCAGCAGGAGGGCAGACTTGTGTCTGTGGTGGCAGCATCCATTTTGTGGAGCTGAGGCTATGTCTGATTTTACCCGGGTTTCAGGTACTGTACATGTCGTGTCCCTCTAGAAGGGTGGAATGCTAACCCCGTCGCCAGAATTGGCGAGGGGTTAGTATTCCAATTCGTATGACACCTTACTCGACATGTTTTGATAAAGCCAAACCAAAGATAGCATTTAACCGCGAGGTTCATAATGCACTTAAGAGTATATGGTATGACGATATCTGGAAACAGTAGAAGGAAGTTGTTCCGACCACTGCAGACAGGCTCAGCTCATGCCAGAGCACCATCTCACATGGAACCAAGCACTCTGCCTTCAGGATTGTTAAGGCCTGCCATAGGAGTGACTTATAGGTTACCAGGTGTCCCATTTAAGTTTAGGTATAGGTATACTACACCTAAGTAAGAGGTGATTACACCAACTTACCCCAGCTGAGTGATCAGCCAGTTGTGTCAGATTGTTAGGCCAAGCCTGGGGTGGCATAATACATGCTTCAGCCCCTGGCAGGCCTTGGATACACCAATGCCCTGGGTACCTAGTGTACACTGGTACAGGGGCTGACAGGGTGATCCAACCAATTGGGTATGTACCTAGGGTACATGGAGTCCATTTTACAGAGAGAGCAGATAGCCTGAGAGCCTGAATGGCAGGATCTCAGGCCAACTAAGTCGAAAAACCAGCTAGACACTAGGCAAAAATTTGGGGGTAACCATAGTCAGATATCCACCTTCCTACAGGCCTGGTTTACCCCAAGGGAGGAATTAACCCCAAACATTCGACCGGATTTCAATCCTCTGACCTGTGTCCTTACTTACAATCAAAAGGTGAATAAAATTAAAAAGATAATATTGCACAATTGGAGGTTGGTCAGCCACCTTGGTATCCCCAAACCCATGTTTTCCTTCCACAAAGGAAGGAATTTACGTCAGGAAATGGTTAAGGCAGCACGCCCGCCCGAAATAAGTAAAGATTTAAGAGGAATGTTTGGGCTTTCCCCCTTGTTCGGCCATTTTAAATGCAATAACTGTGCAGCCTGGCAAATGACAAGAGATTCAAAATTCATCATGATTAATGGTAAAAAAACATTTTCAGAACAACTTTTCGAATTATAACACCAAAAATGTGATTTACTGTTTAAAATGTCCATGTGAAATGTTTTATATAGGACAAACCACACAGCCAGTAAAAACAAGAATTATACAACATCAACCAAGACTGATATGTATAACACAGGGAGTGCCACTTGTACAACACTATCAACAGTGTAAACACAGTGAAAATGATATTCAGTGGTCTGTTTTGATTCTGTTGCAGAACTTCAACAAAGCAAATCTCCTGGTTACTTTGCATAAGTTGGAAGCTAGAATGATTGAAAAATACCAGACAGCCGAGGTCTTCATGACCATGATGAAATCTGGGCTCTTTTATAAACCATGTGTGGTATATGACGTATTTCTTTTTTCTACTTTCTGAATTTTTGATTTTCTCATTCTCTACATTTCTGATACACAAATGAATCGTCTAAGTGCCCATGAAACCATCTTTAATTTAGGGCTCGGATGTGAACATGAAGGTAATTGTTTTTATTAACTAGGATCACTCTGCGATTGGATTTCCCCTATGATCTCCTTACCGTGTGGTTAGATCGTTCCATTATAATGTATGTTTTCCACAGTTGAGAATACACTTTATGTATATTGTTCCTAGTACAGAGTGCACACATAAAAATGTCTGTTTGTATGGGCATTGTAAAAAAACTATGTACATGATGTTTTTCACCTACATCTGATGGTTTATGGCTGTTTTAAATAAGATGTTTTAGATCTTCTCTTATGTGTAGTCAGGCTTGGGGTGCCCCACTTCAAGGGTGATTATACAAATTGGTGATGGGCTCACACTTGATGTTTGACTTTTTCTTTTTCTCTTTCTTTCATTATTCATTTCCTCAAACAAAACGCCTTTTTGTTTAAGTCCGTTGGGTGTTTTTTAAGTCCTTTCCTTGTTTTAATTAACTCTGAAAACGCGGTGCCTTTAAATATCTCGCTTGCAGACACCTGACCCTGCCACGTGCTCAAGATCTCTGGTACCCGTACTTTAGTTAGTTATGAGGCGTGCAATTTTGTGCATGCTGCCGTGAGTTGTAAATTCCCTTGACTGCATGATAGCTGTGCTCTCCCTCGTTTTTTAGGTCGAGCCTATAGCGGAAGCGCGCATGCGCTGCTCGCTTTGCGAGGCATGCAGTATTTATTAGGTCGAGCCTGTAGCAGTAGCACGCATGCGCTGCTCGCTTTCCGAGGCATGCAGTATTTAGTACGGAGTGGAAGCTTTGTGGAAGCACCGCCCACTCTCCGCCCATTGGCTTGTGTCTTTGCCCTCCGAAAATGTGGTCTTCTGATTCATTTTGAGGCTTGTTAGTCCCTCCTTATGACGGCTATGTCAACATTTGTCACCTCCCATGGCTACTGGCCCCTTCACTTCAAGTGTTACACCATAAGTGGACTGTGAGCATTCCTTTGTGCCCCTTCTCCCCCTGCCGGCACTCCCATTGTCTGTTTCCGTGCCTCCATCCTTCCTCCCATTTTCCGGTGATAAATGCAGATACCTTTCCAATCTCAAGTCATTCCAGCTTATTAATTTGTGCGCTCTGTTCTCTGGTATGTGGGTATGTTTTGTCTGCTTCGAGCTTTGAGACAGTAAAGCCCATTCAGCCTGGAACAGCGGCCAGTCCATACTGTTCTGAAGCATTGTGTGTGTGCTGTGGAAACCGTTTGTATCCTAAAGGCAGTGATGAAAACACCGGCTTTTGTTAGAGTACGTTCACTGATAAAGCTTCGCAGGTTTGATTTGCTTTAAGTCCACGTTTTTAAAGACACATAGCCAAAGCTGCATCTCTCCTACGTTTGGAATTGCACGTTATTCTGGCAAAAGATTTCTTAAAGCTTCACATAAAAAATGCCCCGCACCACCCCACCTTAAGTAAGCACTACTTTAATATTAGCAGTGATTGCTGTTAGTTCGCAGGCACGAATTTGGGGGCATATTATCAAGAAACGGCGTTAAAATATTCGCCGCTTTAGCGGCAGAAAACTGCCGCTAAAGCGGCGATAATGGGCTTGATAATATGCCCTTGAGAATTCCCATAGAAGCCCATGTTCTGGTGTCAACATGGGCTTCTATTGGAATTCTCTGCGGCATATTATCAAGCCCATTATCGCCGCTTTAGCTGCAGTTTTCTGCCGCCAAAGCGGGGATAATTTTAACGCCGTGCTTGATAATATGCCCCTTAATAATTGCTGTGGCAATTCAACTGTAACACTCGCGTTGTAACTGTGTTTTGCTTTGGCCTGGAATAATGGTTTGCTGGCATGTAGCGAACGTTTATTTCTAATGTGAAAGAAATCAGCGAATGTCCAGGTAGAGAAGACAACCAGAGAAACAATCAAAAACGAGCATTGGTACTGCGAGTAGTCTGGGTTTAAGAGTATGTTGCATTGTCTGGGTCTGAAGTCTTAGTGGATTAATGCATCCACTGTCTGGTCCTGTGTTTGACCTCATGGTCACAGGTTCAAATTATCACAGGTCCACTCAGCCTATCATTCTTTTGAGGTCGATAAAATGAGTTCCATTGAGTTGGGTAACAAATATCTGTTATTCAGCGCCAAGATACCCTCTCCAGGGTGAATGTGCGTTCACAAATACACACATTAATATGAAACATTAAAAGTTAACATGAGAATTTCTCTGTATTTGTGTGGAATAAAAACACTGTAGCATAATAATGCTGTTCAGTGAACTGACAGAAACGGACCACCAGGACAAATCCAATGGCAATATTAATTTATTCTTCACTCCTCAGCTCTCTGTTTATCTTCTTGCATTTCCGGCATCTTTAATAGCTTTATAATTGGCCTCATTAGGTGGCGCTTCATGCGTCACATTGTTTTTTGAATGCTGGGACTCGTAGTCCTACAGAGAGCTAAAAATATTATTCCCTGGGTGGGTTCCGTGCCTATGATTAAGATGCAGTGGCATTGAAACGCGTAAGGCAACAGAACTTTGTATCTGTGAGTGCAAACTGTGGGCTATCTTGAATAAATTCTTGGAGGAGAAGCCAGCTTTTGTGTGCGTCTTGAAATGCTTTGGGGCATTTTGTTGATTCATGGATGTAACACGGCTGCCCTGCCGTGCAAGACAGCACCATTTCCGACGTGTGAAAGGCTGAAGGTGGAACTAATCCTGACCTGGTTTCAGCAGAGCTGGCTATGTAAAATAAGCCCGCCTGAGCGCTCTGGACCCTACTATAGGGATGACATTTTATGCTTCTAATTGTGGACGGCATGGAACCCACTCAGGGAATAATATTTTTAGCTCTCTGTAGGACTACGAGTCCCAGCATTCAAAAAACAATGTGACGCATGAAGCGCCACCTACTGAGGCCAATTATAAAGCTATTAAAGATGCCGGAAATGCAAGCAGATAAACAGAGAGCCTCCCGTGATCCGTCAGGACTGAAGTCTGCCTATGAATAAGATGCAGTGGCATTGAAACGCGTAAGGCAACAGGACTTTGTATCTGTGAGTGCAAACTGAGGGCTATTGTGGTGTCGCTGGGGGCCTATGCTGATGACCCCCACTGGATAGGCCCAACACGTGTGCTGGAATAATTACACGGGACACTGGTGTGGTGTACTCTCCGTCTCCGCAGCCGTGGCGCTTCTGCCTACGTGCCTGCGTGACGTAGTATTTATTAGGGGCTAAAGTGACGTGCCCTGACGTGCACGCCAACGCGTGTCACGTCAGGGGTGATATCGCGACACTACATTCCTCCCCAACACACAAAACAACAAGATAGCATGACCCCAGATTCGTGACGGCACCCTAAGGTATGGACAACAGGTCTCATAGTGTCCCGCACCTCTGCCTTCGGCATCTGCAGTCTGAAATTGTAACAAACAAAAAACTTAAACAGTCTTACTTGACGTAGTCACGTAGCCGCCTGGAGGGCGCGGGGTGCGGCCGCAGGTCATATCGCACTCCACCACGGTCCACCACAACATCCTGACCTCCGCTCCCGGAGTCGCCATCTGCACCGCTCTCTCCGGTCTCAGGCACGCCGGCTGCTTCGGGTGGCAAGTTCTCTGGCTGGTGCTGCCTGGTGTCAAGTCCATGACCTGTGGACTCCGCTCCTCCACTCGCCTGGCCCTCGAGCTCTACGAGTCTCTCATCTCGCGGCATGTCCATCATAGCCCTGTCCTGGCGTCGTTCCTCCACTCCGGAGGGCACTGGGACTTTCTTGAAGTATGAAACATTCCTTGTTATCTTTTCGGCCCCTTTTCGGGCTGTCACGCACGTGCCTCTGACTTTCTCCACAGTCCAGGGCTGAGGTTCAAAGTTCAGACGAAACTTGCCCCCTGGCATCCGATTGCGGATCAGTACATTGTCACCTGGGGCTAGTGGTGAGGACACTGCCCGCCGGCGGGCGTCGGCGTGAGCAAACGCTTCCCGTCGATGCGCATCAATGGCACTGTCATTGGGAGTTTCGGGCTTCCATTCTGGGTGATGCGGTATTGAGTCGGTGACAACCCGCCCCATCAGCAGGTGCGCCGGTGCTACTCCCGTAATTGAGTGGGGCGTTTGGCGATAGCTGCGGAGAAATGTGAAAATGGCAAGTTCCACAGACTGGCTCTTTTCATGGGCAATCCGTATCACTTTATTGAGTGTCCTCATGAAGCACTCAGCTTCTCCGTTCGCTTGAGGCCATCGGGGGGTGATTCGCCGGTGATGAACCCCAAGAGTCTGTAGGTACGCCGCGAAGTCTTGACTCTGAAAAGGTGACCCATTATCAGTTCTGATCTCCTTGACGATACCGTGTGTTGCCATGATTTTCTCGAGCTTCGGGATTACTTCCTGAGCACTCAGGACCGTCAATATTTCCACTTCCGGGTACTTGGAGTGATCATCTATGGCCACCAAGGTGTGCCGTCCGTCTGGCAAGCTGCCAAAATCGACGCTGATCTTGGACCAGGGCCTCCTCGGGCGAGGCTCCATCACCACGGGGGCTGGCCGGGGCACATCTCCGGTTAACTGGCACGCTTGGCATTCTCGAACGGTGGCCTCCACAATTTCGTCCATGAGAGGGAACCACACCTTGGTTCGGAGCCTTGACTTAGTCTTGACCATGCCTTGGTGACCGACGTGAGCCAGATCCACCACTCTCTGGGTGAGGGACGTTGGTATGACCAGCCGGTGGCCTCTCAGCAAACACCCTGTATCGTCTTCCGTCAGTTCTGTTCTCACATGGTACAGGCTCTCCATTATCTGTTTCGCCTAAGGCGTCAAACTCTTCCACTCCTCTCTGGCGCGGGCCCAGCTGTTGTCTCGGACCGCCACTCTTGCTCTTTGTAGGCACTCGTCTTCACTGGTGGCCTGAGACAGGCTAGCCATGGACACTGGCCGGGGACATGACCGCGCCGTGATGCACCGGACATACTCTTCTGTTTCTGCCGCCTCCTTCATTTCTTTTGGAGTGGCTGTGCGAGGGTGGCGAGATAGGTAGTCCGCCGGGTTCCGCGCACCCGGCTGATACTCGATCTTGCAGTTATAGTCCTGTAGTTGCAACATCCACTTTTCGATTCTTGGCGGCGGCTTAGTGGAGGTGCCTGCAAACAGGGATACCAGTGGCTTGTGATCCGTGGTCACAACAAAGGGTTTGCCGTAGACATACAGGTGGAAGTGACGACACCCCCAATGAATGGCGATCGCCTCTTTTTCTATTTGGGAGTATCTCTGCTCCGTCTCAGTGAGGGACCGGCTGGCGAAAGCCACCGGGGCCCATTCCTCGGCACTTGTCTTCCTTTGCAGCAGGACCGCGCCCAGCCCGACTGGACCGGCATCGACAGCGATCTGTGTCAGCTTGGCCGGGTCGAAGAAGGCCAGCGTCGTGGCTTCTGAGAGTGCCTGTTTGACTTCCTCGAATGCTCGGCTCTGGTCACTGTTCCACGTCCAGGGGGTTGATTCCTTAGTGAGTTCTCTCAGTGGCGCCGTGAGGTTCGCCAGATCCTTGATGAACCTGCCACAGTAGTTCACCATTCCTAGAAAGCTCCTCACCTCCGTGACATTGGCAGGGGCGGCTGCCTCCTTGATGTCCTTGACCTTGTCCGGATCCGGGTTGACACCATCGGCCGAGAAGGTATAGCCGAAGAACTGGATCTTCCGGCACAGGAATTCGCACTTCTCCCGATGTAGCGTGAGGCCTGCGTCTCGTATGCGTCGTAGCACCTGCACCAGTCTCTCGTTGTGTTCCGCTACGGTCGTGGCATGGACCATGATGTCATCGCTGACGTTGATCGCTCCGGGGATCCCTGCGATCAGTTCCTGTATTACGTTCTGGAATACCTCCGCAGCGCTCGACACCCCGAAGCTCAGCCTCGTGTACCGCCTCAGACCTACATGGGTGGAGAACGTGGTTATGTTCCGGGATGCTTCGTCTAGAACTAACTGGTGATACCCCGATCGTAGGTCCAGCTTTGAGAACCACTTGGCGCCGGCCATTTCCCCAACAATGTCATCGATGGTCGGGGTGATGTGTCGCTCCCTTTTGATGGCAGCGTTGGGGAGCCTCATGTCCACGCATATTCTGACAGCGCCTGGCTGCTTGGGTTTCTTCGCCACGACAATTGGCGACACCCACGGGGTCGGTCCGGATACTTTCTCAATGATCCCCGCTGCCTCTAGCTTCTTCAATTCCGCTTCCACCAGTGGCCTGAGGTGGAACGCTATGCGGCGGTGCCGGAGGGCTACCGGCTGGACAGTGGGATCGATATGCAGGTGGACTTCTTTTCCCCGGAACTTGCCTATCCCTTGAAAGATTTCCTCGAACTCCTCCAGGGTGTGGTGTACTGATTCTTGGTGTACTCCGAACGCGAACGTCACCACTCCCAGATCTTCTGCTGCCCGACAGCCCAGGAGCATGCCTTGTCCGTCTTCGGTGACGTAGACATTCGACGTGATGGACCTCGTCCCATGGGATATCACCGTTCTGAACTTTCCTCGTACCTTTAACGGTTCTTCCTGTCCATAGGCGAACACCGTGATTGTCGAGGGCTGGAGCGTGGGCTGTGGGCGCATGGATTTGTGCATCGCGGCAGCCATGATGTTGATGCTGGCTCCTGTGTCTACCACGGTCGTGACTTCTTGTGACCCTACTCGGATGCTGCATTGCGGCAGTCTCCTAGTCCGGCGGGCCGCCGTGCCTATCATGTGTACCCGGTGTATGACTTTTTCCTCCTCTTCATCGTCGTCCATGTCGCTGGCCCCCGGACCTCCTTCCTCGACCGTGTTAACGGCTTGGCGGGGCTTTCGGAAGCCCTTCGATCGGCACACTTTCTCAAAGTGGTTAAAACGTCCACACCCTCTGCACTTGGTCCCTCGCGCTGGGCACTCCGACGGGGTGTGGGGCGAGCCACCGCAGTACCCACAGGACTTTGGTTGTTCTTGAGCAGCCGGGCCTGGCTTTCGTCGGGGCCACCTCTGTTTAGGCTTGACTGCCACAGCGTTGACCGGCTCGGTCTTTACTGGCACTTGCAGGGCCGCCTCCATGTGCGCAGCGCGCGCCTTGGACAGTTCCTTCGTTCGGCCCATCGTCAGGATATCAGCTAGGGGCTTACCGGATTCCTCCAAGATCCTCTCCCTCAGCTTGACGGACGCACACCCTTGTATTATCTGGCCTCTTATCTCCTCCGTCTCGTCTCGAAACCCACAGGTGGCCGCCAAGTTCTTTAGACGAGCGTAGAATTTGTCAAGGGACTCCTCCGGCAATTGGCGCGCCTGGCGAAATATGAAGCGTTCATAGTCGCGGTTTGCCATTGGCTCAAAGTGTTCGTTGAGCGCCGCTATTAGCGTCGTGTGCGTCTTGGGGGTGGCTTCCGCAAGCGTCTTCACTATATTGTGGATCTCTTTCCCCCCTAGGTGAATTATCATTGCGCGCTTTTGATCCCTGTGGACCTTCGTGGCTTCGAAGAATATGCGCACTCTGTCCTCCCAGTCTCTCCATCGGGCCGCAACCGGCGATGGGGGCCCCTCGACAGAGAATGGCTCTATTGGCGGAATTGTCGCCATGTTGCACGTGCGCGGCTTGCGCTGGACAGAACCTCCTTCTCACGTGTGTGCTAGCGCTGGGCGAGACCTTCGGGCACGTGCGCTCTAGCGCTGGGTGAGACCTTCTCCACCCCAGGACAATGAGGGCCTCCACGTGGGCTGCGGGACCTTCACCCTTAGGCAGTGTCAGATTCCCCAGGGGGGGGGGGCTCCAGGACAGCAGGGATCGTGATTAAGGGCTCATACAGGCTCAGGGCACTTGGTCCTACCTTCCAGGCAGCTGCAGGCCCAGGCGGCGCTATTTGTCACCACAGCAGACAGGAGGCAGGGCACGACAGGCGCTGCGCGCTCTCCAGGCCAGGGGGGGCAGGGCACGTGAGGTTAACGAAGCGCGCTGGGGCGCCGATGCCAGAGACGGCCCCAGCGCGAACCACCAGTCAACACGGAGCACTCCGGCGCTTCCGCGCACGTCTCAGGCAGACCTGGGAGGCAGGGACAGCAGCGCGCTCCGGCGGGGCACGAGCACCGCGAGCGAGGAGCGCTGACGGCCACCACACCGACCGGACGCGCAGAGCTGGAGCGGGGGCACGCCCACTCTCGTCGCCAGTTTGTGGTATCGCTGGGGGCCTATGCTGATGACCCCCACTGGATAGGCCCAACACGTGTGCTGGAATAATTACACGGGACACTGGTGTGGTGTACTCTCCGTCTCCGCAGCCGTGGCGCTTCTGCCTACGTGCCTGCGTGACGTAGTATTTATTAGGGGCTAAAGTGACGTGCCCTGACGTGCACGCCAACGCGTGTCACGTCAGGGGTGATATCGCGACACTACAGGCTATCTTGAATAAATTCTTGGAGGAGAAGCCAGCTTTTGTGTGCATCTTGAAATGCCTTGGGGCATTTTGTTGATATATATATATAGATATATATATATCACACCAGTTCCGGTTTGGTTACGAGGCTGTCAACCAGCGGTCCGAGATCGGGTTACCAGATGGCCCCGTAAAATTATACAGCTCCTTCTCCAATTTAGTTGAAAGTACTCAAACACTCCGACATGCTTCACATAAAGTTTTAATGGCATAAAATGACGCATTTCGGCTTTACGCCTTGCTCACGGCCACAATAAACTAACTTTGCATTTGCCATTTTGAATGTTTTCACATTATTGACATTGACAACCGACTTCACCCACATCTAATGTATAGAATACGGCGGCCATTTTAACATAGTTTATCAACTATAGTTGTCAAAATGAATAGTACATTATCACTTTTTATATAATTCATCAAACGCCTGTTTGCGCATAGAAGGAACCAACTCCAAAACCTGCTACAAGCCCTATAAAGGTTCTTCAATTAGAACCATTATTACCGCATTACAGGTAAATGGCGGCCATTTTGCTGCAGTAATGCATTTTGACGATATATAGCTGTGCAAGAATTTAATAGCATTTCTGCCCCATTAAATAACTGTGATCAGTTGCTTGCTCCATGTTACAATATCACCATACCTTAAATCTGCTGATAGCATTTGTGCAACCGACACTGTACTCAAGGAGTGCTTTGACAACAAACCTAAACATTAGAGGGTAAGAACGAAGTTTCATAAAAACGTGCAATCGAGGGCTGAAGTGATAGCACCAGAAGGAGAGTGAAGCATTTATCAAGGATAGGGCCGTGGATTCGAATCCCGATATTATACTGCATTAATTGAAATTTACTCTGATTTTACTTTGATTTCACTTACATTATTTCGAGTGATTAGAAAAAGTATAGTTAGGTCCATAACCAGTAGGAATATAAATTGAAATTCGGAATGTACGCTCAGTTTAAGCGTAAGTATAACAATGAAAAAGACAGGTTGCTTAATTTTAAGGAAACCAGTCCTAACAGAGAAACAAGATGAATTTTGGCGCCAACCCAGGTGCAGAAAATGAAGTAAACAGCAAGGGGCAGATTTACAAGCCCCTTGCGCCACTTTTGTGTCATTTTTAACATGGGAAAAGTGA
Organism: Triturus cristatus; assembly: GCF_964204655.1. NCBI lineage: Eukaryota > Metazoa > Chordata > Amphibia > Caudata > Salamandridae > Triturus > Triturus cristatus. Next base: position 1,093,689,886 of record NC_140584.1, on the reverse strand, counting down.
CGGCAAAAGGGGCGCAAGGGGCTTGCAAATCTGCCCCCTCGGGCAGACATACAAGCCCCTTGCGCCACTTTTGTGTCATTTTTAACATTGGAAAAGTGATGCAAAAGTGGCGCAAGGTGCTTGTAAATCTACCCCCTAGTTAACAAACTGGGAAAGCGGGCTCTTTCTATACCCGCTCTGCAAACGTGATCAATTTGAGGCTGATGAGCCGTTTTGAAGGTGAGGAATAGCATGGTGGGATTACAGGTCCAGGATGTTAATTATGATAGTGAGTTTAAAGTAAAGGGGAAACAGTGGGTAAACAAACCCTGGACTGATATACACAGAATATTATTTCATATGGGGGTGACAACTGTCAATTGAAGCAGTTGGAGGGAGTCACGGGAAGACCTGGGACAGCGACAGTGGCGGCTGGTGACTTTTGAAAGTAGTGTGGCGTAAAGTGAGTCATACTGCACCATAGTGAGCGAGCGAGCCCAAACAACCTAAGGAAGGTCCTGGGGGGTTCTCCACCTGAGAAAATTTTGAAAATAGAGTGGATAACTGGTGCATTTTCAAGCAAATTTGAGAAAGCAGGAAGGTTAATAAAGCAATTGTGAAAGTGCAGTTATTACATTAATAAAGAGATGTCATATAACATAGGTAGCTGCTTATTCAGTATAACCACAGAGCTTCTTAACAGACTTCGAGATATAATGCATTTCTGAGCACCTCACAGATGTTTTTTATTTAATAAACAAGTAAACAGGTCGCAAAGTAGCAGCATTCAAATTATTGTTCACTCTTTATAGATAAAATCAGCACGTCTCTCTTTAAGAGCAGCAAACTTTTCAATAACTTGAAGGTTAAAGTCTGGTATTCTGTTAACTAGATCTCTCTCTATTGAGAGCATTGCTAATGCATTTAGTCTTTCCTGAATCATGGTGTTCCTCAGGAATGTCTTAATTCTGTTCAAAGTGGAAAAACATCGTTCCGCCTCTGCTGTTGTCATTGGAGTGGTAATTACTATTTTTAGTAAAGCCACTGTCTCCGTAAGTGACTTTTCCATGTTAAGGTTCTGAATTAAAGCAAGCAAAGAAATTGCACCAGTGGCCTGCCGATATACATGCATGCTGTACAGTACAGTTAATTCAGTTCTCAGATCCTCTTTGATGAGCATAGGGTAAGCTTCCACAGCCTTATTCAGAGCTTGCTCAGGGAAGGAATTATTATATTTTGCAAACATATCACTTTGCAGTAATTTGGCAGTCACCAAATAGTTTGTGAAAGAAAAACGCTCCTTTGCCTGCAGAATGATAGTGTCACATATCTCTTTTGCAATTCGGACCAGACTGCTGATGTTTTTTCTGCGGTTGGAGAAAGTAGAATCATTTGGCAGTCTGCTATCTAAATTGTCAACCCTTTCTCTAACTTTGTTAATGCTGGTGACAAAGTCGGTGGTAGCACTTTCCACAGAGACAGTATCTGTTTCACGTTTTTGTAACCTCTCATATAGTGCGTCAACATGAGACATTATGTAAAAAGAACAAAAACAGGAAAAACTGGAACTCCCTGTCTTGCAGTGTTCTAGCAAAGCCACAGGCCTCATTCCAACTTTTGAATTCAAAGTCTTCATCGGCTTCTATGGTGTCGAAACATTTCTCAAGGGCAACCCTATATTGGTATATTAGGCTGACTGTACGTATGTGAAAATTCCAGCGAGTTGTGCCTCCCTTTGGAATCCTTCTGTTGACAATTGTATTAAGTACCTCTGTTCTTTTGGGGGAACGTGTGAAGAATGCTGCCATTCCTTCTATATCCATAAAGAATATCTTTGCCTCAGAGATATTTCCTACTGCTTGTTGCATAATCAGATTAAGTTGGTGGGCATAACAGTGCACATAATGGGCATTAGGGTACACATCTCTAAAAAAAAATGTGTACTCCACCGGAGGTTCCACTCATTACTGCAGCACCAGCAGATCTTTGTGCAATCAGTTTTTGTTTTTGAGGCTGCTCTGGAAAAATCTAATTTAGCTGTTGTAGAATAGCTGAAGAAATGCTTTCTGCACTAGAGTCTTTTAAATGTGTTAAACCATAGAAGCACAGAACTCTGCTGTCATTATCAAGGTACCGAAAGATCAGTACAGACTGTGTTTTAGTGGCCACATTAGTGGTGTCATCAGCCTAAATAGTCACAAAGTCGGTGTACAATATTGCTTTTTACAGTCTCTAGCATGCACTCAAGCAGTTCATTTTGTATTATTTTAGAGGTGCCCTTGAAGACTGTAGCACTTGCTAGATGTGCTTCCATTTCACGGCCTATGCTAGCTATTAAATCCACAAGGCCTCTGAATATACCAGGATTTGCGGAACTTTGAGATTCATCATGTCCTCGTAATGCCAGTTCAAAAGCACCACAGAAACTAATGCAATCAATGATTTTTGATAGTATGTGTCTAGCCCGATCAACTGCTTCATTGTGTTTCTTTATTGTTTTGCGGTACGCATCGCTTATGGGGCTTCAATCGGTGTGTGTCCCAACATTCCCAGTCTCGTCAGGTTTTCCATATGTATTTTTGTGTGTGCATGCTTCTTTACTTTATCTGACAAATGCTTCAAGTCTTTTACTCCTTATTTTGTCCGAGGAATTTCACCACCAAACAGCAAGCAGGGGAAGCAGAACAGAGAATTTGTAAAAGTACACCCTGTCAGCCAATCAACTTTTGTGTACCAGGTGTTTGAGAACGAACGTGTGTACATCTCCCCTCTGTCTTGGGAACTTTGCTGCAGGTTTAGGTCTGGCCGATGAGGTCCTAATTGTTTTATAATTAGTTTCTCTTCACGTTTCAGTCCAGCTTTGCAAGTAGTTGCTCTACTGTATTCATGGTGTCTTACCAATATTAAAGTTACCTGTCAATAATCAAAGTACAACGGATGAGGATTGGTGTAAATACATCATATTTCTGTATAAATGCATATCTTGTGCTTGTGCATTATTGCGATATATCTCCAACAGTTCCCCTTTGCACAATATGACTGATAAAAATATAGCCGTTATTATCCCTGAGCCAATTCATTGTCTTCAATCGAACGCTCAACATTCAAATCGATATTTAATACTGATTACACAGTTATTTGCCTCAAATAAAATTGATGCTGATGTGACTGTAGACACCACCCACCATGTAGACAACATACATAGCCCTTAACTACAATGTACAAAATAGAGCATCAGTTTCCTTACCTTAAACGCTGGGGTTGTTGACTGTTGCAGAGGTGCAAGAGCAGCAAAGGAGGTTGGTGCCTCTTCCTGTTTGCCCAAAAATTAGGTATAGTTAAGCAGCCTGAGGCTTTACCGGATGCTGAAAAACAAATTATAACAATATTTAGTGTTGGTCTTTTCCAGTATTTACACAAAGCAAATTGCATTTATGTAGAGCTTACTTTCCCTGAGGAGGCGTTGAAATATTTAAGTACTCCATTATTTTTTCTTGTGTTGTCATACTCATTCAAATTCAGGGTGTCAGAGCACTTTACATCAACACTTGCATATTACATGTCCAATAAATTATATAAGTTTATAATTGAATGTACAGGATGTGTTACATAAAACTGGGGGATTGCAAGGTGTATTATCCTATTATCCTTGCAATGCGCTCAAACATACATAATAGACCTGCTAAACATATATGTGAGGGCTTTAGATCTGATGTCACTTCTTGTGATGCCACTTCCTGTAAAGTCGTGGCTTGTGATGCCACTTTCAATGATATCAATTCCTGTGATGCCATGTGTGATATCGTTTGCCGTGATGTCACGCACCGTGATGTCACTTGCATACTGCCTAACTAAGTTAGTCCCCCACTTTTTTTTTAAGGACTTGTGCCTTGCTTGTTCCTCTGCACTTCATTCAATAGTGCAAAGATAGCGCAGTGGCTAGTGTGCCGGCAGCTGAGATCTGTGCGCAGTTCACAGGCACAAGCCCAAGCCCGGTGTGATCCTGGCCCCCTCTGCCTCGTGACCCCCCAGAAGCCTTCTCTTCTCTGGCTGAGCTCTCCCCATAAATTGTCTGGCTCATCTACAAATAAAATGGAGTCTGACAACGTCAGGGCCAACGATCTCACTGCTTCAAAAGTGAGTGACAAAGCTGTGAATCTTCAAGTTTAAAAGCAGACCTAGAACCAGGGCTCGAGTCGGGGTACCACGCGGGTGGACGGCGTCCCCCCACTTATTTTACCGGGTTTTTACCGGGTGGACGCCGTCCCCCCTGCCCAAAAGATGGAGCCGGTACCCGAGCCTGCGCGCGCGCTCAGCACTCACCAAACCCCACCTTCTATTGTCGAGAGAGCGCGAACTGAGCTCTTTAAGTTGTTTCACGTTGATGGAGCCGTTCAGTATGACAGACGGGCGCTCGTGGCCGTATATTAGAAAAGGTCAGTATGTGTTTATGCATTTCAGACGGAGACCGGCAAATTTACTGTGGGCAATAAATACGCACCGAACAAGCGCATCTTTAATTTCCCCGCTCCTTTGAGTGTCAATACGGTGACTAATTCCAACGTAAACATTCTCCTTTGCCCTTTGAACCTGCCCCCATCACCTTCTAACCTTTGTTAATTAGTGGGGACTACATCTCGTGATGTCACTTCCTGCCGTGAGGTCACTTCCGGTGACACCACCTAACTTGGAGCGTCCCCCCACTTCTTTTTTTAGGACTTGTGCCCCGCCTAGAACTAAAGGACATCCTATCAGGCTTAAGAGTGCTGGCAGCAAGATTTGACGAGAGCTGTACAACTAGCCTGTAAACTGCATCGCAGCTGCGGTGGGAGAGACTAAAACAGGTGAGAATGCATGTTTATCATGCGAGGCTTGGGTAGGGTGACCAGATTCTCAAAACAAAAAACGGGGACACGTCATAGACATAGAAGTAGGACTAAGGTTTGCCATAACCATCGACATAAAAGTAGGACTATTTGACAGCTGTCATAGACATAGAAAAAGGACTACAAGGACAGCTCCCTCCGCAGACCGAGATGAAGCATTACAGACGATATTAGTTTTTGTCATACCTCATGTGGGCTACATAATGACAGAGATTGTCATCAGACTTGCAATTATACATCTTGGAAGATCATGAGGGGCCTAATTCAGAGTCCTGCGGTTAGGGTACTTCATCAGAAACTTGACTGACTAACTTGTCTGCAAAACCCTCTGCTTGCCCACTCTATTTTGATTAGGGTAGGCTGCCTGCGCTCCAACGGCATTGCCCCTTCAGGCTCTGCTCACGGAAATTTCACTTCGACCGCCCAGCAGAGTATGGGCAGTTAGAGTAAAGGCATCAGACGGTCTCAATTATTTCGAGTGAACAATATGATGTGCCCTTCTTTCCGTCCATCACTGCCCAATAGAATCTGGTGGTCACAAACAGAAAAACAAATAATCATACCCAACACCAAGATATAAAACACTCAGGGTGTGGGGGCATTTTTGTATTGTTTAGAATAATCTTCCACTTTAGAAGTTTGTTTCGAATAAACAAATATGTTTGGAGTGCGGTCATCAGAAACATGGCGGGCATGCACCAAACTTTTTGAGCAACAAAGATCACTGCAGTTCTGAAGAGTGTCTTAGGCAAGAGTTCTGTTCTTGTAAAGCAAGGAAAAAATTTCCAAATTCGTACTGATTCGATCCGATTGAGTGGGTGATTGATTTGTACTTTATTCATAAGGGTGAACACAGAAGAAAAGGTGGCACAGCCAACACGTGTTTCGCCCCCTACATGGCCATCAGGCCTGGGGCTTCCTCAGGGCTGTACATGTGCAAGGTAACAGGACGCATTAATTATCATGCGGTTGGTAAGGTTAACAATTGTGAGTGATAGATCATGTGGGGTTATTCAGAGGGACAAAGAGAGGAGGAAAAGCGAGGAGAGAGAGACATAAACATAGAGATGTGGATGGTTAACGTTAACAGAAGTGTATAGGTAGGAGAGTGGAAGGGAAACAATTCAAAGTGACAGTGAGTGTAAGTATATTAGTTGGATGAGGATTAGTATAAGTCAGGCGAAGAGGATATGGTAAAAGATTTGTGTTTAGGTGGGGATATCCACGTAAGGTTGAGACGAGATTGAAGTGAGTAAGAAAGAGTAAAGATGGGTAATAGGGTTGAAGGCGTTTAATTAGGCATAGATAATATATGTGCCCATTTATATTGATCAATTAAAATTTGAGTTATTTCAGAAGTGCGTCATGCCCATGGGTAGTGCATAGTCATGCAGTCAGGAGTAGATTACATAGCAGATGTTAGTTGGATAATAAAAAAAATATATATAAATAAAAATAAAATAGGAAGGAAAAATGTTTGACGAGAAGGAGAACAAGGTTGGCATTATACATATGTTTGTCAGGCATTACATTAATTAAAAAACGGAAATTTCAAAGAGATCAAACAACAGTCATATGATGATCAGAAAGAAAGCAACAGAATTGAATGAATTAACATTTGCAGGTACATATAAAAAGCGCGCGCATGCGTAAATCATGTTGTCAGGTAGTTAGTAAATGTATCCACGTATACATGAAAGGAAGAGATTTACATAAAATTCAGGTAAGTGTTACAGACAAAAACAGTGGCCATATAGTGCCAAAACGTGTTAGGTATTAGAAACAGAATTTTTTTAAAAAGAAAGAAAATCCGGTAGGACAATGAGAAGTAAGAAAGAAAATATTTACAAGGTAATCAGCATCAGGGGCAGCGGGGCCGTGGGTCGCATTAAATGTTGAGAGAGAGATCACTGCAGGGCTGAAGGTGTTCTCTTGATAAGGTGTCAGGCCAGACTGATGGAGGCAATGACCGATGGCTGCCACGTCATGATGACACAGGTTGCGCTGCGTGAACAAAGAGAAGGGAAATCCCGAGAGAACATGTCTCTCTTCAAAGGATTTCCCTTCCTGCTACAGTGCTCACCAGGCGCGCAACACCCATTGAACTCAAAGGGCTTCACCCCCCCCCCCCCCCCCTCGTGTGTGGCAGCCCGGGATGAGACCGCTTCCCGGGCATGCCAGAGCAATTCACAGGTCTTTAAAAAGACCATTTGCATTTAATGAGGCCTCGCTGTTGTTTCACCCCTTCTAAGAGCCCCTGCAGCTCCACTCTGCCTACATTCAGCCCCCCCCCACCGAATTTTTGCTTAGCCCCCCCCCCCCAAAAAAATTTGGCTCTAGTTGCGCCTCTGGCGCTCACCACAGTGAAGTCACACGCAGTGAAAACAGAGCATGCGCGCGGAACAGTAGAAAAAACCGGGACATTTCTGTGTTTAACCCGGACACTTGTAATGTTGCCCCTTTTCTCACCAGACAGTGCCCCCCACAGAAGACACAGACACTGATTAGATGTTGAGGGGTTTATTTCTCGGTATGATCACTTTTGCAGGAGCGCCGGCGCGGAGCTCCGTTCGCTGTTTAAATCGGCGCGCTAATGCCGATCCTAAGATGGCCGCCGCCGGAAGTCCGGTGACGTCACGCCTAGCGTGCCGTCAACTAGACCGCAACACCACATCTCCTCCCTTTACAACACCAAAAGTCACTGTTCCCCCTTAACGAGTAAACAGTCTTACTTGTGGTCCAGGCTGAACTCCTCAAACCTTCTGGGGAGCATTACTCTTCTTCCGCAGCGTGTTCTCCTACCTCCTGCGCCTGCGGTCGGGGTATCTCCCCCCCTCATCGGACCAGCTTCCCCATACGCTTCTAGGGGCTCACTCTCACTCAACTCAGTCCCTCGGTCATCCCGTCGCGGAGTCTCGACTTCTCCTCCTCGTGGACTCCCAGGTCCCTTGGGAACGCTTCCTGCCTCTTTCTCTGGTCTCCTACTATTGCCTGTCCTCACCGGAGTGGCTCTGGCTCCTGCCTCGCAGTCCAGCTCCCCGCTCCGCTCAGTCTCATCAATTCTGGTGCACCTTGCCATCCGATCTTGTGCCCAGATCTTCCCGTCGCTTAGTAATGCTGATGTGGAATAGGGTTCCACCACTTGGAAGGGGGGGGTGAATTTGCTGTCCCCTTTCTTCCCTGGTGTGGGCAGTTTCACCCTCACCCACTCTCCTTTCTCCAAGGCGGTTTCCTTGGTGTTATGCCTTGCGTCATAGTAGTTCGTGTAAACAGCTTGTGCCTTCTCTAAGTTTCTGCGCACCACTGCCGGTGACCAATGACTCTGCACCGTGAGCCTCTTCCATGCTACATTGTCTCGGGTGAACGGTTCTCTTCCTCTCAGAATGCGGAATGGGCTGTAGCCTGTGGACGAGGGAGTTATCCGGTAAGCCCATAGCATACGCTTGAGTTCTTTCTCCCAGCTTGCTCCCTGACCGATAGCTGCTTGCACTGACCCCATTATCACCCTGTTGAATCTCTCTACGGCTCCGTTTCCCGCTGGGTGGTAGACCGGTGTGTGCCTGACGGCTATCCCATTCCTGTCCATGAAGGCCTCCCACTTGGTGGAAGTGAACTGTGGGCCGTTGTCACTGAGGATCCCCTTGGGGATCCCTTCTCTGATGAAAACCTCCGTGAGGAATCCCAGGATGGTGTCGGTCTCTGCGTTGTCACCCACATGGACTTCTGGCCACTTCGAGTACCTGTCCACCACCACGGTGAGGTACTTCTGGTCGCCACTGGCATCTTGTATGGGACCTAGAACATCTATGGAAATCTCCTCCCACGGGTTTTCCGGGCAGTCAAAGCGTCCCAGCGGTGGGCGCAGCACCTTCTGCGTCTTGTCTGCATTGTTGCACTGCTCACACGTTCTGACGTGTCTTTCCACCGCGAGATCCAGCCCTGGCCACCAATAGTCCTCCTTCACTCTACCCTTCGTCTTCACGATGCCCAAATGTCCTTCGTGGGCCAAGGTTACTACTCTGGGCCTTAGCGCCCTCGGGGGCACCACTTTGTTGCCTCGGAATAGAAAACACGGGTTGTCCCCCAGCGACAGTTCTTCCCTGACTTCCCAGTATTGTTTCAGTTCTTCTCCCAGCAGCCTCTTCTCCGGCCACCCCTGCGTCACGTATGTTTTGACAGCCTTCACCTTCTCATCGGACCCATACTCTTCTTCCCACTCCTGCTTGCTGATCGCTCTTTCGTGATCGCTCATGAACGCCACTGCATACTCGGCCCACTTCTCTGTGTCTTGCGCCTCCGCCGACTCCTTCGCTGCCGCCCTGCTCAGGTAGTCCGCCACGCGGTTCTTGGTGCCTGGGATGTACTCTACGTCGTACACGTAGTCGAGGAGTCGCAGTGTCATCTTCGCAATTCTTGGGGTAGCGTGCTCGTGGCCATTGGATGTGAGCACTTTAATCAGGGGTTTGTGGTCTGTCCGCAAGAGGAACCGTCCCCCCCACAGGAACTGCCGGAATCTTTCCACTGCCCACACGACTGCCAGCATTTCTTTTTCAATCACGCTAAATTTGCGTTCATTGTCGGCCAGTGTGCGGGACGCGAAGCTGATGGTCGCTGTCTCTCCTCGCGCTGACTGTTGAGTGAGCACTGCTCCGAGGCCTCGGTCGCTAGCGTCCGTTGTCAGGGTCGTGGGGGCCGTGGGGTCAAACCCTTGGATGGGTATGGCGCTACAAATTTCTCTCTTCACCTCTTCGAATTCTCTCTCTTGTTCCTCCTTCCATGAGAACGCCGTTTTCTCTTTCAGGATCGACCTCAGGTGGTGTGTCTTTGACGCGAAGTGGGATACGAACTTGCTGTAGAACTCAGCCATCCCTAAGAATGTCCGTACCTCCTCCTTGCTGGCGGGTGTGGGCGCGTCTCTGATGGCAGCTACGTTGGATGCCTTGGGTTTTATGCCTTCCTGACTGATTTCGTGTCCCAGGTACGTGACGTTCCCCAGTCCGAACTTGCACTTGTCCCACTGGGCCGTAAGCCCGTTTTGTTCCAGTACCGTTAAGACACCCGCTAGCCTCCGGTCATGTTCTTCCGTGGAGGCGCCCATCACCAAGATGTCGTCCTGGAAGAACTGGACACCCTCCATCTTGTTGAACAGGCGGTACATCAATTTTTGGAATACCGCCGCTGCCGAGGCGAGCCCGAACGGCATGCGTAGGAATTTGTAGCACCCAAAAGGAGTGATGAATGACGTGAGGTGGTTGCACGATTTGTGGAGCGCAATCTGGTGATACGCAGATGTTAAGTCCACAGTGGAGAACCACTTGGCGCCCTTGGTCTTAGCTAACATCTCGTTGATGCGGGGCAGAGGAAACTTGTCCACTACAATGTTCTTGTTGAGTTCCCTGAGGTCCACACATAGCCTCACCTTCCCGTTCGGCTTCTGCGCCACGACTAATGGGGCCAGCCATTCCGCATTGTCGATGGCTTCGATGATCCCGTTGTCCTCCAGTCTCTGCAGTTCCTCTTGTACTGCCTCCCGGGTGCGGAACGGGATGTTTCGCACTTTGTGGGACACGGGTCGTGCCCCTTCTTTGAGGTTTATTTTGTGGGTGAACTTTGTTAGCTTCCCAATGTCGTCTCTGAAGACTTCGGGGAACTCTTCCTTCCACTGCCTTGCCCCCCCTTTGGGGTCGTCCTCCATCATGAGCACTTGTACGCGGCCTCCGGGGTTAAGCTTTATTTTCAACTTCCCTTGATCCTTCCATCCCAACACTGAGGGCCCCTTTTCCGCCACGTACAGTTTCCCTTCACACGTCCGGCCCATGAACTCGAACATTAGAGGGCAATATCCTACCATGGGTATGGGTTCCCCTGTGAATGTCACTGGGTGGATGTCCGTGGGGCGCAGTCGGTGTGTCATGGCAGGAGCGAAGTCCTCTTCCCATATCTTCCTCTTTATGATCGTGTAGGGGGACCCTGAGTCCGCGACCATGGTGACTTCGACTCCCCCTATTGTCATGGCGCACCTCGGTTTCTTGTCGACTGCGCCGTCAATCCCCAAGATCTGGTCGTCTATCATCAGGATCTCTTCGTCTTCCTCCTGCCCTTCTTGCTCTTCTTCCTTGGTCACCTCCTGCGCCACGTATTTCACCTGCTGCCTTGACGTCTTCCTTCGGCATACTCTCTCGTAGTGCCCCATCAGCCCGCAGTACGTGCATTTGGCCCGGAACGCTGGGCACCCTTTGTCATTGGCAGCATGCCTCTCGCTGCCGCACCTATAGCACCCACTGGCGCTCCCTTGTCCCTGCGCCTGCTGCTTCGCGCCCCGGGACATGGGCTTCCTGTGTTGGCGTGTGCCGTGCTGTTCCGCTGTCGTCTGTCTCTCATGGCCTTTCCGGTCTTCGATCTTGCACACTGCTTGTTCTGGGTATCGGTCCTTCTTTGCTGTTTCCGCACATCTCTTGGACATTTCTGCCTTCTTCACCATGGCTATTACCGTTTTGAGGGGTTCGTCTCCGTGAGCCCACAGCTTATCCTGGATGGACGCGTTCGCTGCATGCATCACTATTTGGTCCCTGATTAACTCTTCCTGGAAGGCCCCGAACTTGCACGTCAGGGCCAGCTTCTGTAACGCCGCTACATACTGGTCAATCGTCTCCCCCTTCTGTTGCGCTCTGTGGTAGAAGTTGTACCTGTCGACGGCTACACACACAGTCGGGCGGTAATGGGCATCCATGTCGTCGATCGCGTGTTGAAATACGTTGTCATCCGCCGCGGGCCGCGCCACCTTCACCAGATCGTCGTAAACCCTCTGACCTGCAGGGCCTAAGTGGTGTAGCAGCATCCTCTTCCTGCGCGAGCTCGAGAATTCAGCACCACTTTCTTCCTCCAGGGCGAACAAGAAATTCAAGAAATACGGTTTCCAATCTTCCCATGGCATGTCCGGAACCCCTGCTTTCGTGAGGAAGGGTATCGGGTTCGGCAGGCCCGTCGATGTGGCACTCATCGTTCTTCTTGCCTCCGTTCGCCGCTGTACCGGACTCGAGCCACTTGACCCCTGGGTGCTGTCTGGGCTCCCTACGTCTGGGTCGTCGCCGTGGTCTGTGGCGCCGCCGCTCGCGTGTCGACCTGTGACCCCCGCCACGATGCGTGTGACCTCTCCACGTGGGCTCTTCTTGGGGCGGTCCCCCCCCGCTGCGAGACTGCTGCGGTCCGGAGTCTGGTTCAGGAGGGGCTAGTCTGCCGTGTAGCGCTCTACCTCCTCTCTCCGCGACACTGCCGCGCTCCTGCTGATCAGGGGTGGTGACTGTGGGCGTCGTTGGCCTGCAGGCACGAGGCACTCACCCTCAGAGGCAGCGCTGGGCCGTTTCACCTCCTCGTCGCCATTGTAATGTTGCCCCTTTTCTCACCAGACAGTGCCCCCCACAGAAGACACAGACACTGATTAGATGTTGAGGGGTTTATTTCTCGGTATGATCACTTTTGCAGGAGCGCCGGCGCGGAGCTCCGTTCGCTGTTTAAATCGGCGCGCTAATGCCGATCCTAAGATGGCCGCCGCCGGAAGTCCGGTGACGTCACGCCTAGCGTGCCGTCAACTAGACCGCAACACCACAACACTGTTCTAAAACGGGGACATTTGACTCACTTGGAGAGAAGTGTCGGGACACGGGGACACTTCTCTAAAAACGGGGACCGTCCGGGGAAAACCGGGACGTCTGGTCACCCTAGGCTTGGGGCCTCCCACACAGACAGCACCCAGGCTCGTAAAGCTGCCTCTTCAAAGCAGATGCCTCGACTGAAATGAAATGAGGCCTCAGCTTCGGGTAGCCTTCGTGTTTAGCCTCGCAGTCTGCTGCTTTTATTTGCTTCCGTTTTAAAACTGAACCCCCTTTACTAAAACTGCTGTGCTGAATAATGCCCACACTGCCCAGTACAGAGTTCTATACTCGAGTCGTTATAATGCAATGCAATGCATTGCTCCATGTTTGTACACGGACAGGAACACACCGTGCATCGTAAGGGGAATGACTCCTGACGGGGTTAAGCATAACAGTCGTGATCTAAAGACGGATGGTAATTAGCCCGCATTTTCTCTGCACATTATCCGAGGGCGGCTTCTATATGGCTTGTCCAATTTGCTCAACTTTTCTCACTCTGGGAGCGCGTGTATTTAAAAGGAGCATACATACTAAATAAGCAATCGGAGGCCCTCCATGCAAATAATACCAGCCACAGCACCTGTTATAATATTAGATTATGAACTGCCACAAACCTGAGTGCTAACTTACTTAGGCAACAAAAATGGGGACTGGAGCACTGAGTGAGTGAGTAGTACACTACTATCCGATCGAAGTTGCCGGTGATGATGATGACCCGTGTCGGGTCACGGACCCGTGTCACACAGTTAATCTGAGTCTCTCCTCTCTCCCGTCTCGTCTAGACTAGACTACTCGTGCCCGGTGCAGACTAGACTAGGGTCAAGGAGGATGAGTTCTGATTTGCCCAGCATTAATGGCAGAAATTGCAGAACGGCCAATCGCTGCATGGCTTAACAATAAGCCATTACAGTTATTGGCCGTCCGTTGCTATGTTGGGCGGCCCTCCCACCCCCGCGGTGCCAACTGGCTGTGTAAGTAAACGTCGCTCTACACAAGCAGCGGCAGCCAATACAGATGCTAGAGAGCGCCAGGGTTTTCAGGTGTGAGCAGGCAAACTCGCCGCTCATTTTGCGATTACTGGGGACGGCGATTTCGGCCCAGCCCCCTGTCACCAATATGTTTTTTACAGAAAGTATTGCTGCGCATGTTGGATTCCTGGCAGCCGGTCACAGCCAACATGCGCACTGCTGTCGTCCCACAGCCGCAATCACTCATTCCTGACAGTGCATTCCTGACAGTTTGAAAGTTGAAATGGTACCAATAAATAATAGGTGTGGCAACGCCCCACCGCCCTAATGGTAGAACCGCCACTGGACAGCGAGCATTTACGTTATGGCAGTGGTGTAACGAAACTTGAGGGGGCCCCCCTGCAAAGTGCATGGAGTGGGCCCCCCATGCTCCGGACCCAGTCAGGAGCTCTCAGGTGGGGGCCCGCCGTCCATGCACAGTGCTGGAAGGGGCCAGCTGGAGCTCGGCACAACGCCACACCGCGGGGCTGCGGGGGCTATTGTTATACCACTGACGTACCTACATACAGAATGGGTGCCTTCATAACCAATACATTTCTAATACTGAATATGAAGAAAACGTGCTCTAACATACATTCCCTTCCAAAAGGCAAGACATTCAGCTTGCTCCCTCCTAAGTAAACTTAAGTTAAATTCCCTTCTTTAAAACTCACTTGTGAGTACTGTAGTGGGTCTGCCCCAATAAGTCCTCCCTCACTAGATAACAAGATCACTCTTTAATCTCCCCAGACACCCACCTAGCTCACGGTACCTCTACCGGCTGGTTGCCACCTACAAATAGGGTCCCATCATAGTATTCACATCCATACATGACTCCTCCCCAAACTACCTCTCTGTAATCTTGAGTCGGTAGATGCCTACTTACAACCAACACTCAAACAGAATCTTACGAGCTATGACCAAACCTGGTAATGAAGCATCCGGGTCCCATGCCTGTCAGTTACTAGGGTAGGATGACCAGACATCCCGGTTTTCCCCGGACAGTCCCAGTTTTTGGAGCAGCGTCCCTACACTTTGCTGCAAATTAAAGAAATGTCCTGGTTTTTGCCTAGTGCCTGGGTTAAACAGATGAATGTCCCACTTTACTTCTCACAGGTGCTGAGACGGGTCTCTATTGAGCTCTCCATTTTTGCCCTCACGGAGAAAAAAAAAGCTTACTGCTGCAGCAGTACCAACCGTCACTGCTTTAAAAAAAAAACCTTATAGTTCTTTCCCAGTGTGTCTCTTGATTCCAGAACTGAGGCATTTTCAATGTTATGTAAGACATTGACAATTGACAAAGCCAATAGTCCAGGTTTGTTCTAGGTGTGATGTTACTCATTATATTGTTAAGAGAAAGCAAAAGACACACAATTGATGGACAGAATGCAGAACAAATCAAAACATTCAAGAGATCTGGGTTAAATCCATCATTCTTTTGCTCACCACCCAGTTTAGACCTAGCCATATGCAAATCAGTCTTGACCCTGTGCCTCATGGGAACAGTCCAGCCCGAACTGCCAAGCCAGGTCCTCCCTAGACCGGAAACAAGCATCCTAGGACCGGTTTCAGGGTTTCACCCCTCTTCAGCCAGGATAGCTTGATTCCAGTGGCACAGTGAGCCCAGGACCCACGTCTGGGCATACCTGGCACACTTAGGGCGAGAAAGCAAAAGACACACAATTGATGGATGGAATGCAGAACAAATCAAAACATTCACCCCCAGTCAAGAGATCTGGGTTAAATCCATCATTCTTTTGCTCACCATACCACCCCAGTTTAGACCTGGCCATATGCAAATCAGTCTTGACCCTGTGCCTCATGGGAACAGTCCAGCCCGAACTGCCAAGCCAGGTCCTCCCTAGACCGGAAAAAAACATCCTAGGACCAGTTTCAGGGTTTCACCCCTCTTCAGCAAGGATAGCTTGATTCCAGTGGCACAGTGAGCCCAGGACCCACGTCTGGGCATACCTGGCACACTTAGGGCGAGAAAACAAAAGAGACACAATTGATGGACGAAAGGCAGAACAAATCAAAACATTCACCCCCAGTCAAGAGATCTGGTTTAAATCCATCATTCTTTTGCTCACCATGCCACCCCAGTTTAGACCTGGCATATGCAAATCAGTCTTGACCATGTGCCTCATGGGAACAGTCCAGCCCGAACTGCCATGCCACTGGAATCAAGCTATCCTGGCCGAAGAAAGGTGAAACCCCGAAACCGGTCCTAGTATGCTTGTTTCCAGTCCAGGGAGGACCTGGCCTGGCAGTTCGGGCTGGACTGTTCCCATTGGGCCCAGGGTCTAGACTGATTTGCATATGGCTGGGTCCAAACTGGAATGGCATAGTGAGCAAAAAAACAATGGATTTAGGCCCAGATCTCTGTACTGGGGTGAATGTATGACATTGTTCTGCATTCTGTCCATCAATAGTTCTTTTTGCACTCGTTATATTGTTGACACAGCCAATAGTGCAGGCTTGTTCTAGGTGTGATGTTACTCGTTTTATTGTTGACAAAGCCAATAATCCAGGCTTGTTCTAGGTCTGATGTTACTTGTTAAATTATTTATCTGGATACAATGACAGAAGCAGCACATTTTTCAGGCGGGACGCTGTGCTAAGTACAGATTTTTTTGGGCTTATGTGTTTTAAGCCACTTTCTTAATTACATCAGCCACGCCCCTTAAGAGACACTCCCCCCCTGTTTTTTTTCATCCCCCTGAAAGCCCAGGCACTTCTGTCAGTCCTACTTCTATGTCTATGACACCTGTCCCGGTTTTTTGTTTTGAGAATCTGGTCACCCTATACTAGGGCCACTAAACAGAAAATCTGTTCCAGACAAAGCTTGCTCAATCACTCTGCACGCAGCAGTTAAAACTGCTCTCAAGGAGCACCTCACCTTATAAAAGGTGTCTTAAAAATCACATCTGCAATCCAGTCTTTCCATGAAATTGTGTATGAAGAGAGCAGCAGTGGGTCATTTTAATAAATATGTGCTCTGTGCGCCTTTCCTTTTCATGCGCAACACAACATAGCAATGCAGCATTGTGCTTAAAAATTATAAATCTGCCCCTAAGGCCTTTTATGTGCGGGAAACACAGACAAGCAATAGCATAATGTTCACCAGTTAGTAGGTGTGTAAACTCTGCCCAATTACACAGGAATAGAGAATAGCACAAATTGTTTTTCCTCATTCTGCACATTCAGGCAACACACATGCACAATTTGCTCCTGCTATTTACATTAGTTTTTTCTATCACAAATTGTGGGTTCAAACTCCCACAAACTGAGGACAGACAGTAATCTTGTTTTATGCACAAACGTGTTTGCACACAGAATAGAATTTAGTGGCTCATAGTAAGTGCATATAACCACAAAATGTTCATGTCAAAGGAACATGCTGGTAATAGGGACTTTAAAAAGCCACAGCACATTGGCCATAGCTCCCAACACAACAATTGCAACATTATCTAGATGAAACAGTTATAATACATCATCCTAGCTCATATCATACAAGCAATTAATACATTTCATGTTTCAAAAATTTGAAATAATTAAAAAGAAAACGTTACAGGAACACATCTTATAACTTAAATGCAATGCTGCTTCATCATATGGTGCACCAGAGATGTAATGTAGAGCAGTCTTAGGGCCTGATGCACAAAACTGGCTTCTTGCAGCACATTTACAGCGACGAGCCTCTCCCTTGCACCACATAAGGCATTTTTCACAAAAAAGCATATCTCCCAACTGACTATCAATGAGGCAGGAATCAGATTGTGACTCTATGTGAAAACTAGCAAATGCTGGGATGGAGGCCCGGAGGAGACAGCAGGCCTCTTTCCCAGTATTCCAGTCGACAGTGTGTCTGAATGGAGACCACGAACCCCTAAGGAGACAGGGGTCACCATGCAAGGATGTGGCTCTCTGTGACTGTGGCCTTGGAAACAGCATGCAGTGTGTCTGTGGGACCACTGTCTGCCACCATCTCACAAAGTCTTCAGGCAGCGCATGTCATTTTGTCAACTTTGCCTGCAGGTAGGTGCTCATTATGTCTGGACAAGGCAGAGCGCTAATTAGCGTGCACCGCCATTATGGAGGTCGGACTGGTCCCCATTATGTGTCCAATAGGGGGGTGTCAGCGGGGCGTGAACCGGAAGCACTTTAGTGCTTCCTGTTCATGCGGGCAACCAGCGTGGGGGGTCCGGCCGGTTTAGACCGGCCTGGCCTGTGCCCCCCCCCCCTTTCGTTAAAAGGGGGTGTGGGGAGCAGAACAGTCTCTTGTTCTGCTCCCCCCACGTGCACAGCACCCGGGCCACCAGTGGCCCGTAATAAATTTCTGCAGCCCCCGTTATGGAGTTTAAGGCGCAGGGGGGGGCCCAGGGCAAGCCAACTCCGGCGAAGTAATTTCGCGTAGTTTGCTAATTTGCTGGGATCTGGAGGCTGCCAGTCATTGACTGTGCCGTAGGCTCTAGAGGGGACACGCAGAAAGTGAATATATGCATTGTTAGATCTACGGTAGGAGTGTCGTGTGTATTAGAAGTTAAGGATAGCCATGTGACATCATCTGTCTAACAATGTATTTGGTCTTTCTGCGTAATTGTACATAATGTTACTAAATAATGTTTTTTAATTTTGTAATAAATACGGCCGGGGGGTTACACCCCCCTAATCACAAAAAAGTGGTGTGGTCTCAATACTTGCCTTGTAGGAGGGAGGGAGACCTCATCTGGACAAGGGCTGTGGGTACCAAAGGTAAAGAGGGGACTTGGGGGAGTACCAGGCCATAATACTTTGCGCCTAGGAATTCGCCACAAAAAGCATGTGCATTACATTAAGAATCACTAGCAGGGAGGTGGAGCTAAGTACTGTCCAAGAAGCAGCTCCTTCTGGTCAGCAGTCTGAGGAGAGCCAAACATCGCTGACTGCACCCCAATCCCAAAGGCCCGGGATGGAGGAATGCTTCATATGCATCCCTGCAGTGGCATAACGCAAAATCATGCCCTCTCCCCTCCAGAATGTCATGAGGGGCCCATGATGCCCTCTCCCCTCCAGAATGTCATGAGGGGCCCATGATGCCCTCTCCCCTCCAGAATGTCATGAGGGGCCCAGGCGTCTCACAGATCCACAGATATTCATTAGTCATGGGTTAATGGGGCCCCACCTGAAGGGTTCCCCGTCCCTACACCACAGGGGCCTGCATTACGCCTCTGCCATGGACATGAGGACATAGGGTACATTCTGCTGGGCTTTGTCTGCCTGTGATGTAGTTTTGCTTTTCTGAGTGTTTTTTTTGGAAAGCAGAGTATTCTGCCGATCATGCAATGGCATGGGGCTGAGGGGGCCCCTCCAAAACAAGGAAGCATGGGGGCCGGGGGGCCTCTGTTACGGCCCTGCGTCACGGGGATGCAATAGTAAACTATACCCAGAAGTGTTTTGTTTTTTTTTACACTGAACTGATGCTGGTGGAGGGTGATAATAACGGTTTGAAGGAGCAGAAGGGACGTTCTATAAGTAAAACCTGTAAGTCGTTTACCATTAAGCTGAAATACGTGAAACTGGAGGCTTCTTTGGATTCAGTAAAGGGAAATGACACAGGAAGAGCCTCAATGTAATTAACCAGCAGGCTATAGAAGCAAGAGAACCAGGGTCAGCACTACGAGATGGGTGTGGCCCCAACCAAGGGCAAGGTCGTAGGTTCAAATTCTGACGTGCCATATACAGAGCCAACATTTTATTTTTGGTGTTTTTTCCGTTACTGAAGGCTGTTCGAGAGTTTACAAACTGATACAACGCTTAAACGCTCAGACGTTATATATGGAATTGTATGCAAGATACAATAAAGTATAGCTAGGAAACAAAATGTTGCTATAAAATGTCCAGTTAGAGTACTGAATTAGGGTGACAAAATATATTTATGGCGACTCTGTTCCTATTCTAGACCCGTATCAAGGGGTACGAGACAATTTGAAACAACATTCATGGTGATCAGAGAAACATTGGGATGAAATTAAGATTAGGCTAAACGCTCAACACCACGAGTTAAGGTGAGAATGGTTAAATGACTATTTTTTCAAAACTAAATAGAGTAGTATTTTAGTCCTCTCATGTTATATACAAATATTTCCCCTCTTTTTACCATACAGACTAACAATTGTAGAAACTGAGGCAAAGGATCCAAGGTTAATAAGAGACCGTGAAGCTCTTTTATTTAGGAGTACAAGCTAACTGTCTTAAATTGTGATTAGAATGAAGAAGTCTTTATATTCAACAGCTCCTTGCTTATGTTTAGCTCATAAGAGGTGATGGAGCACTTATTGTGAACAACATGTGATGCAGGCCCCATGGCCAAGTGGGATATAGTATGCATAGCTCATTGAATGTTTCTCAATTTTAAATTGTAATTTTAGGTTGGTTTAATTTGTACCGTTATCAAGGTTCATCAGAAAAATGTTATGTTTGTAACAGCCCTGAAGAAGAGCAGTGGATTACGAAACACGTGTTTGGCTGTATTCTGTGGCTGTGTATTGTATTAAGACTACTTGGCTATATTAACAAAAAGAAAAAACTGAAGAAAGAATAAAGAGAAACTAAAGAAACCAAACAAGAAGTAGTTCGTTAATCATTGTTGTTTACTGAAGTCTCAGTACTTTGTGTTATATATATATATATATATATATATATATATATATATCTATCTACTGGCAGTTGCCAGTAGATAGTTATAGTTAGGACCTATTTACGATAGGAAATCTGCAACATTCTATTTGGAATAACTTTGGCGCTGATTGACGAATCTTCGCGAAATTTTCAAAACTTTTGGCCAGCTCTGGTCCGCTCCTATCCTGAAAGTCTCGGGATGATTCGTCAAACGGGGGCCGAGAAAAAAGGGGGCTCCCAAAACGTGTTTTCCCCATGCAATTTCAAATAGGACCTTTAGCCGCAGCTACAGCCCGAACTGCTGAACGGAATTACACCAAATTTGGCAAAGAGGTTCAGACTCGTGCCTTTTGCTTAAATGGTGTAAATCCGTTCAGTAGTTATTGAGAAAATCACAATTAAAAGTACATATATATCTAGGGCTGCGGTTCCTCCCGTGCACGAGTTTTATGCTAATTGGCTGTCAACACTTCAAACCAGGAAGTGTTGGCAGCCATCTTGTGCCTCAGTAGAACCGAGGCACAAGAAAGCAGAAAACAAACGTGCAAAACACGCAAAGGGGGCAGGGTAGACACACCCTTACCCCCTAGGCCTGCTCAGGGGGTCCCACAAAGACCCCCAAGCCCCCAAAAATATATATATTTTTTTTAAATCGCTGTATGTAATGTAATGTAATGTAAAAGTATTTATTAAGCGCGATTGCTGCCCGAAAGCGTCCAAGCGCTGAGTAGAAGCAGGGAGTGATCTAGAGGCAGTCTAGGAGGAGTCGGATTTGGCAAACAAATGGGTCTTTAAATTTTTGCGAAATGAGAGGAGGTCAGGATTGGATCGGAGTGAGATGGGGAGGGCATTCCAGAGTTTGGCGGTGTTCAAGGAGAACAGCCTGCCCCCCGACCTGGCTCGCTTCACTCTGGGAACAACAACAAGGAACGCATCCGTCGACCGAAGGTTCCTGTTAGGTTGGTAAGGAATGATAAGGTCGGAGTTAATGGCTGGAGCTGTTTTCCAGAAGGCGTGGTGCGCCAAGCACAGTGCCTTGAAGGTGACTCTCTGCCTCACTGGCAGCCAATGGAGAGTTTTCAGAGCAGGTCTGGCTGACTGAGTGCGCGAGATTTCCAGCAATGTGCGGGCTGCACAGTTTTGGACGACCTGCAGTTTTCGGAGGGTTATCTCCGGTGCCCCTATATATAAGGCATTGTTCGAATCCAGGCGAGACTGGATGAGGCCTTGCATCGCTACCTTTTTAGCCTCGAGGGGGGTAGCGGGAGAACCTTCCTCAAGATCCTAAGTAGGCCGAAACAGGTGGAAGACAGTTTTTTGGCCTGAGTAGAGAAGGAGAGTTTATTATCCAGCAACACCCCCAGGCTTTTGACACTGTCCTTGGGGGTGGGAGGGGAACCCAGAACATTGGGCCACAGAGACGTGAGGGATACGGGAGAGGGAGGGCCTAGGAGCAGAAGCTCCGTCTTATCACCGTTTAGTTTTAGGGAGGAGTTGGTCATCCATCCCTTGACGTCCACCAGGCAGTTTAGAAGATCGGCTGCGGAATGCCTATTGTTCTTCGTAGCCAACGAGACCACAAGCTGGGTGTCGTCGGCATATGACACAATTTTAATGCCATATGGTTCGACAACACCCGCCAGTGGCCTCATGTAGATGTTGAACAGTACAGGGCTCAGAGAAGAGCCCTGTGGTACTCCGCAGCTGAGAGGTTTACTCGAGGACACCATCTCTCCATCGAAGATCTGAAACGACCTCCCAGACAAGAAGGAATCGAACCACCTTAAAGCGTCACCTGAAACTCCGATGTTATGGAGACGGTCCAGCAGGGTGGTATAGCTGACCGTATCGAAGGCGGCACTTAGATCAAGGAGGATCACTGCCACTGATCCTCCCTGGTCCAGTATCCTTCGAGTTTCTTCCGTGACGGCTAGCAAGGCGGTTTCAGTGCCATGCTTTGGTCTGAAGCCTGTCTGGGATGTGTGTAGTAAGGAGTGGTCCTCCAGAAACTGGACAAGCTGCGCGTTTATGTGCTTCTCTAACACCTTGCTGGTCCAGGGGAGAAGTGAAATGGGACGGTAGCTGGAGTAATCGTTTGGGTCCAGGCTGGGCTTTTTCAGCAGTGCCCGTACCATGGCCTGCTTCCAGGCTGTGGGGACTGAGCATGCGGAAATAGAAATATTTAGAAGATCCCGGATGACAGGCAGAGTGGCTGGGCTTGCCTGTAATAGAACTTCTGGAGGGGCGGGATCGCGGGGGGAGCCAGATTTTACTTGTCGTGCCACCTTGCTTAAAATGTCAAGATCCAGGGGAACAAAATGCTCAAGGAAAGGCTGATCTGGGTGCCGAGGTGCTTTAGGGGGGGAAAAGTGAAGTGTATCCAGAGTTATGTTTGAGGTGGGGAAGGTGGAGTAAATTTTTGTGACTTTATTATGAAAGAAATCCGCAAGCTTGTTGCATTGATCCTTGGTTTTGTTGAGTGGAGGTGCCATGTTGGCGATGGAACAATGTTTTATGATCTGGAAAATTTCTTTAGGTTTAGATTTGGCTTCTAAAATTCTCTCAGAATAATAAGTTGCCTGGGCCTTTCTGATCCCTTCTTTATAGACTTTGATCGACTCTTTATAGGAGGCCTTTTTGTCTGGAAGGAAGTCTAAGCGCCAGGCTTGCTCTCGTTGCCTGCAGAGGCGTTTTAGTTGTTTTAAAGAGTCAGAAAACCAAGGGGCAGATTTCTGTAGTCTATTTGAAGAGGATTTGCGAACCGGGAGGATCGAGTCTAGCGAGTGGGTAATCCAGTTTTCGTAATGAGAGTTGGCCATATTGGGATCTGGGCCGAGTGAAGGGAGGGTGGAGTCTAGTTTGAGCAGCCAGGGCTCCAATAGAAGTTTGGACCAGTTCCTCCTAGAGGAAACTTGAGGAGGGAGCTGAGGGGTTTTGTGTTTGACCCAAGTGAAAGGGACCAAAAAATGGTCCGACCATGGGAGGGGGGTGAGTTGACCAGCAATTAAATCCGGGCAATTACTGAATATGGGGTCGAGTAGATTGCCTTTTTCATGAGTCGGGGCAGCAACCAGTTGGGATAATAGGAGGGCTTCCAGATCATCTAGTAAATCCTGAGCGATGTGGTCTGAGAGAGAATTAAAATGGAGATTAAGGTCTCCTAAGATCGTGTATGCACGTAGGATATGCGCATCCCACTGCTGAAAAAAAAATGAAGCTCCCGCGCTTCGTTTATAATTATCCCCTGGGGGGCCAAGTCCCGAGGGTATTATATTATGGGGGACCGCCACCCCCTGGGGCTTTTGTGAAATATGTGGGGGGGGCTCTCAGCCCCCGCCAGCCCCGGGGACCACCACCCCCCGGGGCTTCAAAGTATAACGTGGAGGGGGGCATTCATGCACCCCCGCTACCCCCGGGACCGCCACGCCCGGGGCTTTTTTCAAAATGAAATCAACCTGTGTGGGGGGGGGTTGAGCCCCCCCCCACATGCCCTGAGAACCGCCACCTCCCCTGGGCACTAAGTTTTTTAATTCGGGGGTCCATTACGGACCCCCCAGCCCCGGGGACCACCACCCCCCGGGGCTTTGACAAATGCGAGAAGGGGGCCGCGCGGCCCCCCTCCTGGAGCCCTCAATGGCCCTGGGGACCGCCACCCCCCAGGGCCGGCTCCTGCAGTGTCCCGGGGTGCCAATCCTCGGGACACTGGCAGGGCGGGAGCCTCACGGCTCCCACCCTGCCATTGCAAACTGCTTTGCTTCATTGAAGCGAGAGCAGGGAAAGCGGGGAGCATGTTAGCTGCTCCCCATGTGGAAAAGCAATGCCGGCTCCAGCTGGAGGCGGGGAGCCGGCTGGGACCATGGGGGGATTGGGGACCCCCCCACGGTCCCCAACAGAGAGGGCCAGCTCCGGGGGAGGGGGTCCCCGGGGCTACAAGTGGCCCGGGAGGGGGGCCATGCCGGTCCCTCCCCCATTAAAAAAGAAAAATAAATAAATAAAACAATGGCCGGCCCCAGGGGATGGGGTCCCCAGGGCCTTAAGTGGCCTGAGGAGGGGGGCTGCGCAGCCCCCTCCATAAAATATTTAAACATTTAGCCATGCCCCGGGGGATGGGGTCCCTGGGGCCGGAATTAGCCACGGGTGGGGGGCCCCCTTCCCATAAATAATTTTTTAAAATTTCAATTTGTGGGTGAGGCCCTGGGGGATGGGGTCCCCAGGGCCCCAAAAAAATAAAAGGAAGGGGGGCCACACAGCCTCCCTTTCAATTTTTTTGTTTTTTTAAAAAGATGCGATCATCCCTAGGCCCCGGCCCCTCACAAACACACTCTAAAAACGTGCCCTGTGGCGCTTTTTAAATTGGGGAATTAATTCCCCTTCAATACTGTGGGTCCCTGGGGCCAACTAGCCCACCAGGTACCTCCAGTAAGCGCCACAGGGCTGCATTTGCAGAGAGGTGCTCCAGGCCACGCCCCTTTTTACACCTCTCTGCAACGCAGCCTTGTGGCACTTACTGGAGGCACCTGGTGGGCTAGTTGGACCCCAGGGACCCTCAGGATTCAAAAGGACTTAATCCCCCAACTTAAAACGCGCCACAGTGGTGCACAGTGGTGAAGGTAGGGGGCAGGGGCCTGAGGTGATATGTGTGCAAACACGCCCTGTGGTGCGTTTTAAGTTGGGGAATTAATTCCTCTTCAATCCAGAGGTCCCCTGGGGGCCAACTAGCCCACCAGGTACCTCCAGTAAGCGCCACGGAGCTGCGTTGCAGAGTGTTGTAAAAAGGGGCATGGCCTCTGAACACCTCTCTGCAATGCAGCTCCCTGGCGCATACTGGAGGTACCTGGTGGGCTAGTTGGCCCCCAAGGGATCTCAGGAATGAAGAGGAATTGATCCCCAAATTAAAACGCGCCACAGGGCATGTTTGCAGACATGTCACCTCAGGCACCGCCCCCTTCCTTCACCATTGTGCAAACGCGCCCAGTGGTGCGTTTTAAGTTGAGGAATTAATTCCTCTTCAATCTTGAGGGTCCCTGGAGGCCAACTAGCCCATCAGGTACCTCCAGTATGCGCCAGGGAGCTGCGTTGCAGAGAGGTGTTCAGAGGCCACGCCCCTTTTTACACCTGTCTGCAACGCAGATCTGTGGCGCTTACTGGAGGTACCCAGTGGGCTAGTTTGACCCTAGGGACCCTCAGGATTCAAGGGGACTTAATCTCCCAACTTAAAACGCGCCATGGAACGCGTTTACACACTGGTGTAGGGAGGAGACGGGGCCTGAGGTGACGTGTGCAAACACGCCCTGTGGCACATTTTAAGTTGGGGAAAAAATTCCTCTTCAATCCTGAGGGACCCTGGGGGCCAAGTAGCCCACCAGGTGCTTCCAGGAAGTGCCACTGCGCTGCGTTGCAGAGAGGTGGTGCAGGCCGTGCGCCTTTTTACATCTCTCTGCTACGCGGCTCTGTGGCGCTTACTGGATGTACCTAATGGGCTAGTTGGACTCTACGGACCCTCAGGATTGAATGGGAATTATTTCCCCAACTTAAAACGTGCCACAGGGCATGTTTGCACAGTGGTGAAGGGAGGGGATGGTGTAGGAAAGTGGCTCTATATATACTGGACCGAAGTAAAATCAGCCTGACTACGAATTCCGATTTACTCACCTATTATCAGGAGAGACCTCAGTGCTGCATCTTTGAGCTCAGTACTGATCCTGAAAAGTAATTCTAACCGTACTTACTGATAAGTTAAATTCCTTCCATAGGCTAACATTGACTGGTTTCACTTAGAAATTGTTCTAAGTGTGGAGTTTTGGAACTTTAAAATATTCATCTAAAATCAGCCTAACTACGAATTCCGATTTACTCACCTGTTATCAGGAGAGACCTCAGTGCTGCATCTTTAAGGCCAGTACTGATCCTGAAAAGTAATTCTAACCGTACTTACCAGTAACTTGAATTTCCTTCCATAGGCTAACATTGACCAGTTTCACTTGGAAATTCTTCTAAGTGTGGAGTTTTGGAACTTACAAATATTCCTCTAAAATCAGCCGAACTACGAATTCCGATTTACTCACATGTCATCAGGAAAGACCTCAGTGCTGCATCTTTGAGCCCAGTACTGATCCTGAAAAGTAATTCTAACCGCACTTACCCGTAACTTGAATTTCCTTCCATAGGATATCATTGCCTTCCACCCCTGTTCCTGTTTAATAGTTTAATAGTACTCCCGTTAGTCATTGAGCTGACGAGCTGGCGGATAAAGCACCCGCATGCCTGTGAGAGGTACCTGACCTGAGAAAGACGTGGCCAGCCTACTCAGCAAACCCCACATTTCAAAGACTGTAATCTCAACTGATGACGGTTAAAGAACCAGAAACACGTGTCTAGAGATCAGCACTATCTGTGCCAACTGTGGCGAAACACTCGAACACTCTTGAAGCAAGCAAGTAACTGAAACTGCATTTACCACAATGCCAGGGGTGAACATTGCTGAGCGGTGAAGCGGTGTGCTCCCACCCCTGTTCCTGTTTAATAGTACTCCCGTGAGTCATTGAGCCAACGAGCTCGTGGATGAAGCACCCGCATGCCTGTGAGAGGTACCTGACCCGACAAAGATATTGGCAACCTACTCATCAAACCCAAAATTTCAAAGACTGTAATCTCTACTGATGACGGTTAAAGAACCAGAAACACATGTCTAGAGATCAGCAATATCTGCGCCAACTGTGGCGTAACACTCGAACACTCTTGAAGCAAGCAAGTAACTGAAACTGCATTTAACACAATGCCAGGGGCGAACCTTGCTGGGAGGTGAAGCGGTGTGTGCCTGTTCCTGTTTAAAAGTACTCCTGTGAGTCATTGAGCTGACGAGCTGGCGGATGAAGCACCCGCATGCCTGTGAGAGGTCCCTGACCTGAGAAAGATGTTGGCAGCCTACTTAGCAAACCCCACAATTCAAAGACTGTAATCTCTACTGATGACGGTTAAAGAACCAGAAACACGTGCCTAGAGATCAGCACTATCTGCGCCAACTGTGGCGAAACACTCAAACACTCTTGAAACAAGCAACTGAAACTGCATTTACCACAATGCCAGGGGCGAACCTTGCTGGGAGGTGAAGCGGTGTGCTCCCACCCCTGTTCCTGTTTAATAGTACTCCCGTGAATCATTGAGCTGACTAGCTCGTGGATGAAGCACCCGCATTCCTGTGAGAGGTACCCTACCTGAGAAAGATGTTGGCAGCCTACTCAGCAAACCCTAAGATTGAAAGACTGTAATCTCTACTGATGACGGTTAAAGAACCAGAAACACGTGTCTAGAGATCAGCACTATCTGCGCCAACTGTGGCGAAACACTCGAAGCAAGCAAGTAACTGAAACTGCATTTACCACAATGCCAGGGGCAAACCTTGCTGGGAGGTGAAACGGTGTGCTCCCACCCCTGTTCCTGTTTAAAATTACTCCCGTGAGTCATTGAGCTGACTAGCTCGTGGATGAAGCACCCGCATTCCTGTGAGAGGTACCCTACCTGAGAAAGATGTTGGCAGCCTACTCAGCAAACCTTAAGATTGAAAGACTGTAATCTCTACTGATGACGGTTAAAGAACCAGAAACACGTGTCTAGAGATCAGCACTATCTGCGCCAACTGTGGGGAAACACTCGAACACTCGAAGCAAGCAAGTAACTGAAACTGCATTTACCACAATGCCAGGGGCGAACCTTGCTGGGAGGTGAAGCGGTGTGCTCCCACCCCTGTTCCTGTTTAATAGTACTCCCGTGAATCATTGAGCTGACTAGCTCGTGGATGAAGCACCCGCATTCCTGTGAGAGGTACCGTACCTGAGAAAGATGTTGGCAGCCTACTCAGCAAACCTTAAGATTGAAAGACTGTAATCTCTACTGATGACGGTTAAAGAACCAGAAACACGTGTCTAGAGATCAGCACTATCTGCGCCAACTGTGGCGAAACACTCGAACACTCGAAGCAAGCAAGTAACTGAAACTGCATTTACCACAATGCCAGGGGCAAACCTTGCTGGGAGGTGAAGCGGTGTGCTCCCACCCCTGTTCCTGTTTAAAATTACTCCCGTGAGTCATTGAGCTGACGAGCTGGTGAATGAAGCACCCGCATGCCTGTGAGAGGTACCTGACCTGAGAAAGATGTTGGCATCCTACTCAGCAAACCCCAAATCTGAAAGACTGTAATCTCTACTGATAACGATTAAAGAACCAGAAACAAGTGTCTAGAGATCAGCACTATCTGCGCCAACTATGGCGAAACACTTGAACATTCTTGATGCAAGCAAGTACCCAAAACTGCATTTACCACAATGCCAGGGGATAACCTTGCTGGGAGGTGAAGCGGTGTGCTCTCACCCCTGTTCCTGTTTAATAGTACTCCAGTGAGTCATTGAGCTGACGAGATCGTGAATGAAGCACCCGCATGCCTGTGAGAGGTACCTGACAAAGATGTTGGCAGCCTACTCAGCAAATCCCACATTTTAAAGACTGTAATCTCTACTGAGGACGGTTAAAGAACCAGAAACACGTGTCTAGAGATCAGCAATATCTGCACCAACTGTGGCGTAACACTCAAACATTCTTGAAGCAAGCAAGTAACAAACTGCATTTACCACAATGCCAGGGGCGAACCTTGCTGGGAGGTGAAGCGGTGTGCTCCCACCCCTGTTCCTGTTTAATAGTACTCCAGTGAGTCATTGAGCTGACGAGCTCGTGGATGAAGCACCCGCATGCCTGTGAGAGGTACCTGACCCAACAAAGATGTTGGCAGCCTACTCATCAAACCCAAAATTTCAAAGACTATAATCTCTACTGATGACGGTTAAAGAACCAGAAACACATGTCTAGAGATCAGCAATATCTGCGCCAACTGTGGCGAAACACTCGAACACTCTTGAAGCAAGCAACTGAAACTGTATTTACCACAATGCCCGGGGCGGACCTTGCTGGGAGGTGAAGCGGTGTGCTCCCACCCCTGTTCCTGTTTAATAGTACTCCCGTGAGTCATTGAGCTGACAAGCTCGTGCATTAAGCACTCGCATTCCTGTGAGTCGTACCTGACCTGAGAAAGATGTTTGCAGCCTACTCAGCTAACCCCACATTTCAAAGACTGTAATCTCTACTGATGACGGTTAAGGAACCAGAAACACGTGTCTAGAGATCAACACTATCTGCGCCAACTCTGGCGAAACACTCCAACACTCTTGAAGCAAGCAACTGAAACTGCATTTACCACAATGCCAGGGGCGAACCTTGCTGGGAGGTAAAGCGGTGTGCTCCCACCCCTGTTCCTGCTTAATAGTACTCCTGTGAGTCATTGTGCTGACGAGTTTGTGGATGAAGTACCCGCATGCCTGTGAGAGGTACCTGATCTGAGAAAGATGTTGGCTGACTACTCAGCAAACCCCAAATTTCAAAGACTGTAATCTCTGCTGATGACGGTTAAAGAACCAGAAACACGTGTCTAGAGATCAGCACTATCTGTGCCAACTGTGGCAAAACACTCGAACACTCTTGAAGCAAGCATGTAACCGAAACTGCATTTACCACAATGCCAGGGGTGAACCTTGCTGGGAGGTGAAGCGGTGTGCTACCAACACTGTTCCTGTTTAATAGTACTCCCATGAGTCATTGAGCTGACGAGCTCGTGGATGAAGCACTTGCATGCCTGTGAGAGGTACCTGACCTGAGAAAGATGTTGGCAGCCTACTCAGCAAACCCCACATTTGAAAGACTGTAATCTCTACTGATGACTGTTAAAGAACCAGAAACCCGTGTCTAGAGATCAGCACTATCTGCTCCAACTGTGGCGAAACACTCGAACACTCTGAAGCAAGCAAGTAACTGAAACTGCATTTACCACAATGCCAGGGGCGAACCTTGCTGGGAGGTGAAGCGGTGTGCTCTCACCCCTGTTCCTGTTTAATAGTACTCTAGTGAAAATGGAGACCTCAGTGCTGCATCTTTGAGCCCAGTACTGATCCTGAAAAGTAATTCTAACCGTACTTACCAGTAACTTGAATTTCCCTCCATAGGCTAACATTGACTGTTTTCAAGTGTGGAGTTTTGGAACTTTAAAATATTCCTCCAAAATCAGCCGTTCTACAAATTCCGATTTACTCACCTGTTATCAGGAGAGACCACAGTTCTGCATCTTTGAGCCCAGTACTGATCCTGAAAAGTAATTCTAACACTTATAAATTCACCAAGGCACTCTCCTTGCAGTACTCTAATCATTCAGTCTGTCTCCAAGTACTCCTGCAGCGAGCCAGGCATTAGCACATGGACTGCCTCAAACCCCTATCCACTATGCATGTAGTCCCCTAACTAACCAACACACTTATAGTTCTGCACTTATACATTCAACAAAAAAAACAATATTTCAGTTTCAATATTTTAAAAAACATTTTTATTTCCATTTATATTAAAAAGATTTAATGTAATTTTAAAAAATATGTAAAAATAAACAGTTAAAAAACTGTAGAAAATCAGTATAAAAAAAATACATATAACTTATTACATTTAAAAATTATCAGTTAAAAAACCTTCACAATTCACTGAAAAAAACCATAGGTTTCAGACAAGTTATAGTTAGGAATTAGCATTTAAAAAACCTTAGAAATTCACTGAAAAAACCATAGGTTTCAGGGCTGTTATGGTTAGCTGAACATTTCACTCGTACAAAACCATTGAAATTCCTCCTTTATAGTTAGTTGTACTCACTATAACTTTCGCGCCCGCAATCAACTGCTGATGATGTCACATATTACATCATTCATGACATGGTCAGTGACATCACTGATGACATCTCAAATGATATCACTGATGACATCACTGATGACATCATCCACGTGACAATCAGATACACCTCATCATACACTAGTATAACCTTTCATCACTCACTGTAGAATACAGAGTACCATATTTGAATCCATTGACACACCAATACAAGTTTCTAAAAACCCACTCAGTGATTCCTAGATCTACACACACATCTAATCACTTACCTTTAGATTCACTCATACATGCTGTCAATGATCAATAGAACACTATCAAATATACTTATACACCTATATCGACATTACACACCAGCACACATTTTTTACTTATGCAGTCATCCTACTAATTTATGCAAACAATGAATCATAATTACATTTACTCAGCTACACACTTATACAAACACCACTTCATTTATTCATATAGATAGTAACTCATACTTAGTGTGTTATAAAATCACTATTACAAGTATACAGTTATCCATACAGTCACTCATACAATCACTGAGTCTTATGTATACTTATTTATATACAACAACTGTCACATATACTGCCTTTTATTTTTCTAGTTTGTTGGACATGTACCATCGAGAGTTATATTTGCTGATCGCCACACCCATAAAGATATTCACTCACCCAAACAACTTTTATAACATGTAGTCTTAACCTCATATACCTACTGAATCAACTATTCATACATCTTTCGGCAGTCACACCCCCCCCACCGAACCACACACACATTCACTCTCCCATACAAATACTCAGTTAACTAATCAATAACTAATATAGACTTTCACATAGCTAGTAACCAACTGGTGCAGCAGTTTACACAACAACTGACAAAGTGATACAGATATTCACAGTTTAGTCACTATCCAATATATTTAGTGAGACACTTTAAATTAGTCACTTAGACAGTCAATCACAGTGCTACTAAATCCTCCATCCAGATATTTATATTTATATATCCATTCATTCTTCAATGCAGATTGCTATATATATAATACATATTTAACTAACGAACCAAACCACATTCACTGGATGATGTCATCAGGGATGTCATTTGAGATGTCATCAGTGATGTCACTGACCATGTCATGAATGATGTAATATGTGACATCATCAGCAGTGGATTGCAGGCACGCGAGTTATAGTGAGTACAACTAACTATAATGGAGGAATTTCAATGGTTTTGTACGAGTGAAATGTCCAGCTAGCTATAACAGCCCTGAAACCTATGGTTTTTTCAGTGAATATCTATATATATATATATATCTATATATTACCTACTGGCGGTCGCCAGTAGGTAGTTATAGTTAGGACCACGTTTCCATAGGAAAACCTCAACATTCTATTTTGAATAACTTTGGCGCCGGTCGACGAATCCTCGCGAATTTCTCAAAATAGGTGGGGCGCTACGCTCCGCTCCTACCCTGAAAGTCTCGGGGGGATTCGTCAAGCGGGGTCTGAGATAAAAGGGGGGTCCCAAAACGCGTTTTTCCCATGCATTTTTCCATAGGACCTTTAGAACGAGCTACAGCCCGAACGGCTGAACAGAATTACTAGAAATTTGGCAGAGAGGTAGTCCCTAGGTCAAGGAAGTGCCTTTTGTAGGTTTGGTGTAAATCTGTTCAGTAGATTCTGAGAAAATAGCCTTTAAATCAATATATATATCTGAGCCCGCTTACGGTACGCTTACCGTACGCTTACCGTACGCTTACCGTAAGCTTACGGTGGCGTGCGCGAGCGCGATTCTGATTGGCTCTTAGATCTTAGTAAACATTCGAATCGGCCGAAACCAGGAAGCGGCGTCCGCCATTTTGTCTCTCGCACTGAGTGTTGTTTATCAAACATGATGGCCAAAAACATGTTACGGGGCTGTTTTGACAACTCCCTCCCACATAGTCATGTTGAGGGAGTCCCCAAACATCCCCCAAGAGCAAAAACGGTTTTATTTTTTTTTCGGCAATTTCGCGGGGTACGCTTACCGTACGCTTACCGTACGCTTACCGTACGCTTACCGTACGCTTACGGTAAAA
Organism: Triturus cristatus; assembly: GCF_964204655.1. Classification (NCBI taxonomy): domain Eukaryota; kingdom Metazoa; phylum Chordata; class Amphibia; order Caudata; family Salamandridae; genus Triturus; species Triturus cristatus. The sequence continues at coordinate 1,093,656,876 of NC_140584.1, read as the reverse complement.
AAATAAAAATAAAAAAAACACTATCCACACTTACCCCACCCCCTGTGCTTTTGGTGGCCGCAGGCCACCAAATGTGCAGGGCTTATTAATAGAGAAAAAAAACGTAATTTTGGCAACATGAAATTATAAAATCGAAATAAAAAAAACACTATCCACATTGACCTCACCCCCTGTGCTTTTGGTGGCCGAAGGCCACCAAATGTACAGGGCTTATTAAAGTTGATAAAAACCGTGCACGGAACGAACTGCGTTAAGTGGGCGCGCACGCCACAAATGGCGTAAAGTAACTTAGCATTTAAAAAACCGTACAAATTCACTGAAAAAACCATAGGTTTCACACACGTTATAGTTAGGAAATATCATTTAAAAAACCTTGCTAATTCACTGAAAAAACCATAGGTTTCACACATGTTATAGTTAGCTGGACATTTTACTGATAAAAAACCAATGAAATTCCCCCGTTATAGTTACTGTAGGCAACTATAACTCACGCGACCGTAATCCTCTGCTGATGACATATGTGTCTTTATGAAAAAAAAATATTTGTAATATATGTATAGCTAAAATTTAATGGAAGAAGATATGGGCAAATAAGTGTCTAAATACAGTATTAGCATCAGCAGAGGATTGCGGTCGCGTGAGTTATAGTTGCCTACAGTAACTATAACGGGGGAATTTCATTGGTTTTTTATCAGTAAAATGTCCAGCTAACTATAACATGTGTGAAACCTATGGTTTTTTCAGTGAATATAGATATTACCTACTGGCGGTCGCCAGTAGGTAGTTATAGTTAGGACCCCTTTTCCATAGGAAAACCTCAACATTCTATTTTGAATAACTTTGGCGCCGGTCGATGAATCCTCGCGAATTTCTCAAAATAGGTGGGGCGCTACGCTCCGCTCCTACCCTGAAAGTCTCGGGGGGATCCGTCAAGCGGGGGCTGAGATAAAAGGGGGGTCCCAAAACGCGTTTTCCCCATGCATTTTTCCATAGGACCTTTAGAACGAGCTACAGCCCGAACGGCTGAACAGAATTACTCGAAATTTGGCAGAGAGGTAGTCCCTAGGTCAAGGAAGTGCCTTTTGTAGGTTTGGTGTAAATCTGTTCAGTAGATTCTGAGAAAATAGCCTTTAAATCAATATATATATCTGAGCCCGCTTACGGTACGCTTACCGTACGCTTACCGTAAGCGTACGGTGGCGTGCGCGAGCGCGATTCTGATTGGCTCTTAGATCTTAGTAAACATTCGAATCGGCCGAAACCAGGAAGCGGCGGCCGCCATTTTGTGTATTTCACTCAGAAAAAAAAGAGTGAAAACAAGAAAAGGGGGCAATGAGGAGAGTTACAGACCCCCTTACATTTGTGAGGGGGTCAAAGAAGGACTGTAAAGTACAAAGAAAACATTTATTGATTTAAAAAAAAATCACGGGGTACGCGTACGGTAAGCGTACGGTAGAAAAAAAAAAAAAAAAAATGAAAATCAGACTCTGTTCCCTTCATCATTGAAGTGCACACCATCTCCTCTATAAAGGTCTTGCATGTCATAACGCAAGTTGTTGTGGTAAATGGCACCCATACCATAGTCACGGAGGAAAGCAGAAACAGATTTGTTGACGTGCTTTCTTGCTTTGTCATCGCACCGCGTGCCCACCGTGCGTGCACGGAACGAACTGCGTTAAGTGGGCGCGCACGCCACGAATGGCGTAAAGTAACTTAGCATTTAAAAAACCGTACAAATTCACTGAAAAAACCATAGGTTTCACACACGTTATAGTTAGGAATTAGCATTTAAAAAACCTTGCAAATTCACTGAAAAAACCATAGGTTTCACACATGTTATAGTTAGCGGAAATTTTACTGATAAAAAACCAATGAAATTCCCCCGTTATAGTTAGTGCAGGCAACTATAACTCACGCGACCGCAATCTTCTGCTGATGACATATGTGTCTTTATGAAAAAAAAATATTTGTAATATATGTATAGCTAAAAATGTATGGAAGAAGACATGGGCAAATAAGTGTCTAAATACAGTATTAGCATCAGCAGAGGATTGCGGTCGCGTGAGTTATAGTTGCCTGCACTAACTATAACGGGGAATTTCATTGGTTTTTTATCAGTAAAATTTCCGCTAACTATAACATGTGTGAAACCTATGGTTTTTTCAGTGAATATATATATAGTCAGACTTTGGGGTCTCTAGTTGGCACAGGTATGCACTTGTGACAAATAGGGACCCTCGCCTCTAGTCAGGGTAAAGGGGTACACTCCTAAAATAACCCCTGCTCAGCCCCTTGGTAGCTTGGCACGAGCAGACAGGCTTATCTCAGAGGCAGTGTGTAAAGCATTTGTGAACACATACAGTAATCAAATGACAACACTACAGATGGACACCACACATGTTTTATATAAAAAATAAGTATTCTTTATATAGATTTACCACAAGACCATAAACGTCAAAAATCCACAATACTGTTACTTTAAGATGGTAGAATTTAGCTAAGTTCTCTTTAGTTCTTAAATGCGACACTTTAAGTCAATGTACCTTTTAGATGCGACACACAGGGCAACGAAAGTGTTGCATCAATGTTGATGCGTTGAAGATTTTGGTGCAAAGAAATAAAGACGTGAAGATCTTCCAGATGCGGCACGCTTTTCCGATGTTGCGAGAAGACTCGATTCGATGCGTCAGCTGCAGCGGCAATACCCATTTATGCGATGCGACGACAGCGGCTTTGGCGGTGACACTCTTCTCTGACGTTGTGAGACGCTTCCGTTCGATGCGACAACTGCAGCGGTGACACCCTTTACGCGATGCGATGACAACAGCTTCAACGGCGGCACGCTTCTCCGTAGATGAGAGGCGCCTTTCTTGATGCGGTGCAATGCGACAGCTACAGCGGCGTCATCCAAGATGCGACGGCAGCAGCTGCGACACACTTCTTCCTCAATGCGAGACTCTTCTCTTGATGCAGTGTAATGCGTCAGCTACGATGGCTGCGATGGCAACACGCTTCTTCGGCGTTGCGAGATCCCTCTTTGAAGATGCGATACGCTTCCGCTCGCTGCAACAACTGCAGCGGCGACACCCTTTACGCGATGCAACGACAACAGCTCAGACGGCGGCATGCTTCTCCTTCTTGAGTCGCGCTTCCAGCTCCTTGCGACACGCAGTCCCTCAGAAGGCCCCAAAACAGCAGCAGGCACTTGCAAAGAACTCTGGGGAGCTGGTGGTTGAAGTCTGTTGGCCCTGAGACTTCAGCAGGAGGCACGCTCTTTTCCAAGCCCTTGGAGATCCTTCACAAGTTGAGCAAAAGTACACACACAGTTCCTTTCTCCTCTCTTTGGCAGTAAGGCAACCACTGCAGGCCAATCCCCCAGTTTTGGGGATAGTTTCTCCTCAGCTTCTTCTTGGTTCCTCTCCTCAGCAGAGTTTTCTTCTTGTTTCCCAAAGTGATCTAAATTCTTGGGATCAGGGTCCCAATACTTATACTCCAAAATCCTTTGTCCTCTGAGGCAGAGGGGCCTTTGCCTTGTTCAAATAGGTTCTGGTCAGTCCTGGAGCACTTTGTTTACCGGACTTCTTCTTTCCTTTCAGAGTGCAGGGCAGAGACATCAGATGCACCACAGGAGGTGGAGCCAGCATTGTGGAGGGAAGGCACAGCCCTATTCAGGTCCCAGGTGCAGCTCCTCCCTCCCATCCAGATGCAGATCTCTCTATTCACCACTGGAACACCTCACCCTGTCTCCTGGATTTCCCCAGCCCTGTCACTCAAACTCCAGACAAGGAATACACAGCCTAGCAGAGGCAGGTTTGAATGGTTAGACAAGAAAATACCTACTTTCTAAAAGTGGTATTTTCAAACACAGAATGTTAAAACCAACTTCACTAAAAGATGTATGTTATCATTCTGAGTTCAGGCATACTAAATTCGAATTTCTACCATGTTCCCTGAGTCAGTTAGGATTATAAAATGTAATAACCAAACTGCCCATTCTGGCCCTATGGAGAACAGGTAGCCTTGCAATAGTGAAAAACGAAAATGGCTGTAATTCACTATTAGAACATGCCACACACACCAGGGCATGTCCTACCTTATCCTTACAATGCACCCTGCCCTTGGGACTACCATAGGGGTGTCTGATATGAAGAAAAGGGAAGGTTCAGGGACTGGCAAGTGGGTGCACTTGCCCAGTCAGCATGACAGTACCAGACTGCACACAGGCTCTGCAATGGTAGACCTTAGACACATTTTACAAGGCTGCTTCTGTGGGTGGCACAACCAGTGCTGCAAGCCCATCAGCAGTATTTGGATTTACAAGCCCTGGGCACTCCTGGTGCACTGTTCTAGGGTCTGTCAGGTAAACCAAACCAACCAATCATGGAATCACAAATTCATACATTAATTTACAATAGGGAGAGCATATGCATTTTAGCACTGATCTATATATATATATATATATATATATATATATATATATATATATATATATATATAATTATATAATTATATATATATATATATTTGGTGTCTATATAGACTCACACCTGCGAAAGAGGAGAGAATTCTAAAAGGCTGTAGCTTTAGATTGGGAACTGTCCAAGTCTAACCATATACGTCTTCTTTTAGCTGGAGCGGCTGTTGTATAACTGAAGTCCTAGGACATTCTGTCACTTCTATGCACAGCCTTAATGGCGAGTATGAAGGCCTTAAAGTGATTCCCTCCTACATTATAGGCAGTGAACCCAACTGGGGATTGGCTAGATGAGATTCCTTCGTGGGGAACCAGATATATCGATAGCTGTGGAGTTTTTCTTCACATGTAGGTTTCTGAATATCGGCCAAGAGGCACTCGCACACAGGAAATTGTACTTGTTTAGTGTCTCTCCAACAGTAACCGTACCAATGACCACATTATGCTTGCAATACAGGCCAGATCTTCTGGGAATTTGAATGTAGTAACTGATTGGCTTGACTGTTGAGGGACATTATATCATTAGTTATCTTGGCATTTTGCCTTTTGTCTTGACAACCATTTCCGACCCACTTGCCTTGAAGCTAAAACAGGCTAGTCTTCAGTTTTAATGTAAATAATAAGGGCCACTAAGTAGTAATGTGTAATGCCTGTTCAAGCACAAAATGCTCTCGATCTTCCTTCTACCCCTCATGCTGACCACAAAAATCAACTGTTTACACCTTTCTGTGTTACTGGGTCTTTACAACACTAGTTCAATGCAAAGTTATAGAAATTAGCATGACAGTGTTTTGTAATCTGACAATAATTCTTAGGATCCTTAAGGTAGAGGCTTACTTCTTTTATTGGTGGGTGGCCAAGCAGTTTTCAGCTCTTTAGGAAATATCCACTCGGAAAGATTGATTAACCACGTTTAATAATATATGAAGAAGATAATTCATTCATGCTGTTTGATGAGCAAGGAAACCTGTGACTTGAGATCACTTTTATATTTTTCATGGTACGCCCTACCTCAGTTTTTTTAGAGAAAAACATTGATGGTCTAGGAAGAAACTTGCAGCATCTTGCACTCCCCTGCTGAATTGGTTTTAGGTACCTTCTTGTCAGATGTCAAGAACTTGTCCTAAGAAAAATAAACAGCTGCACAACACCATTCTGGAGAACATTGGTGAGGAGAGTTAATATTTTTAAGTCCCAGCTACTGACCCGTTTACTTGTCTGCAGGCAGACCCTTTGTTTCCAATACATAACGTATACTTAAAGTGGGCTTGGGTCGACCGTATGCTGATGCTTAGATAGATTTGACTCACTTTTCTTCTTCTGATTTGATAGTTGCTTACCTAGTCTCGTTTATTCCACCCTCAAGCATTTTAGTCCTTGGTGTTTTTAGTGAATCCTTCTTCGTCAGGCTTGCTTACACTGAGGGTCTGTATTCCCCACTGCATCTGTTGGCGTTTAATTTACCTTCTTTATGGTTGTTGCAGTATCGTTTCTCAAAGCCTTACAAGGTGGCTGCTCACAGATCAAATTCAATTGAATCCAGTGTGGCCATCTTGTCAACTCAACCATATTGTCATATCCATTATATGGTAACATACCCACCATCAGCCAGCATGTAATTACTCATAAAACTGTTCCTTTCAAATCTCCATTGCAAATACTATAAGTAATTCACTGACACACACATTTAAAGTGATGTTTTAGTTCAATTTTAAACTTACAATATGCCTGAAATGCACCAGTTCTGACACAATAGGAGAAATGTAACATGCCGCTTCCATGATGCACTGCTCATCACTGGATATAGCTCTATTGATATCTCAAAGGACCTAATTGACATCTCGGATCTCATCATAAATCCACACAATCATATGGCAACTCTGCCACTTTAACATACCGCCCTACAAGTAGTCAGTGGTTCCATCCACCATATTATGATGAGTCCGCTGTGTAGGCGGTCAGAAACATGCCGTTTTACTATTGTGTCTTGTGAGGCGGCCTGGAAAAGGGCCTTATTAGTAAATGGCATGTTGGCAAACATCTATGCACCATGTGGTGCCTGACACACGGTGCATGGATGTTTAGGGGTTGGAGGCACCACATGTGCCACTCTGGCCACATAGCGGTGACCTAGGGGTGATGGGGGCCCTGCTAGGTGCCCCCAGAGCGCCTTTCCAACATCCTTTGGCAGTGGGCCCACCTTGAAAAGGATGTGAGAAATGGACATCATAATCCCTATGGCAGTGCCTGCACCTTCATTGTAGGGATTACTGTCCAGCGGGCTCCTTTGCCTGTCGGAGCAGCAGTCTTTCCCACCCACCCTCTGCGATTGGACTGCTGGTATCGTAAGGCTGTCGGATCATTACCCTAGATTTCAGGCGGACTACCACCGGTGGCTTGTGGGTGGCGGTCCGCCCGGCTTCATAAGGGCCTGAGTTAGAGGTGTGAGTCAAACGTGTAAAACCACTGCAATCAATCAGTTACTGTGATGATCGCACACAACCTAACTCACAGAGTCAGACATATTTTTGTGTATCTGTGCTGTTTGCAAATGGTTGTTTTTGGGTATGTCAGATGCTGTGAGTTGTGATGTATGCAAAATTATCTATGCAAGCTAAAATGGGAAATGACTGAATCTTGTTTTCCCTGCTGGAGTGTCTTTTGAAATGTATGCCATTGCAGACTTCTCTGTAGCTTAAAAACTCGGATGGGTGGGGGAAGCGGTCTTGTTTCATACTGCACATGATTACACATATACTATCTATGTAGAACCCTCTATGTGGTCTCGTATTATGACCCTAAGGAATAAGTGCTACCATTTTGTGGCTTATTAAGGATTATATTGTGCCTTGGGTTTGTAGGATATGGTATTTTATTTTAAACCTTTTAGTCCGTATTTATCCATATTTATTTTTTACCCATCTTATTGGTATTTATCCATATTTAATTTGTGTTAAGAACAAATCTAGTGATAAAATGGTATATTCTCCATTTATTTAGCTGATAAACATGCACTCATACTTTAATTCATTCAAAGCATCTTTATTCGATTCACAGAATCATAAAAGCATCAATAAATACAAAAACATAAAAGGGAAAAGTATATATACATGTGCAATACATTGATCCTCGCATTAAAAATTTACAATACAGTGGATAACACTTGATTCTATTAATAGCAGCAACATAATTAATTCCGTAGAGTTCAAAGTGCATAGTGCAGAATACTTTATCATTAGGGATACTTTGTCCTGTGGATTACTCCGTAGTGCTTCAAAACTAAATTTTGCAATTAACAAAAAACTAGTTATTTCCATAAAGTGCAAAATGCAGGGTATTATACCTTTTGCATGACATGATGTAAGCATTTTCCTCTAAACTGTAATTATATGCTGTCATCAACTATCAATAAATCCGCATTTTCAAGTAGGTCTCATACTTTAATGCATATTGCATTTTAGCAAAGAAAGCAGCTAATATTGCAAAACACTACACCCAAGGGAAATATTAGCATATACAAATCTGTTAAAATATACCAGTATTTAAATATATTGTATCCTGTTTTAACTCCTCATACTGTTTTCCATCTGTATTTATATTGAAAAATCAGTAAAAAGGGAAAGGTGGAAGCCCGAATCCTAATCCCTAAAACAGTGAACATAAGTAGCTGCATTTCCTATGATACCAATTCCCTAAATATGTTTTGTTTCACTAAGCTTTCCTGAATGCAGGAGTACCATAGTCAGAAACCGCAGACACACTTCTAGTACGATTTAGAATGTCTGTTCTGCTCTCTACCTTGCTGTAGGTTTTTGTTTATTACTATTTTGGCAAAATAGTAGTGTTGGTGGGAGCGTGACCATCAGCATCACTTAGCACTACCTCAGCATCACCTCAGTATCATTCAGCATCAACTCAGTATCACTTCGCATCAGCTGAACAGCACCACCAAAGCATCACTCAGCACCACCGGAGCATAGCACTGCACCACCACCTTAGCATATCTCAGCAGAACCTCAGCATTGCTCAGCTCTGCCATCAGCACAGCACCACCACAGCACCATCAGCACAGCACCACCTCCTCATCAGTGCACCACCTCCACACCAGCGCAGCACCAGTGCAGCACCACTTCAGCATCAGCACAGCACCACCTACTCATCAGTGCACCGCCACTAGTGCAGCACCAGCACAGCACCATCTCAAAATCAGCACAGCACCACCTCCATGCACCGCTACCAGCGTAGCTCCACCTCAGCACCAAAACAGCACCTCTTCAGCATCAGTGCAGCACCACCTCTGCATCAGCGCATCACCTCAGCACTGCCTCAGAATTACCACAGCACCATCTTAGCATCAGCACAGCACCACCTCAGCACCAGTGAAGCACCATCTCAGCACCAGATCAACATCAGCGCAGCACCATCTCAGCATCAGCACAGTACCCCCTCAGCATCAGCACACCTCCACCTCAGCACACCACTACAAGTGCAGCCCCACCTCAGGACCAGCACAGCTCCACCTCATCAGCACAACGCAGCACCACTTCAGCATCAGCACCACCTGAGCACCCACACAGCAGCACCTGAGCATCAGCGCAGCAGCAACTCAGCACAACATAGCACCACTTCAGCATCAGCACCACCTGAGCACCAGCACAGCACAGCACTATCTCGGCATCAGTACAGCACCACCTCCACATTAGTGCACCATCACCACTGCAGCCCCACCTCAGCAACCACAGCCCCACCTCAGCAGCAGTTCAGCACCACTTCAGCATCACTCAGCACCACCTCAGCTTGACTCAGGACCACAGCATAACGCAGCACCTCCTCAGTATCACTCATCATCACCTCTGCAGTAGCACACCACCACCTCAGTCTCCCTTCAGAATATAGCATCTGTTGATTCTCCCCTAGTCTCTGTCCACTGCTAGTGTTGTAATTCAGGTACTATTTCACAACCTCCACCCTCTCATTATGTCCCCCACTCCTCAAAAAAAGAAAAAAAACGATAACAAGCCAGTATTAGAACAGGCAAGAAGAAGTTGCCAGCATTGCAAGGACAAAAAAACTAGAAGATATTTTTTATGTAAATTATTTTTTTAATAGGGTTGTTCAGTTGTACATAATGTCTTCTTGGTTATATACAAGGTAACAAAAATGCTTATAACACAATTTTTATTATAAATTTACAACATGATGCACAAACAGCCACGCTGCTCTACAACACAGCTAAAAGACATTGGCAAAGCCAGTAGCTTGGGCTAAACATTTATAAGATCCCAAAGGCGAGACCTATTGGCCATGCCAATGCTGGTCATTGACGAGTTGCTACCCGTAGAGAAATTATTTTTTAAGACCACAGGTATGTTTCAGCAGTTTATTTTCAGGAAAATTTTCCAAATAAGTTTGTAGTACCAGCAGACTGTTTTTGATTTTGGGTTTCTGCCCCTTTTGTCTTGTTTTAGAAAACTTTACTGAATATATCCCAAGACTTTTATGATCTTTTGCGCCTGCAGAAAAGCCTTACTCTTCATACTGCAGGTTGGTTGCCTCTATTAGTACACAACCTTTTTACCATTAGGCACGACCTCAGCCAGTCGGGGTGTTTGACTTATCTTGATTTTCGTTTCATTAGATATACTTTGGTGATACATTGAGACGGGTACCACGGCAAAGACTCCGGAGAGGAGATCGTTTGATCTCTCCTTTTGCCCCTGGTAATTGCACGTGTGGCTAAATCCCTCGAGAAGCGGTGTGAGTGCCTGAGTCATTATGGCCCTTTCACCGTCTATTATGGGGCGGTATATTTCTTTTTTCTGTGACACTTTAAGGTTATGTGGCTATTCTTACTTTTAACATTTTTTCACAGTTCGGTGTTTAGTATAAGGCAGTTTGGAGTGTGAGGCTCTGATATGGCTGTTGCATAATTGATGGATGCACTTCTCTTGGTATAGTCGGTTGTGATATATATAAAGTTAAAACATTGAACTAATGTTGTAGAGATGATACTTATGTACATACGTTAAGTTGTAGGTTTTGCTCTCCTGCTGCCCAAGATCCGATGACGCCCAAATTAGTGGGCCGAAATGCGTTGACACAATAGACCAGAGGAGTCCGACAGAGTTTCATTGGCATATAAGACAATTGGATACGCACTTTTTTAGGACTGTGTGGCGGGTTGTTATCCCCCTCCAGTGTGTATTGGACTACCTCTCCTTCAGATCGCTTTGTTAAAAAAACATCTTGTTTAGCAACCGTATTTAGGAAGAATTGGTAGGAAGGTTCAATAAATGTAATTGTGTATATATGTTTGTGTTTCTTTTATGCATTTCAAAAATGATAAAATATTTCTTTAAAAAACGATGATGTATTTAAAAAACGATAAAGTAATATTTTGAAAGCCCAGTTAGAGTTGGTATGCGAGTTATAAATGAGAGAAAAGATTGTTAAGAACTGAGTACTCATATGTAGGGATAGATTTGTTTTTCCCTGCAGGAGCTTTGGCTGATGTTATTGCCCAGATGCAGTAGGAGGATTAGGGCAAACCATGAATTTCTGTATAAGGGCAGCCTATGTAAGCTGGTGCTAGCACCCCTTACATAAGATATAGGGTCCCCTATATCTAAGGTCACTACACTTAAAACTACAAGTCACCCCTACAGCAGGCCTTTGCATGAGCAGTACACACCTACAGCCTTCGGAATCCATTCCCCGGGTTGTCAGACAGCCTATAACATGTAGAGGGGCACCGCGTCATTATGTGATGACCATCTCGAAACTGGCTTTAATGAACCCTGTCATGTTTGGTATCAAACATGTTGGAATCATACCCCCACACTGTATATGGTGTGGGAGTTATGATTCCAAGCACTGTAAAGGCCCTCAGTGCTCCCGGTACCAGTCTTCCAAACCCGGACAGCACAACATGGCTGCTGCCGACCAGAGACACGATTCTGCCCTCCTGCTGCTGAGCCAAGCTTGAGCAGGGGGAAGGCAGGGCAATAGACATCCTGTCACAGGGAGGTGTGACCACCTCCTAGACAGGATTTAGTGTGTTGGGACAGGGTGGAAGCGCTTGCCAGCGCAACATAGTCTGCGTGCAGGGTACACTGGGTGCCCTCCAGGCATAGTCAGGTTCAAACCAGTTCAGGGAGACTTTGGCTCCCTCTCTGGCGCGAAACTGGACAAAGGACAGAGTAGTATCCTCCCCCTTGTCCAGCCCCGCCTTTGTGAGGGACCCTTGAATCGTCCCAACCCTTTCCTTAGGGTGTTTAATGGCTTACCTGTGGGTGGGTCCCTAGATTCTTTGAACAAGATTCATTTCAGACACCACTTCTTCGACCGACTGGGCACGCTGGACTTCGCTCTGGGCATCAAGCCTCCAACTAGGACTCCTCCTGCTGCTTCTGATTTCATCGCCCTGCTCGTCTGCTGCAACGTCTGTGCCTGTGCATCATACAGGAACCTTCCAAGGCCTGTGGGCAGTAAAGACAACTGAAGGAGTCACTTCTCTGCAACTGCAGGCAACGCAACTAAGTTGGATGGTCTGCTGATCCTGAGCTCCCACGGACTCCGACAGGCTCAGCAACACAGGAGGTGGTTTTTCACATCCCTTGAGAACTGCCCTTTCCTCTCACCAAGTTTGAGGCCAGTATCCCACGTCAGAGCCGCAGGATCCGAACCCCTGTGCATCACGTCGACTTGCAGTTGCAAAGGCTTGTTGGGTTCCTTCCACCAAGATCTTCAGGCTCCAAATAGCCCCAACCTCAAGCACCTCCAGTGACCAAGATCTTCATCCTCACTGCATATCTTGCATCATGGGCGTGCATCTTTGGTGAGTTGCTCGAGGTTCTCTTGCAACTCCAGTGCCTCCGGCCTGTAGGTCCTCTTGAGGATCATCTTGTATTCTATGGGCTCCCCTGATTGCTCTGGGCCTTCCCTGACTCCCCTGCTTGCGGTGAGTCTCTTTGCACCCCTCTCCACTCCCACATTGGTTGCAGTTGCCAAGGTTTGTTTGTGCTCCCACCAGACACCGACCACTCAACTCTCAACATCTGACATGGGACAGCTTGTGTACGGCTCCTGGTCTTCCACAGCGGCTCCTGGTCTTCCATAGCGTCGCCTGGTCCACACAGCTGCAGTTCTAAGATCACAGGCAGCTCCCCTGCGGCACCTGACATTGGTGGGCATTCGTCTTCCATGCCTCCTGGTCACTCCTGAGTGGCATAGACTATTTCCCATCTGCTTGCAGGTTCTTCACCTCTTGAATCCACCTTTGGATTCCACTGGACACCTCACTTTCTCCAGCACTAGCATCTTTCTGAAGGCCTCCATTGGAATCGACGGCGATTTCCGACGCTACTTCACACCTATGCACCCGGCTCCCCTGGGGCAGGTTTCCTGGTTCCTAAGGTATCCACGGCTCTCCAACCTTCTGTCTTCCACGGGGTTTCTTCAGGGTCTGCTGGGAAGGGTCCTTCTTTAAAATTGCAACCACAACTTACCCAGTGACTTTCATTGATTCCGCAGTCATGTTCCCACTCTGCCCACGGCCTCCGTGGGCTCCTGGCTACTTACCTTGGGAGAATCCTTGGGTCCCTAACACTTCTCGTGCTCTGGGTATAGTCTTGACTTGAGTCGTGGTTCGCATACCACTATTTTAGTATATGGTTTGGTCTCCCCCTGGGGACCACTGTGTATTACGTGCTACTTACCTGTTTATATCGAAAAGTATTGTATGTATCTCCGGCTAGGAGATACCTGTACTTCTTAGTGAGTGTCTTACTCACTTTGTCTTTGGATTCAAGCTAGCCTGGCTGATGAGGGGTGTTACCCCGAAACCGGTCCCACAATGCTTGTTTCCAGTCCAGGGAAGACATGGCTTGGCAGTTCGGGATGGACTGTTCCCATAAGGCACAGGGTCAAGACTGATTTGCATATAGCTGTGTCTGAACTGGGGTGGCGAAGTGAGCTAAAGGACGATGATGGATTCAACCCAGATATGTGACTGGGGGTGAGTGTCTGAAAAGTTTCAGCGCTCCGTCCATCATCTCCTTGTGTTTGCTTTGTCTTATAATAAATATATATTTTTATAAATAAACTGTGTGGTTCTTTTCCACTTAATCTATACTTATAAGATTGTGTTCTGGTAAAATAAGCTGCTTTACACTCCGTCTGGACTAAGCATGAAGGCTGCTCTCCACAGCTACCACTTAAAGAGCTTACTAAGGTTGTCTACGACCACTTAAATCACCACAAAGGTTGTCTGGATTGGTGCAGGCTGCCCACTTACATAAGTGTGCATCATATACCCAGCCAGCTTCTCACATTGGTGTGCAGCGGTTGGAATTCAAGCCTGCTTTGTTTAAGCAGATATTCTTGGTGTGGATTAATAGAAAAACCATCACTAATATGAGGTACATATAATATAGCTTAGAATAATTACGTTCTACTGAATTTAGGGTTGGGTAGTAGGAGTCTAGCACAACCCTTTCTCCAACATCAGAGTTTAGTTTTCACTAGATTAGGTATGTGCAACACCTCACTATACCCAGAGCCATGTCTTTAGTTGGGGAGACTACTGTACCCCAGTCTGCTAAGTACAGTGGTCTAAAGTTCCAGGAACTAAGGACCCTGTGTAGTCTTAGAAAGGTAAAGACAGGTGGCAACCCCACCATGAAGCCGCTATTAGAGTTCCTGCATAAAGATAATGGTTGTGGGTGGGGATACTGCTGAAGAGGGAGCATCAGGAACTCTTCCTGATGATCCCAATTCTGAGTATGGGCAGGAGAATTCAAATGTTTCCAACCTGACCAACTCTGATCCCTCAGGGCACAGTGCAGATGGCACAGAGTAAATACCCTTAGTTCCTCATGAAATGGTCCAGAGTAGACTTAGGATATCTAGATCCTTGTCTAGAGAATCCAATGCTTCAGGACATTCTATAGGGACCTCCATATCTAGTAAGAGGGATAGCTCTTTGGATAGGAAGTACCAACTGCTAGAACTTGAGAAGGCAAGGCTTAGGCTCAGGAATGATCAGTTGGCCCTTGGCAAAGAGTCCCTTGAAGTCCAAAGGGCTAGGAAGAAACTGGGACTAGAGTCCCATGGTGGCAGCAACAAGGTCCCTAGGATCAGGGAAACGTCTTTTGATAATAGGAACCTGAGCAGGATAGTCCCTTCTTACCAGGAGGGGGATGATATCCATAAATGGATGACTGCTTTGGAGATGGCCTTCAAAGTTCAAAGAGCAAAGGGCAGCTATCCTGTGGCTCTCCTTTGCTAACAAAGTTGGAGATAAGATCCTCGCTGTTAGAGAAGAGGATGCTGACAATTACTCAGTACTGAAGAGTGCTCAGTATAGGATTAAGTTCAGAGACACCCAGAAAGCACAGTCCCAGGACTGGGTGGATTTTGTAGACAGTTGTATTAGGCTCTGGAAGGCTGACTTCAAAGAAGCAAGGTACAGGACTATGAAGGATTGTACAATTTGATTATGAGAGTGCACATCCTTAATAACTGTCAGAATCAGCTTTTGCATCAGTTCTTGGTGGACTCAGATCTGAATTCTCCCCAAGAAATGGGAAAGAAGGCAGATAAATGGGTCAGAACCAGGGTTAAGCCGAAGACTATGGTAATGGAATTGACCAGAAGAAGCAAGATTCTTCTAAATGCCAGGATAAGGGTGGTGACCAGGGCAAAGATAAGAAAGAGTCTTCTCAACGGCGAGTCCCAAAATTCCAAGAAAGGCAAGAAGAAACCTTGGTGCTATGTCTGTAAGGTAAAGACCCATTGGGCAAAGGATGCTGATTGTCCAAAGGCCAAGGAAACTCCTTGTACCACTGCCCCCAAGGCAACTACACCCCCTAGCACAAGTCCAAGTGGTAGCACAGCAACCAATGGATCAGTAGATTTAACCCTGGGCTCTAAGGTGGGTTCTTACTTAGGGAGGACTCCAGCTCAGGCTGTTTTAGTCTGTGATGGTGGCATAGATCTTGCCACCTTACTAGTAAGTCCCACTAACCTGGGCAAGTTCAGACTACAGCCTTTCATTACGGGAAAAGAGGCAATGGCCTACAGGTATACAGGGGCCAGTGTCACTATGGTGACAGAGAAACTTGTGTGTCTCCTGATCAGATCATACTTAGACAAGTGTACTAAGTGACCAATGCTAGCAATGTCATGACTGACCATTCCTTGGCAGTTGTGAACCTCAGCTTGGGGAGGGGTAACTGGACCTAAAAAGGTTGTGGTATCTCCAGACCTACCTGTAGATTGTTTGCTGGGCAATGATATAGAAACTTCAGTCTGGGCTGAAGCAGAGTTCAGGACTTATGCAGACATTTTGGGCATCTTTGCTAGTGTGTTTGCTGTCACCAAGGTTCAGGCCAAACAGCTTACCACTGAACAGGCCTTGGATCCTGGAAAAATGGACCAGGCGCCTTCCAAGAGAACGAGAAGGAAGGATAAGGCTTTATCCTCCTCACAGGCTCAGAGTAAAGATCAGTCTCCGGAGGGAGATAATCTTAGCCCATGTGAAGGTACTGCCCCAGAGGAACTTGGGCCTGATCAGGCTGAATTGTTGGTGGCAGGGGGCCCTTCCAGGGCGGATTTGAGTTTGGAGCAGCAAACTTGCCCCTCTCTTGAACTCGTCAGACAGCAAGCTTGGGGGATGGACTTCTATACTCAGAGGGTAGAGATCCCAAGCCTGGTGCCACCAGGAGGTTGGTAATACCCCAAGGCTTAGATGTTTCCTGCTCTCCCTAGCACATGCTATTCCTCTGGCAGGACACTTGGGACAGGCTTGTCCCACACTTTCACTGGCCCCATATGTCTGAGGACACCAAGGAGTTTTGTCGCTCCTGTGCCACTTGCTAAGCCAGTGGTAAGTCAGGTGGCTTCCCAAAGGCCCCCTTAATTCCACTTCCAGTGGTTGGGGTCCCCTTTGAAAGGATGGGGTTTGACATTGTTCGTCCTTTGAACCCTTGAACCCTCCAACAGCATCTGGGCACTGTTATATCCTAGTGTTGGTGGACCATGCAACTAGGTACTCAGAGGCCATTCCCCTTAGAACCACTACAGCTTCTGTAGTGGCCAGGGCCCTCCAGGGAATCTTTTCCAGAGTGGGCTTCCCTAAGGAGGTCTTAACAGACAGAGGTACCAACTTACTGTCTAGTTACATTACTGCCATGTGGAAAGAGTGTAGAGTGAACTAGAGGTTCACCACACCCTACCATCCATAGTGCAATGGGCTTGTTGAAAGATTCAACAGG
The DNA here is from genome assembly GCF_964204655.1 of Triturus cristatus. Taxonomy (NCBI): domain Eukaryota; kingdom Metazoa; phylum Chordata; class Amphibia; order Caudata; family Salamandridae; genus Triturus; species Triturus cristatus. The sequence continues at coordinate 1,093,640,127 of NC_140584.1, read as the reverse complement.
ACTCTCAAGGGTATGATAATGGGTCTCCCAGAAAAGCTTAGGTGAAAATGTGATGTCCTACTCCCCTGCCTCCTCTTTTCCGACAGAGAGGTTCCTCAGAAGGGGGTTGGCTACAGCCCATTTAAACTTCTGTTTTGACTTTCAGTTAGGGGTTCAATGTGTCTAATGAGGGAAGGTTGGGAGCAACCTCTTAAATCTCCTAAACAGGACATAGTGGACTATGTACTTGGCCTGCGTTCATGCATGGCTGTGTACATGAAAAAGGCTAGCAAAAACCTGGAGGCCAGCCAAGAACTCCAAAAAGCTTGGCATGACCAAAAGGCTGTCTTGACTGTTTACCAGCCAGGCCATAAAGTGTGGGTGTTGGAGCCTCTAGCCCCAGCAGCTATCCAAGACAAATGGAATGGACCCCACATTATTCTTGAGCAAAATTAGAGGTCACCTACCTGGGAACTTCATGTGAACCGCCTGAAACCTTTTGTTGACAGGGCTGACATGGGCTTGCTCATGGCAACTGATGAGGGACAAGAGGAAGAGAGTGACCCTCTCCCTGATCTCTTCTCTCAGAACCCCGATGATGGATCAGTAGATGAAGTAGCCTTGGCAGGCAGCCTCACTGATCAACAGCAGATGATTGCATTAAAGTCCTCAACCAGTATAGGCAAATGTTCTCTGTTAGATTTGGGGGTCTCTAGTTGGCAGAGGTAGGTACCTTTGACAAATAGGGAGCCTTGCGTCTAGTCAGGGTAAGGGAGTACACTCCTAAAATATCCCCTGCTCACCCCCTTGGTAGCTTGGCACGAGCAGACAGGCTTCTCAGAGGCAGTGTGTAAAGCATTTGTGAACACATACAGTAACCCAGTGACAACACTACAGATGGACACCACACAAGTTGTATATTAAAAAATAAGTATTCTTTATATAGATTTAACACAATACCATATACGACAAAAATCCACAATACTGTACTTAAAATGGTAGAATTAGCTTAGTTCTCTTTGGATGTTAAAATGCAACACTTTGAGTTCAATGTACCTTAAGATGTGTAACGCAATACAACAAAAGTGTTGCAGGGAAGGTGATGCGTTGGTTCCTTACACGCAAGAACGGTGATGCGTCGGGTCCCTACTGCTGCGTAGGAGATGCGTCGGTTCTTCTCTGCAAGGGGAGGTGATGCGTCGGTTTCTTACTGCGCTTCAGTGGTGATGCGGCCTCAACGCCGTGATGCGATGAAGATCGGTACAATGCGACAGATAGCGTCTTCTTCTTGATGCGACACTATGCGTGCATGCCCTACGGCTGTGCGACGACTCAACGATACTTCTGAACCGCAACAGGCCCTGCGACACGCTTCGTGGTGATGCGGCGGCATCTGATGCAACGTCGATCCTCTTTTCCGGCGATGCGTGATGCTTCGGCAACGATGTGATGGCCCTGCAATGACTCAACGATTCTTCTGAGCCACGACAGGTCCTGCGACACTCTTCTCGGAAATGCGGCGGCGTCTGATGCAACGTCGATCCTCTTCTCCGGCGATGCGAGGCTCTTGGGGAGCTGGTTGGTGAAGTCTGTTGTCCCTGAGACTTCAGCAGGAGGAAAGCTCTTTTCTCAAGCCCTTGAAGATCCTTCACAAGTTGAATAAAGTACACACAAATTTCCTTTCTCCTCTCTTTGGCAGTCAGGCAACCACTGCATGCCAATTCCTCAAGTTTAGGGATAGCCTCTCCTCATGCTCTCTGGTTCCTCTCCTCAGCAAAGGATTCTTCTTGTTTCCCAAAAGTGATCTAAAATTCTGGGGTCTGGGTCCCCCTTTTTAGGTCTCGCCTTGGCAGCGCATGCGCTGTCTCAGCGAGACATAAAGTAATCTGTATGTTGGCTTAAATTTAACATAATCTGTTTTTCCGCTTACTTGTGGTAGTGTTCTTGTTATCTCTCTTTCTGTTGGCTATTGGTCATTTGCTAACTTCCGTGTAGTCCTGATACAGCGGCGCCTAACTACAGTGTTATTTTGCTCTGCTTGCACTTCTTTTAATTGAATTGCAGTGTGCCATCTGTTTTTCAGGCTGTAGCCTGCTTTTGTAATTGGAGACTTTTGAGCACGCAGTGTGATTCCTAATTTCCTCCACCCCACCATCTCTGCTTTCACTCCCCCTCGGTAACAGGGCATTTTTATCAGCGCGGCTTTCTTCAGATGAGCTGTAAGGTAAGGGGCACGGCCGCCATTAATATGGGGCGCTTTTGTAAACAACCTTCAATTGGCCGCCACGGGGCGGCAAACAAAACTGAGATCTTGCCAGCAAATCCCATAGCACTGGCTTTATTCATGGTGTAAACACAGCTGCCATCATTTCAGATCAATCAAACCCAGCCGGCTGGGCTGCCTCTGAATCTCGCTGAGTGAACCACCGTCCACGTTGTTTGCCTCTGTGTCTTCACTGATTTACATAAAAAAAAGCACATAGCCTGGCGTGTCTCTGCAGTATGTGGATCTGGGCTGCGCCTTGCGTGTTGTCTTCAGGCACAGGTTACACTACCACCCCAGGTAACAGCTTGACCCAGGCAGATGCTTGTATGGCAGGCAGCGCCTTTGTTTTAACGCTGCCTGCCTTCGCCAACAGCAGACAAGTGTGGCGCCTCCGTCCACGACCCCTCGCAGTGCTCTCTGTACTGTGGGAGGGTCACCAAGCAGCATGTTGTGTTCCGGTAGCACCCTGCTGCATCTGGAGTCCTGTCGACGGGTAACCCATCACCCTCTCAATAGGCTGCAATCAAAAGTCCCAGGCTCCAGTAAGCTTCGGCAAAGAGGTGAGCAGTGCTCTTGCAGGGGCTTAAGAAATCATTTTTCAGAATAAAACAGTTCATTTTGTTTACAAAGGTAAACGAGCTGTCACTAGTCTCCTGTATAAAACACAAATATGCTCCACCCACTTAATGTGCTAGCGTAGTAACGAGCATTTGAAGATTTGTTACATAGAATATTAAACTGGTTTAAGTCTAGTTCAGTAAAATCTCAGCCCGCAGGTTTTTCCATTAAAATAGCTTCTGCCTGACTATGTTCACTCAAGTAAAAACAACATTGGCACTTTTAATTATTACAGGGCAGCAATGAAAATCATTCCGAGATCAGCGACCTTCAGTATGCACTTCATGGACTCCAACTAAGTTAGAGCTACTACTGCAGAATCATGCACTGCAGAAATCTCTGTGGGCTAGAGTGACAGACAGTGAAATAGCAGAGACCGCTCCAGCTGAATGCAAAATATCACAGACTCTACAAAGAGCGCTCTGTGACAGGATTAATTAGCAGACACAGACGAGATGTGGCTAAACTGCAAGAGGTGCCGACTTTAGAACTGAGGAATCCGGTTTAACTCCCAGCTTCAGCTCAACATTCTGTGACTCTGGGCAAATTACTTAATATCCCATACCCTTAAAAAAACACACATAAAAAAAAACCTGGTTCAAGTATAAAGCGCTCCAACGCCCTTGAGGCAGAGATTGCGCTGTATCAAAACTACAAACAAGCTTTTGCAATGCAACAGTTTTCGCATTCACGCGAGTTTCAGCTATTGACATTGCAAATAACAATGCCTTTTATTTTTGTTTTCGTTTTTAATACATTAATAAAAGGTATTGTCATTTACAATGCTGATAGCTTAAACTCGCGTAAATGCGAGACCTATTGCATTGCAAATGCTTGTTATACACAGTTTATCTTTGTTCTCTGAAGGCAGAGAGGCCTTTGCCTAGTCCAAACCAGTTCTGGTCAGTCCGGGAGCACTTTGTTGACATGACTCCTTCTTTCCTTTCACAGTGCAGGACAGAGACATCAGACGCACCACAGGAGGTGGAGCCAGTATTGTGGAGGGAAGGCACAGCCATATTCAGGTCCCAGGTGAAACTCCTCCCACCCATCTGCATGCAGATCTCTCTATTCAGCCCTGTGCTGACTCACCCTGTCTCCTGGAATCCCCCAGCCCCTTTCACTCAAACTCCAGACAAGGAATACACAACCTAGCAGAGGCAGGCTTGGATAGTTAGACAAGAAAATACCTACTTTCTAAAAGTGGTCTTTTCAAACACAGAATGTTAAAACCAACTGCACTAAAAGATGCATTATATCTTTCTGAGTTCAGGCATACTAAACTCAAATTTCTACCTAGTTCCCCGAGTCAGTTAGGATTATAGGATGTAATAATCAAACTGCCCATTCTGGCCTATGGGGAACAGGTAGCCTTGCAATAGTGAAAAACAAAAATGGCTGTAATTCATTATTAGGACATGCCACACACACCAGGGCATGTCCTACCTTATACTTACAATGCACCCTGCCCCTGGGCCTACCATAGGGGTGACTAATATGCAGAAAAGGGAAGGTTTAGGGACTGGCAAGTGGGTGCACTTGCCCAGTAAGCATTGCAGTACCAGACTGCACACAGGCTCTGCAATGGCAAGCCTTAGACACACTTTAACAGGCTGCTTCTGTGGGTGGCACAACCAGTGCTGCAAGCCCACTAGCAGGCATTTGGATAGCCAGCCCTGGGCACTCCTGGTGCACTGTACTAGGGTCTGACAAGTAAACCAAATCAGTCAATCATAGAGTCACTAATCCATACATCAATTTACAATAGGGAGCACTTGCACTGTGGCACTGGATAGCAGTGGCACAGTGCCCAAAGCATCTAACACCAGCAAAAACACATAAGGCAACAGCAAAAAATAGAAGGGAGACCCACGCCAAGGTACCAGGTCTAACATTCTCCTTGACACCCAGTCCAGACCACCGGGTGCACCCATGAAGTGGACACAGGTCTGCCTGTTAAGAATGAAATCTACAAGCGGCCAGACCATATCAGAGATTGCATCAGGACAGAGGTCCAAAAGATGCTGGAGTTGGGATTCATTGAACCCTCAGGTAGCCCAGTAGTCCTAGTACCCAAACCACACACCAAGGGTGGGAAAAGAGAAATTAGGTTTTGTGTAGACTATAGAAGTTTCAATGCAGTCCCTAAGACTGGTGCCCAACCAATTCCCAGGGCAGATGAACTTATAGATACTTTAGTCTCAGCCAAGTTTATGAGTACATTTGACCTGACTGCTGGCAGATCAGACTAGCTGAGGATGCCAAGCCAAAAACAGCATTCTCAACCCCTTTTGGGCATCATCAATTTATTGTGATGCCCTTTGGTTTGAATAATGCACCTTCCACATTCCAGAGGTTGGTGAATAACGCCCTAACAAGTCTGGAAGCCTTCAGTGCAGCATATCTAGATGACATAACTGTCTTTAGCTCCACCTGAGAGGATCACCTGGCCCACCTCAATAATGTTCTGGAGGCTCTGCAGAAAACATGCCTCACTATCAAGCCGACTAAGTGCCAGATAGGGAGGAGCAAGGTTGTGGTAGGTGGAGGCCAGGTTCAACCATTATAGTGTGGTAAATAATTTAATTACCGGGACTTAATTTGATACAGAAACATAATAAAAATAGCTCAATAAATAAGAGGCAGAATCCGTGGTATTAGAGGTTCGGAATGGGCTTTATTTCAATGGACGATTCGAATCGGTTGCTCCAAGTTCCATCACCACGAAGGTTCAGGAAGTGAAGTACATACATTATTGATAATTAATCACTTTTATACAATAGGCATTACAGTGAGGCAAATGCAAGAGGCGTAACAATTGATAGCAAAGATAACATTTCACATGCGTAGCTGAAGGAGGCGTAATTGGGAGTAACAAGGAAACGTCATTGGTTGTGATGTCACATATGGGTGGACCTATGAAATAATTTCGCAATGTCAGCAGAAATACTTGGCAGAAATGCGCGCACAGCAGCATGACGTATGATTGACGTGCAACTAGGGGGTGAAGGGGACTTGACATTTAGCTCTACATGTGGCGACAGATGTCTGGAGGGTCAAGTCAACCTAATCCCAAATCATATCTAACATCCTATGTTTAAAGAACTATGTTATCCAAAAGAGAGGTCTCTTAGAGTAGAATCTTATTCTATACTGACTATACTGACTGTTAGTGCGTGTACAAGTGTCTAAGTGTCTACACTAGATGCGAGGGCAGAAGTCTTCCATGGTAACGGGGCTATGAATTACTTGCATAAAGACAGAGAAGCCGGGCCTTTGCTCGGTAGCTGGAAGAATGTTTACTTAAACTACTAGACAGGAATGCATTGGGCAGGGAGCGGAGCAGATAATTTCGAAGGTGAAATACAGTTTCTTGGCAGGCAACAGGCTGATGTCAGGCATCGTGAGCCGCGCAGGGAATGAGACAAAGTTCATGGTCACAGATGCAGGCTCAGACTGGAGCTTCAGAGGCAGAAAGCAGGGAAAGCTTGATGGCAGAATCAGGGCCTACTCGTCTGAACTGTGAAATGGCATAACTAAGCCATATAAAGTCGGTGGCCTTTCGTACTTAGGAATCGAATATCCAGCCCATTCATGGCGGATCTAAAAGAGGACATGTTGACGGTGGACGCACATGTATTTGCGTCTTCATAACTGGAACTGGAGGGAACATACATGTACTTGTAACATGCACATAGAACCGTTGGGGTCCAAGATAGGGGACATAACTGACCAGAAAAATCCATATTTCCACATTCCCTCCTTGTCCCCTACTTGCCCGTCAAGAGATATCAATCTTCATCAATCCATTGATCTGTTCATATAGCATCATTTGTTCTTCTTTTTTCTTCTGGGATCTTGAATGAAAATCTTGATGTGGAATACACGAAGTGGCACACAGACCACAAATCGCTGGTCCACATTGTAGGCATAGACAGCAACTGAATAGTATAAGAAGGCCAATACCTAGGAATGATAGAACTCTCCATCCCCAGGCTGATAACACGCTCCAAAACCACCCGGACCAAGTCCAAGTGCCTGGATTCTGGTGTATCTGGCTCACAATCTTATGAAGGCGAGTTATAGCTTTATATACAGATGGCGAATTTTCTGGTATGAATACGCAGCAGCTTGATCCGATGACCCTACAAGCTCCGCCCCTATCGGCCAGGATGACGTCAAGGACAAGACGATTTTGAAGAACAACAATCCTCATCGCACACTGCTCCTCTGTCAAATTGCCTAGGGCGGAAATAGTTTCATTCACTACAGCTTCAAGAGTCCTGGTTAATCTACGTATTAGCTTACTATTGGTAACTGTACCTATATAGGGAAAGAGACCTTTATTGAAATCTGTGTATTTTTCCCATGCTGTTTCAGTGTAATCGACTATTGGGAGATCTCTCCTTTCTCTATTGTGTACTAAATGAGTATTTCTGTGATAATCAGGAGGAGCTAGGAAAACAGGTGGCAAAAGGAATCCAATGTAGCAGGTACCATCCCAATCTAGAGGCAAACGTACATATGCCGTCTGACCACATATGAAATAGGAATGGCGGGAAGCTCTAAATGTAGACTTGCCCTGATCACTAAATTCTATCACAGTGGTGCATCTACTATGGCCCATATGTATGGAACCATTCTTTCTTACACATAATTCACCTTTTACTGGAAATACTGACATGGCGGATAAAATTGGAGTAGCTTCGGATTCGACATTTAGGATCATAAGATTAAGCGTAAAATTACCTAATCCATATACTTCATTTTCTAGATCAGTTCCTGTTCTCTTGGGAAGTCCCTCCTTGTTAGGGTAGCAGACTTTAAGTAAAACTAAGTTCAAATTTCCCCATACCCAGTTGTCTTGATAAACTGCAGAATTTGAATCTAGGGAATTAATTAAACTAAACCATGCTCCACAGGAGCCGTTGTGTGTGAATGGGTATGGAAAAAGAGGTAGAATTCCTTTATAATTCTGATAGGGAGGGAGTCGGCCACATATCCAACAATTTGTAGCATTGCTAACCTGATGGGAATGATGTAACATACTAATAAACGTATTATTGCGCAGCGCAAATCTATAAGACAACTCATGCGGAGGTAATTCACTAAAAGAATGTTCAGCAGTAACATTATAAACATGTCTAGAAATAGGATAATATATGTGCAACAATATACTTGCAGTAATTATTAAAAGACTTAAGAAAAACAAAATTAATAACGTCACTGTGCAATGACTACGCAGTGATTTACAGTATGCATGTCGTTTCAACATTTTTCGGGTGTTTTCTCTATTCAGATCTAAGGGATACATGTCAGGGACAAATTCAACCGCTTCACCTTGGAGAGGACTTAAACAATCAAATTTCCCGACTGGTTAGATCTGAGTTTTAGTTTATATTGTTCGTGACTACTTGATTCAACAAAAGGAAGTTTTGAGTCAATGGGTGAAGACACACGAGGTGTGGCATTTATATCCGATGGTAGTCCATGAAATTTCTTGATATGACTTGAATGTATCCAGCCTTTTCTGCCCTCGATCTTCACGGCTGTCCTTGTGGTGAGCAGGACCAATTGCGGCGACTTCCACCTAGGATCCAGCTGAGTCTTTCGATCAAAGTTCCTCACTAAAACGAGATCCCCTGGAATTACGTCATGGGGTTTCACCTCAGTGTTGTCAGGAAAGGCTGCAGCTACCTGTGAACGACAAGATTGTAGTGCAGACATCAAGGAAGCCAAGTAATCTGTCAGCATATTACAGTCAACATCAGTTATTTTACGTGGTATAGGCGTCCCCCACATATTTGGTGGTCTACCAAAGATCACTTCATAAGGGGATAGCCCTGTTCGAGAGTGTGCTACCATTCTCATGTAAAAGAGTGCAACTGGTAAAGCTACTACCCAGTCAACACCTTTCTCTCTACATATTTTGGACAATCTGATTTTCAAAGTTTGATTATGTCGTTCCACGAGACCTGCTGCCTCGGGGTGTCGAACACAATGAAACTTCCACTGATATCCTAGCAGAAGTGAAACATGTTTCATCAGTTCGGATGAGAACGGCTGGCCGTTATCTGAGTAGACAGCACGTGGTAAACCGTATCGTGGGAAGAATTCTCGAACTAACTGTTTGGCAGTAGTCGGGGCAGTGTAATCTGAAACCGGGTATGCCTCTGTCCAACGGGAAAGAGCACAGACAACTACGAGAACATATTTGAATCCTCGACATCGTTCCATCTGGATATAGTCCATCTGGAGGATTTCAAAAGGGTGATCAGGAGGCTGAAATCCACCCTGCTCTACGGGGATGCTTTTACCTGGGTTAAACTGACAACATATCATACAGGTACGGACTTTTTGTTTAGCTGCTGCTCGTAAATGTTTGTTGACCCAAATGTGTTGAATGCTGTCCAGCATAGCTTTTTCTCCTAGATGTGCTGGACTATGGACAGTGTTAATAATGACTTGGACCATTGAATCAGGAAGGAACCACACAGATTTTTCCTTTGTCATCCATCCTTGATCCGTTTGGATCCCTCCTAATTCAGTCCATTTCTTTATTTCGTCTGGAGTAGCATGTGTCTGTATGTCAATTACGTCAAGAGCGGGATCCTTAACCATCATGCAATGTGTTGGCGTCGGGACTATTGTCTTTGTCATGTCGGATGTTTGAGTTTGAGCAGTCTGTTTAGCTGTTCTGTCAGCTAGATCATTGCCTTGAGAAATGGTATCAGTAACTTTCGTATGAGCTTTACATTTCATAATTGATATTGCAGTGGGTAGATGTATTGCATCTAATAAGGCATGAATGAGGGGTCCGTGCTGAATGTGGGCACCGTGAGAAGTTAAATAACCTCTCTCTCGCCACAGCACGCCGAAGTCATGTACAACTCCGAATGCATAACGTGAATCAGTGTATATGTTGACTTTCTTATTTGTGGCTTGAATACAGGCTTGTGTCAGAGCGACGAGCTCTGCGGCTTGAGCTGACAAGGTATTTATGCAATTTGTTTCAATGATTTCAGTGTCTGTTGTGACTGCGTAAGCGGCCACTAACTCTCCTGTACTTGTTCTCATACATGAACCATCTACATACAACGTCAGGTCTGGGTCTGACAATGGGACATCTGTCAAGTCTTGTCTGGGTTTCGTCGTGATTGTAATAACGTCAATACAGTCATGAGCTAGTGGGTCTGTTCCAATTACGGGTAAAAGTGTGGCAGGATTCAATGTGTTACAACGTCTGATTTCTATATGTGGCTGGAACAATGTTAATTCATACCCTGTAAGTCGCGCTATAGTTAAGTGTTGTGTTTGCGTTCGATTCACGAGAACCTCTACTGCATGTGGTACTTGTACTGTCAATGGATGTCCTAACACTATGGCATCGCTTTGTCTGATTGCTAAAGCTGTCGCTGCCACTGATTTCAGGCACGCAGGCAGAGCCTGAGCTACGGGATCTAATGTACTAGAAAAATAAGCACACGGTTTGTGTGATCCTGCTTGTTCCTGTGTGAGTACTGACAAGGCAGTACCTTCGCGTTCTGTAACAAAGAGTGTAAAATGTTTGCTGTAACATGGTGTTGCTAGGACAGGTGCTTGACATAAAGCTTTCTTTAAACTTTCAAAAGCTTGTGTATGTTCCTGAGTCCAAGGGAGAACAGTCGATGTGGCTGCCTCCTGTGTTGTCAATTGAATGAGTGGTTTTGCTAGAAATGCATACTGAGGGATCCACTGCCTACAATATGAAGTGAGGCCTATGAAAGCCCGCACCTCCTTTTGTGTCTTGGGTATTGGCATGTTAGCTATTAACTGAATGCGGTCGGGTGTAAGCTGCCTTCCCTCCTTGGACAGCGAGTGTCCAAGATAAACAACTCGCTGGACACAGAATTGCAGCTTAGAAGGGGACACCTTGTGCCCTTTTTCGGCTAGAAATTGTAAAACTGTCAGTGATGCTTTCTCACATTCAGGTTCGCTTCTAGCGGTGATCAGCAGATCATCGACATATTGAAGCAGGGCAGTGTTCACTTGCATGTGAATACTGTCGAGTTCTCGTTTCAGTGCTTGGCTATAGATGCTGGGGCTTTCTGTAAATCCTTGAGGTGCGCGTGAGAATTTAAAGCTACGTCCATTTAAACTAAATCCGAACAAGTATTGGCTTTCCGGATCTATAGGGACGCTGAAAAAGGCATTCTTGAGATCAATTACAGTAAAGAATGTTGCTTCAGAATCAATAGCTGTCAGTAATGACGAGATATCTGGGACCACAGGGAATTGTGGCACAATGCATTTGTTCAATTCGCGCAGATCAATAACCAATCGATATACTGGCGGGGCCTTTGGATCTGTTCGTTTAAGAATCGGAATTATCGGTGAATTACATACATTGGAGTCTGTTTCCACAACCACTCCTTGGGCAATGAGCTCGTCAATGATTTGTAGTAAAGCCACTACAGCATCTGGTGGTAACTTGTATTGTCGCATTCGTGGTAGTACCACTCCTGCCTTTAGTGTAACTCGATATGGTGTAATATTCATGCAACCAACATCAGTAGGGCCTTGTGCCCATAGATGTGTAGGTAAAGTCTGCAGTCGGGGATCCATGTCTCTAGACACATAGTGACCTTTGAAATCACGTAAAAACAATCTTACTCCTTCCGGAGAACAACATATTATAGCTCCTAGAGCCTTCAGTGTTTTTATACCTAACAAGTTTTCTGGACATGATTTAGTAAGCAATAAATCTGTAGTTCTGGTCAAGGGTCCTATCGTAAGTGGAAGAGGCTGTGATACTTCATTAACAATAGGTTTTCCTGAAAAACCAAGGGAAATATTCTGTGAGCCTGAGAGGGGTGCCCCTGGAACTTCACTACGTTTTATGGTTGTTCGACTTGCCCCTGTATCGAGTAAAAATTTTCTATCTTGGCCTAATAATTCACTATGTACATAAGGTCCTTCTTGGTCTACCGGGACCTCGATAAGGGGTAAGTCAACTTCCCTCTCTAGGCTTGTTCATGCGTATCGTTGATAATCAGGATAGTCGTACTGTGCGGTCTGGTACAGCTGTCGTGTCGTGGTTTGTGTGGCAGCAACCGGCAGCGCTGGTGCAGCTGGCACAAACTGTATAGACTGTTGTGGAGCTGGCATGGACTGTGCATGCTGCGGGGCTCCTTGTTCATTCTGATCCTGTCTAGGTGGCCGTGGTCTTTCTTTTGTAATACCTGTGGCGATATTACGCTTCAGGACTGGGCAATCGTGTATATAATGACCTGGTTGTTTACAATAGTTGCATGTCCCTTTTACAGGTCCTGCTGAATCACCGGAATGTGTCGTACCCTTTTTATGTCCTTCAGCTGGAACTGTCTGGGAGACTAGCATTTTCATTTTCGTGTCTTTCATGCGTCTTTGTTCATGTTCTTGTTCCTCTCTAATTCTATTGTGATGATACTGTAACATTTGTAACATTTGTGATGGGGTGTTACCTTGCCAGGTACTCTCGAATTTTTAATACTCTATTCTTCACTTGGGGTAAGGAATTTTCAACTAATTTTGTCACAAACAGATGCGGGTATGACTCGCTACTTGCTTTTATACCACTATTTATACCAAAACATTTTTCGAATCGGGCATAGAAATCACTAGTGTCTTCATCTTGCTTTTGTTTACAGGCTGAGATTGCACCCCAGTCTTCCTTTTTCGTGGTTAATAAACGTGGCAGTACCTGTACTAGTAAACCTGGTAGTGCTTTAGTTTTGTCCCCAAGTCCCGAACCTGGACCTCGGGCCCTTTCTTCATTTTCTAATGCTGTCAAGTCTATCTTTTGGTCTCCCACCTCCCACTCTTTTTCCTTGAGTTTTTCATAAATGCCAGCAGGCATTAATACCTTTAATATTGTCATAATGTCGGGATAGGTATACTCTCCCATGAGTAACATGTCTTTAATTTCTCGGTGGAAACCCGCTGGGTCTTTGTCATGACTGGGTACCACTTTCTTCATTTCTAACAATTCTATTTTCGATATGGGCGTATATACAAATACACGTTTAAACTGATTGTCCTCACCCTTTATTGGGTGTACTTCTCGTAAGGGATTCTGTCTGTCCATGTAATACGTCGTTCTTTCCTTGATGGGCAGTGAGACATGCTCTGGGCATACAAAAAGAATGTACTGCTTTCTTGATTCTAGTATTTCTTTAATTAGCTTAGTGCCTGAACCTCTCCATCTATTCGTGAGTAATTCAGTCAATATATCAGGTAAGGGACCAGGATCTGACTGTTGGCTTTTATATAGTATAAGAAGTTGTTGAATCATATAAATCCCAGCTAAACGCTGTTCATCTGGGGTGAGATTCAAAAATGTGTGTGCTACTGTATCATCATCATACTTTCCGGGACTGTCAATCCAATGAACGGCTGACCTGGCTAATTCTTGTTCATCCATAGAATCGAGAAAATGATAACCCCTTCGTTCTCGGAGTAATTTGTCAGCGGCTTGGAACGAATGCTCGGGGGACCTTATATTTATTATAGGTGTTTGGAAATTCCTGTTATTATCTGGACATATCGGACGTATCGGGTCAATAAAACATCTAGTACTATTACAAGATCTTCCTCTACCTACATAGGCTATGGTTTCTGACTGTCCTGTGGGCAGTCCTGATCCTTCCTCCTCCTCGTTTTGTTCAAACTGGTCTACCGCTAATCTCTCTTCGTGTAGGCGTTCTATTTCTTTACGGATCTTTCTGCACATGGCTATTATACATTTTTGCTTATCATGTCTCCCTTCTGATATATTCTGGCTCCATCTAGTAAGAATTTGCATGGCTTCCGGGTCTACCCCCGGTCGGTCTTGATTTCTGATCACACAATTTATGAGGAAACGTAACAGTTCCCCCTGTATCTCCACTTTCTGGTATTCCATAGCTCTGTTAATACATTCAGAATCTCGCCCTGTTTGGACAAAATGATATATATTATCTAGATGCATAGTCATTCCTGGTAATTTCCCTAAATACACCGCGGCTCGTCTGATACGTAATGATGCCATGATCATTTCGTCCTCTTTGCCGGGCACAGGGTCATATCTACAATCTACAAGAAGTTCCTTAAGCGTGCGGGCATTTATGAGTTTGGGGGTACGTGGATGTGCTGACTCTTGAAAAGTAAGTTTATTTATTCTGGGTGGCGTAGAAAAAATGTTGGTAGCACCTCCCGTAGCACCGTCTGGGGTATCGGGCGTGAACGGATTCGTAGAACGCGATACAGCAACTATAGGTGTGGGCACAGCTGTGGAAGCAGCTGTAGGAACAGACGTGGAAACAGATGTGCTTGCCGGAACTGGTGTCAGGGTTCGTTGTTGTAGAGATGCAGATACAGGATCTTGGCGTTGAACCTCCCCGGCAGACGGTCTATGTGGGGCGGGGTTAGCATACTCGGGAGCTGCGTCATCTAAATATGAGGAAAGAAAAACATCTTCTGCTGTTCTAGGATGCCCCTTAGGATGTACTTTTATTGGAAATAATGGGGGTGGCAAGTCTTTTGGTATCTCTGGAGTAGCCTTAGGTAATCCCTCGGCCAGAAGGGGATACATACCCTTCATAAGGGCATTTCTTTGTCTGTCTACTTGTTCTGATTTCACTCGTGTACCTTCTTCAATTAATAGATTTTCTCGGACTTTATTTGAATTCTCTTTACTCTTCTCTTCCTGTCTACGTGCTTTTTCTGTACGTCTATACGATTCTTTACGCCATAATTCAATGGCGTCTTTCTGTGATTGTCTAGCTTTCTTTTTCCATAATTCTTCCTCTACTTTCACGATGCAATCTGCATCCCAGGTCCCAGCTGCGGGCCACCTCTGACTTTCTGGTAATTCCTTAGTGTAGTCTACCCATAGATCAAGAAATAATATGGCGTCTAGGCCATGTTTATGATACATGAAGTACCCTGGAGTGTCCCTAGGAGGAATGGGAACAGCTTCTTCGAGTACCCCTTTTCTAGTTGTGATCTGTCTTAATTTCGAAAAGAGCGGCATATTGAGAACTGATCTGGTACTGGATTTTGAACAAACTTAATACAATAAAACACGATAATGAACAGTCATTCACACCACAATATGCAGAACGTATTAAAAACATTTAACATTTAACATTTAACTGAGCAACGATGATGATGACGATCTAAGGAAACTTAATCACTAAACATAATACTCGGCATTAACTGAATTTATTCTGAATTTATATACTTGATATACTAGATATACTGCTAAACAGTACAGATACACTGCTAAAACAGTGCAGACCGGATTGGTGTACCCAAACCCGTCTGGACCGGCACAACTTATGTGCACGCCAGAACGCCTCCCCAGTAATGGTACTCACCGGGTAGCTCGGAACGGAAGGCCTCGGAACGGAACTGAACTGAACTGGACCGGACTGGACTCGACCCGACAACTTCGGACACTTCTGAGCTTCGGAAACCTGGTGGGCCTCTGTATACCTCGGATCTTGCTCTCTCAGCTAGGCTCTGGTCGGGATACTTCGCACTTCTCACCGCCTCGTCTGGGTGTTGATCGCAGCCTCAGTCGCCCCCGCTTGACCGGAGGGAGATACAGGAAATCCTGCTGGTACGCGTTGTTGTCCGTCCAGCTGTGGCAGGAGACCGGGCCTGCAACGCACCGCCGGCGCGTGAGATGAGAAAGTGTCCCTGTTCGGGCGCCATTCATGTGGTAAATAATTTAATTACCGGGACTTAATTTGATACAGAAACATAATAAAAATAGCTCAATAAATAAGAGGCAGAATCCGTGGTATTAGAGGTTCGGAATGGGCTTTATTTCAATGGACGATTCGAATCGGTTGCTCCAAGTTCCATCACCACGAAGGTTCAGGAAGTGAAGTACATACATTATTGATAATTAATCACTTTTATACAATAGGCATTACAGTGAGGCAAATGCAAGAGGCGTAACAATTGATAGCAAAGATAACATTTCACATGCGTAGCTGAAGGAGGCGTAATTGGGAGTAACAAGGAAACGTCATTGGTTGTGATGTCACATATGGGTGGACCTATGAAATAATTTCGCAATGTCAGCAGAAATACTTGGCAGAAATGCGCGCACAGCAGCATGACGTATGATTGACGTGCAACTAGGGGGTGAAGGGGACTTGACATTTAGCTCTACATGTGGCGACAGATGTCTGGAGGGTCAAGTCAACCTAATCCCAAATCATATCTAACATCCTATGTTTAAAGAACTATGTTATCCAAAAGAGAGGTCTCTTAGAGTAGAATCTTATTCTATACTGACTGTTAGTGCGTGTACAAGTGTCTAAGTGTCTACACTAGATGCGAGGGCAGAAGTCTTCCATGGTAACGGGGCTATGAATTACTTGCATAAAGACAGAGAAGCCGGGCCTTTGCTCGGTAGCTGGAAGAATGTTTACTTAAACTACTAGACAGGAATGCATTGGGCAGGGAGCGGAGCAGATAATTTCGAAGGTGAAATACAGTTTCTTGGCAGGCAACAGGCTGATGTCAGGCATCGTGAGCCGCGCAGGGAATGAGACAAAGTTCATGGTCACAGATGCAGGCTCAGACTGGAGCTTCAGAGGCAGAAAGCAGGGAAAGCTTGATGGCAGAATCAGGGCCTACTCGTCTGAACTGTGAAATGGCATAACTAAGCCATATAAAGTCGGTGGCCTTTCGTACTTAGGAATCGAATATCCAGCCCATTCATGGCGGATCTAAAAGAGGACATGTTGACGGTGGACGCACATGTATTTGCGTCTTCATAACTGGAACTGGAGGGAACATACATGTACTTGTAACATGCACATAGAACCGTTGGGGTCCAAGATAGGGGACATAACTGACCAGAAAAATCCATATTTCCACAATAGAGCAAAATTAAGACCATAATGGAATGGATTTCTCCCTCTACCCATACTCCGGTGAGAGCTCTCTTGGGCCTGACTGGGGATTGGAGGAGATTTGTGAAGGGATATGGGTCCATTGTGACTCACTTGAATGATATGACATCTAAGAAAATGCCCATGAAAGTTCAGTGGACAGTAAGCTGTCAAAAGGCATTTGGTGACCTCAAACAGGCCATGTGCACTGCTCCCATCATTCTGCACTGTCCTGACTACTCTAAAACTTGCATTGTCCAGACAGATGCATCTGAGTTAGGGGTAGGGGCTGTGTTATCACAACGTAATGCAGAGGGCCAGGATCAAACAGTAGCTTTATCAGCAGAAAGTTGACCCCCAGGGAGAAATGTTGGTGAACCATTGTGAGGGAGGCCTTTGCTGTGGTCTTGGCCCAGAAAAAAGTCGAGGCCATACTTGTTTGACACTCGCTTCATTGCTCAGACAGACCACAAGCTAGGAGATATCTGTACGTGTTAGTTAATGTTTTATAATAAATACATCTTTTTATAAATACACTGTGTGGTTCTTTTTCACTTAATCTATACTTATAAGATTGTGTTTTGGTAAAATAAGCTGCTTTACACTCCTTCTGGACTAAGCATGAAGGCTGCTCTCCACAGCTACCACCTAGAGAGCTTTCTAAGGTTGTCTAAGACCACTAAAATCACCATAAGGGTTGTCTGGATTAGTGTAAGGTGCTACACTTACATAAGTGGGCACCATATACTAAGCCAGCCTCTCACAGGGATGAACTACCACTGGATGTGCTTTAGTAATAGCATAACACAACATAGGCCTGACGGGGGCTGAAGTCGGTTCAGGGTTAGACTCTGATGTCAATGGCATTGGTCCAGAAAATACTGGCATGAAATCACAGTGTAAGTCTAGCCAAATGTCGAAACAGGACCAGAACAGGTTTTGAAAGGGCAGCCAGAGGAGGATCCACTGGCAAAAGACTGACTAGAGGCACCAGTGGCAATGTAGGACCGAAGGCACACCAAAGAAAGTCGAGAGCATCTGGAAGATGTGCAGTATTGTTTCTTTGAAGGCCACAATACCCTGCGGGCTGATGAAGGCCAAGGGAATTCGGCCATGCTGGGGCCACCTGTAGCACATTTCTCACATGATTTTGAGTCGTTATCAGAACACAGACAAATTTCGAGCAAGTCGGTAATTTAACATCTGCTTTCTGCAATCTTTGCGCAGCTTTATTCCTGTCATCTTCAGAGAAGACATCATTCTTAGCCGATGACTTGTTGATTTTTAGGTCTCGCCTAGCACTGCAGCGCGAATAGGCTGCCATCGCTTTAGTATGCACTATAGTG
The DNA here is from genome assembly GCF_964204655.1 of Triturus cristatus. Classification (NCBI taxonomy): domain Eukaryota; kingdom Metazoa; phylum Chordata; class Amphibia; order Caudata; family Salamandridae; genus Triturus; species Triturus cristatus. The sequence continues at coordinate 1,093,622,008 of NC_140584.1, read as the reverse complement.
GGGAAAGCTCCGCCCATCTTTTGGATTCGCTTAGATCGTAAATGCTGCCTTCTGATTGTTTTTTAGCTTGTTAGTCCCTCCTCCTGACTGCCATGTTCTGATTTGTATCCTTCCATGGCTATCAGCCCCTTTACTTTAAAAACAATTTTGTTGCTGTGGCTCACCCCCTTCCCTTTCGCAATCCGTGACTTCTGGGGCCACCTGCCCCACCCCCGCACTCCCGTTCCTGCCATTTCGCCCGCCCGCACTCCCGTTTTAAAAGCAATAGGACTCGCGTAATTGAGAGTTCTATTGCATTGCAAATGCTTGTTTTTAAAGTAGTGCCCCAAAAGTCATGCAGCAGTCGCCTGGTTGCGGGCTGCAGCACACGTCACTTCCGCCTCGCTCAAGCCTCCCTGAAGCCCACACCTTCCTTTAAATATACATTTTACAGCAGCTGTCCAGTTATTAACATTTTATATGCTCATGATACGTACATAATACGGATGCGTGCCAAAGTCTGGAAAAACAGGAAGTGTTGTCCTACTTCGGGTAGGACAACGTGCTGTGTTTATATTGAGCGCACTGCGCGCACTTCCGATTCCGGCCGGGACACTCAACACCATTGCCATTCAGGCTCTTTAATCGCCATCCTGGCCCGGTGACGCCACAGGCTGCGGGGACACAGGCGCTGGTTGCTTCTCCTGGCAATGCTGGGGCTCGGGCTGGGGCTACTGGTGCTCATACAAGGGGCGGTGGCAGGGACTCAATCTCCGACGCACCCGGTGCCATGGGAGGACGCGCGTGGCTTACGGAAACCGACCGGTGTACGAGAAGCACCGCTCAATGAGGCTGCTGTGGGGGAGCTGGGCCGGGCAGTTAAGTTGAACTTGCAGGGAGAGGAGCGCACCAAGAAAGAGGCAAGCATCAACCAGCACCAGATCAACACCTCCCTTCACCATAGGGCGACCAGACGTCCCCGTTTTCCCAGGACGGTCCCCGTTTTTGGAGAAGTGTCCCCGTGTCCCGACACTTTACTCCAAGTGACTCAAATGTCCCTGTTTTCAAACAGTGTCCAGGATAAACACAGAAATGTCCCTGTTTTTCATTGTTACGGTTGAGCATGCGCGTGTTGTAAATTGAAACCACGATGTGATTAAGCATTTACTAAAGACATGAATTCTCCTTCCTCAGAACATGTCTCTTTCGTTATGTTGACTGAAGTTTGGACTCCATTTTGTATTGTCATGTCTCCACGTGCTCAACACGAGAAGAGTCCTATCTTCGTGTTAGTTGCTCTTGTAATCTGCCTAGTAACAGTCTATAAATAGTTCCTTTGTCCGCCTGGCGCATGCCCAGGCTTGACCACATCTGTTATCAGTTAGTCCTTGCTTGACCATGTTTTCGCGGGCTCAAGGAGTATGTCAGCTCCGCCCACATATTGATCTTGTATCGAAAATGTCCATAAAAGGTAACATTCCTTGCCTCATGTTGTATCCACCCACTTATGAGCCCCTCTGTTGTGTATAAAAGGGGACCGTGTACGCAAGTTCTTTGTGCTACTCTATGCAATACTGAAGGGTGTTGTATGGATTGTAGGACCACCCTTAAGGGTTAATAAACCTTGTCTTTGTACTTTGCAGTTTCCGTGCCAACTTCCTTATAGATTCCATTGCAGGAGAGCGAACCCTTGTGTCCTGCGGGCCTAGCTGGGGCCTGTATTCATCAATTGGCGCCCGTCACGTGGGGCTCATCGGCGACTCGGATGCTCGAAGGATTGGTCGCGACGAAGGTGAGGAATTTGGCCGGGGATGTGATCACTGCCAGAGGCACTTTAGTCCTGGCATCCCGAGGTTTTTCTTCCTTCCCTTCCGACCTGACCATCTGGGTGGCGCCGGTCCTCGACTGAGACCTCTTCTGTCGGTTCTGCCGTGACAGCCGTTTGGGCGAATTTTGGAGCTTGGCAGTTGGAATCTGGACTCTTGATTGGTAAGAACCGTTGTACGGTACTTGCTCCGAGTTTTTGAAGCCTGGTTTGGCTATTTGAGTTTGATTTGTGATGACCGGTCATATCTTGTATTGATTATTGTGAGAATATATGCGTTGCAACACATATAGGCAGGTAATGTGGAGATATTTCTCCGGAACTGTGTAACTTTGAACGGCACAACGTTTAAGTGCCATTTTTTTTTGATAATACTGCATATTCTGCATTATTTTTGAGCATGCCTGCTTTTAGCGCACTCCGTAAGTGGTGCTGCTGCTTTGGAAACCGGTTAAACCTCGAGGAATCTGCTCCAGCTCCGCCAGAGGGGACTCCTAATAGGGATATGTATGTGAAGCATGGTCTTTCTTCCATAATGTACAGCACAGTATGGAGGAAATATACCAGAAAGGATCCTGAGTTACGGTGGCCGTTGTATGGGTCGTTTGATATGCGTAAGATTGAGTATGTGGAACAGTGTATGTGTAAACGGCGTGCTCGTCAAGACATGTTTGAATGTGTGCGATTATGGGTAAAGGAAGTGCGTGAGCGAGAGAAACGTGAGAAAGCGCTGTTTGATAAAGAGCAACGAAAGAATGATCATGTGAGAGCGCAGGAAGCAAAGCGTCGGGAGGAAAGAGAACAGACGGAGAGGCAAGAGAAAGAGCGTAGGTTACAAGTCTCGGGTCAATATGCTGTTCGTCAGTCACTCTATCCTGTCCTTAATAATCATGACGATGATTTTTATTTATTAGATCGTTCTCCGCCTCCTTATGTCGGCGCGTCTGCCCCGAGGCCACAAGATTCTGGATCGGGTTCGGGTAAGGTAGACACGCGGTCCATGTTATCGGCTGAGCGAATGGGTGAGCTTCGGCAAGTTTCCTATCGTGCACTTAAGGGCAAGTTATCCCTTGCTGAGTTGTTGGATTCTTGGGAGTTGTGGCAGGATAGAGAAAGGTTGTATTTTTTGGGCCACTTTTCTGAGGAAGTGATTGCTACTTTCCGGAAATATTCCAGTGTCTTTGAACCTGACGATGTGGTATTAGATGCTAAAGCATTGCGTAATGGTGTTTTCTCTCCCTCTAAGGCGCCTGATGCGGTTCGGCGACTGTTTGCGTTGCGGGATGCGGCGAGGGACCTTAAAGAGAAAGCACGCCAACAAGTTGAGGAGGAGAAGCGGTCGGATTTGCGTACCGGAGATGGCCATTCATCCACCTCTCAGTCAGATAAGAGCGACCTAGTGCATGCTAAACCAATGCGAGAGGCGGCGCCTTTGTATGTTCCTCCTAAAGGAGCGGGGACTAGCTCGGATACTACCTCCGCCGATGCTAAGGGATATTTTGTGTATAATTGGGTTTATACTCCCTGGCACAGGGCTGACGTCATGGCGTTAAAGAATGCGTTGCCTGATCCCCGCAAGAATCCAGCGGCCTTTTACGAAGAAGTCGAGGGGGCCTTGAATTCTTGTACTATGACCTTAGCAGATATAGATTTGTTCTTTGGGCTTATTTTACCACCAGATATGTGGCGATCTGTGCGGAAGGTGGATGATGCTGCCGCTTTTAAGGCTCGATGGTCTGAGCTTGAGGATGAGGATAGGGAGAGAAAGCCCGCGCAGAAACCACCTCAGATTATCTTAGATCTCCCTGCTGCTATTCTGGCTAAGTTGAAGACAATCATTCCCCCTAAAAAGATTGACTGGAATATGCTAGCCTCGTGTAAGCAGAAAGTTGATGAATCAGTTGCAGATTTCTTTACGCGCTTTGAGGAGACGTTTCATGATTTTAGTGGTCAGTCACTTACGGATGATACGGGTCGACACCTCTTTGCTGATAAATATGTGGCGAATTTATTACCGGCGATCGCAGCCCGCCTAAAAGCGAGTGAAAGTTCTTGGTCCACTGCGACCCCGACGGCCCTCCTGACTATAGCTCAGTACTATGAGCGTCAGGAGCAAGAAGCGAAGGGGCAGGAGGAGAAGAAATCGAAGGATTTAAAAACGAAGGTGATGTTAGCGCAAGTATATGGTCCGCCCCGTCGGGGTGTCATTAGAGGTAGGGGAGGATTTTATGGTCCTCCCTCGGGCTGATCTGATTTGAATAGGAATCAATGTGCGTATTGTAAGCAATCGGGACACTGGGCCAGAGATTGCCCGGCGTTGCATGCTTCACGTCAGGGACACAATCAGGGTGGCCCGAGAGGTAGAGGGGGTTTCTCGAATTTTAGAGGGAATTCTAACGATCACGCTCGTTTTGACCCTGCCGGGCAGCAACGAGATAGGCCTAATGTTTTCGATCGACAAAACCAGTATCAAGTGTCGGGGATTGACTGTTCTGGGTACCATGATTCTCAGCATGCATAGGAATGCGTTGGATGGGGGTTAGAATCAGTTGAGGTGCCGGTTGATCAGAAGGGTCCTTACGTATCAGCTGAGTTTTGGGTTCTACTGATCAATTCCTAGTGGATACAGGAGCGACTCGTAGTGCGCTGTCTAAACAATTGGTTCCGAGGGCTCCCCCATCTGGCTTAATGGTTACATCGATAGGGTTTGATGGTACACTCTCCCGAAGCCCTCTTTCACGGCCCCTCACATTTCAGGTTGATTCCTTTTCTGCACCCTGTCCGTTTTTGCTTGCCCCGAACACGCCGGACAATATTATGGGCCTTGATATGCTGAAGCACTTCAGAGCTACGATCCGCTGTTTCCCTGCTGGAGTGCGGGTGATATTGAATGACAATTACCCCCTGTCTGAACGGATGTGTGTGGTTGCAGAAGATGCTGTGTTAGCTACCCTCCCTTGTGCTCTGTGGGCCACTTCGGATACTGATGTGGGACAGATGGTGATTCCGCCTGTTCACATTAGTGTCCAGGAGGGGGCGGTGTTACCACGCCTTCCACAGTATCGTATTTCGCAGGAGGGGGAAGAGGCTCTTATACAGATTGTGCAGGATTTGATTAAGGTGGGAGTAGTGGAAGAAGTTCCCTATAACGTCTGTAATAGCCCGATTCTACCCATTTTAAAAAAGGATACGGATGCTAAAGTCTATCGGTTTATAATTGACTTGAGAGAAGTGAACAAGATCGTGATACCTCAGTACCCAGTGGTTTCTGATATCACGACGTTGCTTACTTTGGTCCCGCCTACGGCGACCACGTTTTCAGTTATTGATTTGAAAAATGCCTTCTTTTCAATTCCTATTCATCTTGATAGTCGATACCTTTTTGGTTTTACTCTAAATAATAGGTCTTACCGATTTTGTAGAATCCCTCAGGGCTACACGGAAAGCCCTAGCATTTACAGTCAAGCTTTGAAAAGACAATTGGACTCCTTTGTTCTGCCCGAGGGTGTCGCCCTCATTCAATATTTCGATGACATCTTGCTGGCGGCTGACACTCCGGAGTTGTGTGAAACGAGTACGTTGTCTTTGCTTTCCTTTTTGGCATCCCACAATCACAAAGTATCTCGGAAAAAGTTACAGTTCTGTAGACCAAAGGTGACTTATCTGGGTCACCTTTTGTCTAAGGAGGGGCGTGCACTCACACCAGATCGTGTCCAAGTAATTCTGGACATGCCGACGCCGTCCACGCAGAAGGACGTGCGTGCATTTTTGGGTCTTGTTTCGTTTTGTAGGCAATGGATACTAGGGTTTTCACACATAGCTAAGCCATTGTTAGCCCTTTTGACAAAAGACACACCTATTCCGCTTCCTTGGACGAATGAGTGTGACACTGCCTTTCAGAAATTGCGACAGGCTCTCTGTTCAGCACCAGTGTTAGGGACTCCTGATTATACCAAACCTTTTTCGCTGTATGTGCATGAGAAAGATGGATGTGCATTATCAGTTTTAGTGCAGATACACGGCGACAAGCAGCGCCCTTGTGCATATTTTTCGGCTGTACTTGATCCTGTTGCCCGAGCATTGCCTGGTTGTTTTCGCTCGGTTGCGGCGACAGCTGTGTCAATACGCCAAAGCGAGGGAATTGTGTTATCTCATAAGCTGTTGGTATTAGTCCCCCATGCTGTTGATGCCCTGCTTAATCAGACAAAGACGCAGCATTTGACCAGTGCCCGTTTAACGGGATATGAGCTGACGCTTTTGGCTCCTCATATTACGTTAAAGAGGTGCGTGACGTTAAATCCGGCCACATTGTTGCCATACCCCGAGACTCAGTCTGAAGCACGGAAAGCACATGATTGTATTCTTGTGACTGAGGAACAAACAAAGGGTCGTATTGATCTCCAGGATACGCCCTTTCCAGATGTAGATGGAGAACTGTGGGTGGACGGGTCCTGCCTGAAGCTACCAGATGGTACGACTTCAGCAGCGTATGCAATTACCACATTGCAAACAATAGTGGAGGCAGCACGCATACCACAGAAATCAGCTCAAGCAGCGGAACTGATAGCATTAACACGAGCATGTGAGCTCAGTACAGGATTATGTGTGAATGTTTATACAGATAGCCGGTATGCCTTCGGAGTAGCGCACGATTTCGGCCTGCTCTGGAAGGAGAGAGGGTTTTTAACGTCACATGGAGTACAAATAATGCATGGGGAGTTAGTTCATAATCTTTTAACTGCATTGACATATCCGAAGAAAATTGCCATCGTTAAATGTAGCGCCCATAGGAAAGTAGTCGATAAAGTTGGAGAAGGGAATGCGTTAGCAGACCGGGTGGCACGGGAGACTGCGATGCAGCCCAGTGCTACTGCCATGTATGTAGTGAAGTCGCAAGTAGAAAGATGGCATGATGCGAAGGAAGAAGTGCGAGAAATACAGAGGACCGCTTCTGATAAAGAACGGGAGCAATGGTCCAGTGAGGGAGAATTGGATGATGAGGGTTGCTGGAGAAATAAGCAGATGGATAGATGGAAATTACCCACGGCTTTTGTACAACCTATGGTTCAGATGGCACATGGGCTAGCACATGTTGGAGCTTCCGCAATTGTAAAATTGCTTACCCAAGTCTGGGAGCATCCAGAGATTGCTAGCACGGCAAAGAGGGTGGTGCAGACCTGTATGATCTGCCTGAGGTACAACCCAGGAAAGGGTACTCGAACTCCAGCAGGAGGATTTGTAACACCTACTGCACCCTTTGAGGTTTTGCAGATGGATTACATCCAGCTTGAGCGCTGTAACAATTTGAAGTATGTTCTAGTAGTGGTTTGTGCCTTTAGCAAATGGGTTGAGGCATACCCTACGAAAGACAATACTGCAATGACTACCGCCAAGATGCTGTTGAAGGAGTTCTTCCCTCGATATGGCGTTTGTAGACTTCTGTGGAGTGATAACGGACCCCACTTTATAGCGGATGTTATAAAGTATGTTTTGAAGGGTCTGGGCATCACCCAGAAGTTCCACGCAGTGTTTCACCCTCAATCTGCAGGACTAGTCGAGAAGTATAATGGTACACTGAAGCTCAAGATCGCTAAAATCCAAGCTTCGACATCTTTGACTTGGCCAGATGCTTTACCGCTGGCGTTATTGTCAATCAGATCGGTACCGCACTCTTGAACCGGTCTTACACCGTACGAGATTGTTTTTGGACGCCCAATGAATATTTGGGGTCCACCAAAACCTAAGACTGTGTATAATGTACCTTGTGTAATGATGAATGATTATCTGGCGCAGTTAACGGATAACTTGGTTTCTATTCATCAACAGGTCCGGGAGGCGCTCCCTGATCGGTCCATCGGTGAAGGACATAGTCTCCGGCCTGGCGACCATGTCATGATAAAAATCTTTGACAGGACGAACAGCCTGGAGCCGAGATGGGTTGGTCCTGAGCAAGTCTTACTTGCAACGAGGACGGCTGTGCGAGTTTCCAACAGAAAGAATTGGATCCATTCCCTGCACTGCCGCAAAGTACCGCCCGGATTGGTGGAGCCTGCTGTATTGACCGATCAACGAGAGATTCTGACCACAGAGAAAGGCCGTGCTGTGGAATCGAACGACGCTGAGGAGCTCTTTCCGGACCACGCGACTCCTGGAGGAAAGCGATATCATCTCAGGCCAAGGAAGTGAATCCTTCAGTATCGGGACATGTTGTCAGAACGGCCCTTGGGTTAGTGAAACGGAGAGCCAATGAGGCAAGGGGGGGGGATCAGCCCTGCATTAGTGTAGCGTCACCCGTCTTGGCCCGTTGGTGAAGAAATCGACCGCTGCCTAAGGGGAAGAGTTCTGACAAACCTTTTAGTTTCAGGAAGATATTGATTCTTTATTCTGACATGGAGAAAAAGAAGATCCTTTGTGCAACAGGTTTTATGCTCACAGTAGCTATTGTTGGGATAACCACATGGTTTGTGGAGGATGTGACTCCTGCTCGAGAGTTACTTGTGTTGACCACTCCAGTGCCTGAGGAGCACTACTTCTATACCCTTCCGTATCAAGAATTGAAGCATCGTCAGTCTTATTTGAATAACACCTTCATCCAGATGTTGCATCATACCCACGTTGCCACGAATGCTACGAACTGTTGGATATGTGGTATGATGCCAGCTCATCAGAAGAAAGGAGGAACGCCATTCATACCTCTTCCTTTCTCTCATAATGGCTCTTGTAGAGCATGGTACACTTTGCTTTTTGCCACCCGGAAACCCACAGTGGGACGATTACTCTTCAGACTCAATAAAGAATGTCATCAGGATAAAAATGGATATCCGCAAGCGAATGGGACAATTTGGGAATGGGAAGAGTATCGACCAGACAATGAATCGATTCCTTATATTTTCACGAACACCAGAGACACTGTGGGAAAAGACAGATTTGTGATTCAAGTGGCACAAGCTCAAGTGGACCTGTGTGTCCAGAGTGTGGGTTATATTCCTGTTGGTGTTAGTGATTGCATTACCATATTAAACATCGACGGGTTGAATAACAGTACTTTCTTAGCATCTCATAATACATACTTTGTATGCGGAAATAAAGGTTATTACCGTTTGCCAGCCGGTTGGTCTGGAGTATGTTATGTAGCATTTCTATTGCCGCCTGTATTTTTGGCACCTGCATCCTATCATAAGGATTTGAAGTTGTTAAATAATGTGACTGTAAATAGGTATAAGCGTACTCTATCAATTGATGATGTGGATCAGACTGACACCAGTCTGCAGCAGTATATTGATTTTAATTTAGGATTGTTTTTCTTCGTTGGAGCTGCCCTAAATAGTAGGAAAGTTCGAAGGTTAACAAGAGTGGTAGAGGCTGTGACAAACCAAACCGCTGCTGCTCTTGGGAATCTTACGGAAGAATTGCAGATTACTAGAATTGTTGCATTGCAGAATCGTATGGTGTTAGATGTTATGTTGGCTGACCGAGGTGGAGCTTGTAAAATTATCGGAAGTAGTTGCTGTGTGTTTATCCCTGACCACACACCGTCAGTCTATAATGCAATTAACAGGTTGCATAAAATTGCAGCTGAAATCCATACAGAAAACGGCACCTGGTCCTTTTCTGGATGGTTTTGGGCATTGATCACTGCTTGGGGTTGGAAGGTTTTAACTGGTCTCTGTATAATTATAGCAGTTCTGTTTTCTTGCTGCATCTGTGTCCAATGTGGTCCTTTGCTCTGTTCCTTATGTGTATCATTCTGTATTCCCGATAAGAAAGCTATTGCCAATGTCACTTATCAGAAACGTTTAGCTAAAGAAGTAGAAGAAATGATGACAATTGACATATACGATGATTATCCAAACACACCGGATGTCTTCAGTAAATGCTGAAAGGGTCGTCTGTTGTAAATTGAAACCACGATGTGATTAAGCATTTACTAAAGACATGAATTCTCCTTCCTCAGAACATGTCTCTTTCGTTATGTTGACTGAAGTTTGGACTCCATTTTGTATTGTCATGTCTCCACGTGCTCAACACGAGAAGAGTCCTATCTTCGTGTTAGTTGCTCTTGTAATCTGCCTAGTAACAGTCTATAAATAGTTCCTTTGTCCGCCTGGCGCATGCCCAGGCTTGACCACATCTGTTATCAGTTAGTCCTTGCTTGACCATGTTTTCGCGGGCTCAAGGAGTATGTCAGCTCCGCCCACATATTGATCTTGTATCGAAAATGTCCATAAAAGGTAACATTCCTTGCCTCATGTTGTATCCACCCACTTATGAGCCCCTCTGTTGTGTATAAAAGGGGACCGTGTACGCAAGTTCTTTGTGCTACTCTATGCAATACTGAAGGGTGTTGTATGGATTGTAGGACCACCCTTAAGGGTTAATAAACCTTGTCTTTGTACTTTGCAGTTTCCGTGCCAACTTCCTTATAGATTCCATTGCAGGAGAGCGAACCCTTGTGTCCTGCGGGCCTAGCTGGGGCCTGTATTCATCACGCGTGCATGCTCTCTTTGCACTGTTTACGTCATGTGTTGTCACTGAGGTGAGCTCTGTAGCAAGAAGGGAAATCCATTTAACATTTTACATGCAGCGCCACCTACGTCATCGTGCCAGCCAAAGTTTCTACTTTGGATAAAACAATATTTCTTCGTCCTGTAGCTTGTATTCATAGCCATACAAACTTTTCAGTAGCCCTTATGCATACCTTGAAAGGATTAATGCATTGCTCATTGCATGTTTTATTCCTAACCAATTGATGCATGCTCTGTGTTCTCTATCAAAGCTATGACTTGACCTTTTCACTGACCTTTCATATCACGGCAAACTGTTTAGCTGGAAAGGACTTAAAGGAGCAGGGTTAACGCCTGTGGGAGAGGCGAGCAGCGCTGCTCGAGCTTTTTGCTCAGGTCTTCACACTATTGCACTATGAGATGATACCAATGGCTAGAGTGCACTATACATACCCCAGTAAGGTAACATGACATCCCTGTGAGAAGTTGGCCTGATGTATGATGTCACTAGTTATAGTGTACACCTTATATCAGTCCAAATACCCTTATGGTGATTGGTTGTAAAGTCAACCTTATAGACCAGCTATCCTAGTGGTAGCATGGACAAGAGCAGTCTTAGGCTAAACTCTGAATGGCATGTGAAGCCAGCTGTGATACCATATATAATCCCTTGAATACCAAATGAAAGGACACCACAACAGATATATATATATAAAATAAAGTGTATTTATTCTAAGCAAACCCTCAGCACTCTTTATGAGTTTAGAGGTAAGTACAACACAGTCTTATTAATGCATACAGTAAGTCACACAGGTAAGTAATACAGTTAGGCCCTAGGGGCCACGCAAACCATATACTAAATAAGTGGTATAAGAACCACTGTCACGGAAATAGAATAGGCCTAGGCCTAGGGAATCGCTGGGGCTACACTACACTAGCGTTAGTTAGGGAGTGGGAGGCCCACGGGATTCGTGTGCAGAGTGGAAACACTCACGCGTAATGCGTAAAAGTCAATAGCAATGTTACAGTTTAGAAATAGATAGATTTAGGACACTTCCGGAGTAGCTAGGAAGTTGAGACTTGAAAACTAGACACTAGGATAGTCACTATCCTGATGAGCACCGGAGTACCCAAGTTACCTAGCCCACAGGCTGCGGGTGCATAGGGGTGAAGATGCGTCGTTTTCGTCGTCGACTCCTATGGATGCCTGAAGAAAGATGCTGACAGGCAGTCAGGGGAGAGTGTCCGGTGGATCCCAAGCCTGGGATCAAGAAGAGAAGAAACCTGCAAGCAGAGGGGACAGAGTCAAGGTCACTAGCCAGTGACCACGTGGAACCAGGAAGGAACCAGGCGATGTCGTGAAGAGTTGCAGGGGAAGGTGAAGCTTGTCGCTGGAGCCAGGAGGACCAGGAAGCGTCGAGGACGACCAGGACCAGGAGGCGAGCTGTCCCACGAAGGCTCTTGCTGTCGGCGGCGTCGAAGTTGGACTAGGACTCACCAAGCCTTGGCAAGCGGAACCCACGAAGAACAAGGGACTTGCTTCTGGTGCAGACCAGGAAGGTCTGGGGTGCTTCTTCTTTGCAGAGAAGCGGGAGCCAGTCTGGAGGAGCCAAACCAGCGCAGAAGATTTTAGGGAGCGTCGTCACAAAGGCCACTAGCCAGCGGGCAAGCAACCGGACAGACGCGGCAAGCAGGAAAATGCTGAAGGGCCCCACGCAGGACTCGTGGAGTGTGGGGGGCTGGTCTTCGGTGCAGATGGTGCTTGGGGTTGGGGCTTCTCAATCCCCGGTGCACAACTTCGAGGGTACCTCAGAAGCTGCGCTGTAAGTTACTAGCCACTTTTCCCAGGTAGCCGGTCCCACGTCGCTCGTCGCCTCCACGGATCTCAGCTCTGCTGCAGATGTGGATGAGGGTCGGAGAAGTCTGGAAATCAAGGCTCTGGTCGGGCTCTGCAGTCGGTTCCTCGTCGAACGTTTCACAAAGCAAAGGGTAGTCACTTGATGGTGCCTGTTTGCACAGGGTAGCCACTCCTTGGCTACAAGGGAGATTCTTCAGTCTTCTTCTTTCGTCGAATGTCGAAGGTCCAGAGTTTCTGTTCAGTTTTGCAGGTTCAGGATAATCTAAAGTCTTGAGGCCCAACTCCCACTCTTATACTAATCTGGGGGGCTGGGATACCTGCTAGGTCACGCCTTATGGGTGGGACCTGGGAGGGGGTGGTTACACCCACTTCCCTTTGTCCAGTTTCGCGCCAGAGCTGGGGCTGGAGTGCCCCAGCGCCGGTTTGAACTGGACTATGCAAGGAACACCTTGTGTGCCCCAGGCATGTCTCATTCCTTTCAGCCCACCCTGCCCCAATACACTAAAGGCTGTCTGGGGAGGTGCTAGCACCTCCCCAAGCAGGAAACCTATTGTCCAGGCCTCCCTGGCTGGGATCCCTCCCAGCAGCAGGAGGTCAGACTTGTGTCGTGGCAGCAGCATCCATTTTGTGATGCTGAGGCTTTGGTCAGAGGCTAACAGTTGAAGTATGATTTTAACATGTCTTTCCCTCTAGAAGGGGGGAATAATATTCTCATGTCCAGAAATGGCATGGGGGTATTATTCCCGAGTGTTAGACACCTTACACGACATGCTTTGATAAAGCCAAACCATAGTTACCATAACCGTTTAAGATTATAAGGCACTTTAAGAGTATATGGTAGGCTATATCATAGAACAGCTATAAGGACATGGTTCCGAAAGCTGCAGACAGGCTCAGCTCATGCTAGAGCACCATCTCACATGTTACCAAGCACTCTGCCTCCAGGATTGTCAAGGCCTGCCATAGGAGTGACTGATAGGTACACATGTGTCTATATGTAAGTTAGGTATAGGAATACTACACCTAAGCAAGGGGTGATTACACGACCTTGCCCCAGCTGAGTGATCAGCCAGTTGTGTCAAAATGGAAGGCCAGGCCAGGGGTGGCACAATACATGCTGCAGCCCCTGGTAGGCCTAGGGTACACCTATGCCCTGGGTACCTAGGGTACACTGTACAGGGGCCAATAAGGTGATCCTATCCAAATGGGTTATGCACCTAAAGTACATAGTAGTAATTTAGAGAGAGAACAGCAGGGCTGTGGGTCTGATTAGCAGGCCCACAGCCACATCTAAGTCGTAAACCAGTAAAGCAAAAGCAAAAAGTGGGGGTGAACATAGAAAGCAGACCCTACTCTCCTACACAACCCCCCCCCAAACTTAGGGACATTAAACTAACCTTGACCAGTTGAGTCTTCATGTTCTAAGTGGAAATATCTGGAGAGTCCATCTGCATTGGCATGGTCAGTCCCAGGTCTATGTTCCACTGTGAAGTCCATCCCCTGTAGGGAAATGGACCACCTAAGAAGTTTGGGATTTTCACCCTTCATCTGATTTAGCCACAAGAGGGGCTTATGGTCTGTCTGAATCTTGAAGTGAGTGCCAAACAAGTATGGCCTCAGCTTCTTCAGGGCCCAAACCACAGCAAAGGCCTCCCTCTCAATAGCTGACCAACGTTTCTCTCTAGGGGTCAGCCTTCTACTTATAAAAGCAATGGGCTGGTCTTGACCATCTACATTCAGTTGTGAAAGAACAGCTCCCACACCTAACTCAGAAGCATCTGTCTGGACAATGAACTCTTTGGAGTAGTCTGGACTTTTCAGAATAGGTGCACTGCACATGGCCTGCTTCAGGTCATCAAATGCTTTTTGACAGCTTGCTGTCCACTGAACTTTCTTTGGCATCTTCTTGGAGGTCAAGTCATTAAGTGGTGTCACTATGGACCCATAGTTCTTAACAAACTTTCTGTAGTACCCAGACAGGCCCAAGAAAGCTCTGACCTGAGTCTGGGTAGTTGGAGGAGCCCAGTCCTTTATGGTCTGGATCTTGCTCTCCAGTGGTTGAACCTGACCCCCACCAACTAGGTGGCCCAGGTATACAACCTTGCTCTGCCCTATCTGGCACTTAGTGGCCTTGATAGTGAGGCCTGCCTTTTGCAGGGCCTCTAAAACATTCCTCAGGTGGACCAGGTGATCCTCCCAGGTGGAGCTAAAGACAGCAATATCATCAAGATAAGCTGCACAATAATCATCCAACCCAGTAAGGACTTGATTCACCAGCCTTTGGAAAGTGGCAGGTGCATTCTTCAAACCAAAGGGCATTACCACAAATTGATAATGTCCTCCTGGGGTCGAGAAAGCAGTTTTGGCCTTTGCACTCTCAGCTAGTCTGATTTGCCAGTAGCCTGCTGTTAGGTCAAATGTGCTCAAAAACTTAGCAGCTGCCAGTCTGTCAATGAGCTCATCTGCCCTAGGTATTGGGTGGGCATCTGTCCTAGTGACAGCATTGAGACCTCGGTAATCCACGCAAAACCTCATCTCTCTCTTACCATCTTGGGTGTGAGGTTTTGGCACAAGGACTACAGGACTAGCCCAAGGGCTCTCTGAAGGTTCAATGACTCCCAGCTCCAACATCTTTTGTACCTCAACTTTTATGCAGTCCCTGACATGGTCAGGTTGCCTGTAGATTTTACTCTTCACAGGCAGACTGTCACCAGTGTCCACCTCATGGGTGCACCAGTTTGTCTGACTTGGGGTCAGAGAGAACATATGTCTGTAGGCCTGCAGAACTTGTCTGCAGTCCTGTTGCTGATGGACAGTGAGGCTGTCAGAAAAGACCACACCATCAACTGAGCCATCATCAGGGTTCTGAGTCAACAGGTCTGGGAGAGGGTCACTCTCTTCCTCCTGCCCCTCATCTGTAGCCATGAGTAGCCCCATGTCTGCCCTGTCAACATATGCCTTCAATCTGTTGACATGAAGCACCCTGTGGGGGCTTCTGGGAGTCCCAAGGTCCACCAAGTAGGTGACTTCTCCCTTTTTCTCAACAATAGTGTGGGGTCCAGACCATTTGTCTTGGAGTGCTGCTGGGGCCACTGGCTCCAACACCCACACTTTCTGTCCTGGCTGGTAAACAGTCAGTACAGCCTTTTGGTCATGCCAAGCTTTTTGGAGTTCTTGGCTTGCCTCAAGGTTTTTAGAAGCCTTCTTCATATACTCTGCCATCCTGGAGCGGAGACCAAGTACATAATCCACTATGTCTAGTTTGGGTTGTCTGAGAGGTCTCTCCCATCCTTCCTTCACCAAACACAGGGGTCCTCTTACAGGATGCCCAAACAAAAGCTCAAAAGGGCTGTAGCCAACCCCCTTTTGTGGGACCTCTCTGTAAGCAAACAGAAGGCAGGGTAAAAGGATGTCCCATCTTCGCCTAAGCTTGTCTGGTAATCCTTTTATCATTCCCTTTAGGGTCTTGTTGAATCTCTCAACAAGCCCATTGCACTGTGGGTGATAGGGTGTGGTGAACTTATAGTTAACACCACACTCCTTCCACATTGCAGTCAAGTATCCTGACATAAAGTTGGCACCTCTGTCAGAAATGACCTCCTTTGGAAAGCCCACTCTGGAGAATACTCCAAGCAGGGCCCTTGCCACAACAGGAGCTGTTGTGGTCCTCAGGGGAATTGCTTCTGGGTACCTGGTGGCATGGTCCACTATCACCAGTATGAATCTGTGCCCAGATGCTGTTTGTGGGTCCATTGGTCCTACAATATCTATGCCCACTCTTTCAAAGGGGACCCCCACCACAGGTAGTGGTATGAGGGGGGCCTTTGTGGTGCCACCTGATTTGCCACTGGCTTGGCAGGTGACACAGGAGCGACAAAACTCCTTAGTATCTTCTGACATATGGGGCCAGTGAAAGTGAGGGACAAGCCTGTCCCAAGTCTTGTTCTGGCCTAAATGTCCTGCAAGGGGAATATCATGGGCCAAGGTTAGAAGGAAGCCTCTGAACTTCAGTGGTATGACCAACCTCCTGGATGCACCAGGCTTGGGGTCTCTAGCCTCTGAGTACAGTAGCCCTTCATCCCAATACACTCTATGGGTACCTTGAGCATTCCCTGCAGCCTCAGCAGCAGCCAGCTGTCTGAGGGGTTCAAGAGAGGGGCAGTCTAATTGAGCCTGCCTCAGATCTGCCCTGGAAGGTCCCCCTGTCCCAAGAAACTCAACCTGATCAGGTTCAAGTTCTTCTAGGACAGTTCCTTCAGGGCTCTCAGAACCATCCTCCTGGGAGGGCTGATCCACCACCTGAGGCAGGGGGGAAGGCACAGCCTTAACCCTACTGCTCTTTCTCTTGGATTGTGACTGGTCCATAGTTTCAGGATCCAGCACTTGTTCAGTGTTGCACTTTTTGGCCCGTGACCTGGTCACAGCAAGGACATGTGCATCTATCCCCAGCATTTCTGCATGGGTCCTATACTCCACTTCAGACCAAACTGAAGTTTCAAGATCATTGCCCAGTAAACACTCTACAGGAAGGTCTGAACTAACAACAACTTTCTTGAGGCCAGTTACCCCTCCCCAGGAGAAGTTAACAATAGCCACACTATGGGAGG
The DNA here is from genome assembly GCF_964204655.1 of Triturus cristatus. NCBI lineage: Eukaryota > Metazoa > Chordata > Amphibia > Caudata > Salamandridae > Triturus > Triturus cristatus. The sequence goes on along the minus strand of NC_140584.1, from coordinate 1,093,605,235 downwards.
TAGTGGCATTGCTAGCGTTGGTCACTAGGTAATTCTCACCTAGTATGATCTGTCCAGGGTCCACAAAAGCAGGTGTCACCATTGTGACACTAGCCCCAGTGTCCCTGTAGGCCTGAGCCATTCTTTGGTTGATAAAAGGTGTCTGTCTGTACTTGCCCAGGTTACTGGGGCCTACAGTAGAGGACAAAGCTAAGTCCCCATCACAGATCAGGACAGCCTGAGTAGGCACTCTGACTAGGCCAGAATCCTCCTCAGTTCCCAGGGTTAACCCTACTACACCCTTTTGCTGGGAACCACCACTTACAGCTGAACTAGGGGGTACAGTTGCCTTAGGGGCAATGGGGGCTGGGGGCTTATCCTTTTTGGTGCACTCACTAAACCAATGTGAGGTAGACTTACAATAGTTGCACCATGGTTTCTTTTGGCCTTCTTTCTTCTTATCCTTTTTGGAACCACCCTCCCCCTGAGCCTTTTGGGGGCCTGGTGAAGACTTCTGGTCTTTTTGTTTCTGCTCATTACCCTTCTGGTCTGCCTTTTTCTGATCACCGCCCTGGTTCTGGTTTTTCTGCTTAACTCTAGTCCTGACCCATCTATCTGCCTTCTTTCCCAATTCTTGGGGAGAAGTCAGATCAGAATCAATCAGGTGTTGATGCAATAGCTGGTTTTGACAGTTGTTAAGTATTTGTTCTCTCATGATCAAATTATACAATCCTGTATAGTCCTTAACCTTACTTCCCAATAGCCAGCCTTCCAGAGCCTTAGTGGCACAATCTACAAAGTCAGTCCAGTCCTGAGTCTGTGTCTTCTGGGTATCCCTGAACAACAACCTGTATTGTTCAGTGGTTAGGCCAAACCCATCAATCAGAGCACTCTTCAGGACAGTGTAATTATCTGCATCCTCATCACTAACTGTGAGGAGCTTGTCTCTTCCTTTCTCAGAGAAGGAGAGCCACAAGATAGCTGCCCACTGACTTTGGGGTACCTGCTGTACTTTGCAAGCTCTCTCCAAAGCAGTTATCCATTTGTGGATGTCATCCCCACACTTGTAGGGAGGGACAATCTTGCTCAGGTTTCTATTATCATAGTGCCTGTCTCTATCTCTAGGAATGTTGCTGCCACCAGTGGGTTCTAACCCACTTAACTTTTGTTCTCTAGCCAGAGCAAGCTTCTCTTTGGCAAGGGCAAGTTCTTCCCTCTGAATCCTCAGATTAGCCTCCCTCATTCTGGCTGCATGCTCTTTTCTCTCAGGTGAAGTCATTCCCCTGTGAGAGGAAGCATTAGAGGTGTTAGAGACATGGGAGTGGATGGATTCCCTTGAAGGGGATCTGTCCCTCCTGCTTCTCTGTGAATGTCTACTTGTGGGTCTGTATGGGGGGACCCCATGCAAACTCCCATGTAAACTTAAGTTAGCCTGGCTAAGTCTCCTTACTTGGCTCTGGCTGTCTACCTCCCCATCTGAAGGCCCATCTGACTCCTCTGTGGTGGGTAGACCCTCCTCTGCGCCTAGGGCACCTTCCTGTGATGCCCTCTGAGCATCATACTCCTCTAGGAGTTGTCTTAACTGAAGGAGGGTAGGGTTTGCACCCTGTTTTATTCCTCTGGAGGTACACAATTGTCTCATCTCCTGGAATGTTAAGGTATCATACCTAGAGGGGGTCTTCTGCAGACCTGCCCCTCCTGAGAGAGCATCTACTTGATCTCCTCCCAGAGGCATGATCTAGTGAGGGTGTGGTGTGTGCACCTACCTACACTAGTTGTATCTACTAAACCTTTCTAGTAGTTGTAGTCAGGGTGTGTTATTCCCTTCAACCTACAACTACAAAGTCCAGTAGGACTTAAGTATAATAATCTATGTTATATGTACCTAGACAATATCTGTGTGATCTTTCAATTTAGTATCTCAAGATTACAATGGTATTACAACAGCAAGCTCAGATCCCAACCGCTGCTCACCAATGTGAGAAGTTGGCCTGATGTATGATGTCACTAGTTATAGTGTACACCTTATATCAGTCCAAATACCCTTATGGTGATTGGTTGTAAAGTCAACCGTATAGACCAGCTATCCTAGTGGTAGCATGGACAAGAGCAGTCTTAGGCTAAACTCTGAATGGCATGTGAAGCCAGCTGTGATACCATATATAATCCCTTGAATACCAAATGAAAGGACACCACAACAGATATATATATATAAAATAAAGTGTATTTATTCTAAGCAAACCCTCAGCACTCTTTATGAGTTTAGAGGTAAGTACAACACAGTCTTATTAATGCATACAGTAAGTCACACAGGTAAGTAATACAGTTAGGCCCTAGGGGCCACGCAAACCATATACTAAATAAGTGGTATAAGAACCACTGTCACGGAAATAGAATAGGCCTAGGCCTAGGGAATCGCTGGGGCTACACTACACTAGCGTTAGTTAGGGAGTGGGAGGCCCACGGGATTCGTGTGCAGAGTGGAAACACTCACGCGTAATGCGTAAAAGTCAATAGCAATGTTACAGTTTAGAAATAGATAGATTTAGGACACTTCCGGAGTAGCTAGGAAGTTGAGACTTGAAAACTAGACACTAGGATAGTCACTATCCTGATGAGCACCGGAGTACCCAAGTTACCTAGCCCACAGGCTGCGGGTGCATAGGGGTGAAGATGCGTCGTTTTCGTCGTCGACTCCTATGGATGCCTGAAGAAAGATGCTGACAGGCAGTCAGGGGAGAGTGTCCGGTGGATCCCAAGCCTGGGATCAAGAAGAGAAGAAACCTGCAAGCAGAGGGGACAGAGTCAAGGTCACTAGCCAGTGACCACGTGGAACCAGGAAGGAACCAGGCGATGTCGTGAAGAGTTGCAGGGGAAGGTGAAGCTTGTCGCTGGAGCCAGGAGGACCAGGAAGCGTCGAGGACGACCAGGACCAGGAGGCGAGCTGTCCCACGAAGGCTCTTGCTGTCGGCGGCGTCGAAGTTGGACTAGGACTCACCAAGCCTTGGCAAGCGGAACCCACGAAGAACAAGGGACTTGCTTCTGGTGCAGACCAGGAAGGTCTGGGGTGCTTCTTCTTTGCAGAGAAGCGGGAGCCAGTCTGGAGGAGCCAAACCAGCGCAGAAGATTTTAGGGAGCGTCGTCACAAAGGCCACTAGCCAGCGGGCAAGCAACCGGACAGACGCGGCAAGCAGGAAAATGCTGAAGGGCCCCACGCAGGACTCGTGGAGTGTGGGGGGCTGGTCTTCGGTGCAGATGGTGCTTGGGGTTGGGGCTTCTCAATCCCCGGTGCACAACTTCGAGGGTACCTCAGAAGCTGCGCTGTAAGTTACTAGCCACTTTTCCCAGGTAGCCGGTCCCACGTCGCTCGTCGCCTCCACGGATCTCAGCTCTGCTGCAGATGTGGATGAGGGTCGGAGAAGTCTGGAAATCAAGGCTCTGGTCGGGCTCTGCAGTCGGTTCCTCGTCGAACGTTTCACAAAGCAAAGGGTAGTCACTTGATGGTGCCTGTTTGCACAGGGTAGCCACTCCTTGGCTACAAGGGAGATTCTTCAGTCTTCTTCTTTCGTCGAATGTCGAAGGTCCAGAGTTTCTGTTCAGTTTTGCAGGTTCAGGATAATCTAAAGTCTTGAGGCCCAACTCCCACTCTTATACTAATCTGGGGGGCTGGGATACCTGCTAGGTCACGCCTTATGGGTGGGACCTGGGAGGGGGTGGTTACACCCACTTCCCTTTGTCCAGTTTCGCGCCAGAGCTGGGGCTGGAGTGCCCCAGCGCCGGTTTGAACTGGACTATGCAAGGAACACCTTGTGTGCCCCAGGCATGTCTCATTCCTTTCAGCCCACCCTGCCCCAATACACTAAAGGCTGTCTGGGGAGGTGCTAGCACCTCCCCAAGCAGGAAACCTATTGTCCAGGCCTCCCTGGCTGGGATCCCTCCCAGCAGCAGGAGGTCAGACTTGTGTCGTGGCAGCAGCATCCATTTTGTGATGCTGAGGCTTTGGTCAGAGGCTAACAGTTGAAGTATGATTTTAACATGTCTTTCCCTCTAGAAGGGGGGAATAATATTCTCATGTCCAGAAATGGCATGGGGGTATTATTCCCGAGTGTTAGACACCTTACACGACATGCTTTGATAAAGCCAAACCATAGTTACCATAACCGTTTAAGATTATAAGGCACTTTAAGAGTATATGGTAGGCTATATCATAGAACAGCTATAAGGACATGGTTCCGAAAGCTGCAGACAGGCTCAGCTCATGCTAGAGCACCATCTCACATGTTACCAAGCACTCTGCCTCCAGGATTGTCAAGGCCTGCCATAGGAGTGACTGATAGGTACACATGTGTCTATATGTAAGTTAGGTATAGGAATACTACACCTAAGCAAGGGGTGATTACACGACCTTGCCCCAGCTGAGTGATCAGCCAGTTGTGTCAAAATGGAAGGCCAGGCCAGGGGTGGCACAATACATGCTGCAGCCCCTGGTAGGCCTAGGGTACACCTATGCCCTGGGTACCTAGGGTACACTGTACAGGGGCCAATAAGGTGATCCTATCCAAATGGGTTATGCACCTAAAGTACATAGTAGTAATTTAGAGAGAGAACAGCAGGGCTGTGGGTCTGATTAGCAGGCCCACAGCCACATCTAAGTCGTAAACCAGTAAAGCAAAAGCAAAAAGTGGGGGTGAACATAGAAAGCAGACCCTACTCTCCTACAATCCCAGCAGTGACCACGCAAATGTGGGAGAACTTTGGTGGTCGGCCAGCCTTTGCGGCCCTTAAGACCTTAATACCTGGAGAGAAGTGTTTTTTTTTTTACATTGGTCCATGGCTGCCCTTTGGCAATTTAGCTTTCCGCAGTTTACCTCCAATGCTTTTCTGTCATGAGCAACTAAGCAACATTGGTGAGTTGTACTTTACGTGGTGCTGACGCGCAGCTATAGAAACTAGCATTGATAAAGCTAGTAAATCTGGCGTTTGCTAGCCTGTGATGTTTTATTGATTTTTGGCAAATATATGCTATAGTCCTTAAAAGTGTAAATGTAATAAAAAAGTTCTAATGCTGCTGTGTAAAGGAGAGGGGTGCCAATAAAAGACCGCGGATTTGTTGTCTCTAATGCTTCATCTCGGTCTGTGGAGGGAGCTGCCATTGTAGTCCTTTTTCTATGTCTATGACAGTGTCAAATAGTCCTACTTCATGTCGATGGTTACTGCAAACCGTAGTCCTACTTCTAGGTCTATGACCTGTCCCATTTTTTTAGGTCTCGGGACCATCCGGTCTGCCGAAGGCAGAACCGGAAGTCGAGAGATTTAATGTTTTGGAGAAGAGGGGCTTGAACCCGCCCCTCTTCTCCCCTCTTCTCCATTGGCTGGCCTCTTAAATGCTGGCCAGCCATTGGAGAAGAGGTTTGTCTCTCCGATCAGGCCCCGTCCTTTTCGGATTCGGGGGCGTGTTTTTGGGCTACTTTTCTCATTTTCTCCTCCAGCCAATGGCAAGAGGAGAGAAGAGAAAAACACGCCCCCGAATCCGAATCAGCTGCTGCCTTTCTCCGAGGCATTTCTGCTTCGCCTCGGAGAAAGGCGGCGGTTTGGCAAAGCTGCCTGCCCCTTCCAAATATTACTTTTTTATTTTCTTCCATCAGCCGTGAGTGCGGGCACGGTGGGGGCAGCTGAACGATGGCCGGGAGTTTGTGTTCATTCTCCTGTGAGAATTCACATACAGCGCGAATTTACAACCAAAAAACCTGCCGACAGTCTTCGTTTCCCGGGCCCTTTCAACGCTCGCGCTAGGGGTTAGGTGTCAGAGAGCGGGAAGGTGTTTGCCACGGTGTTGATGTTGGCGGGGTTCACAGGCAGGGAATAGATAGGGGCGCCGCAGTTTTGCGGGGAGGAAGTTCACGCAGAGACAGTAGTAGTGAGGCGTTATCCAGTCCTTCCATTGTTGGTGCCTGGGTGCCCCTCCCTTTTCTCACTATTCACCGGTGCTCCGGGGAAGGCCTTCTCCTTCCTTGTGTTTGATTTTCACAATTTGGTCAGGGCCGCACTGGTCTGGAGCTGGTTTCAGAACAGGATAGACCCTGCTTGACCCGTCCATGCCTTCACGACTCCATTCAAGCCACGGTCTCCTGCAAGGGGGGGGAGGGGGGGTTGAGCACCTCTGCCAGGGCTGATGTTGGTTTCTCCTCAGAGGGTCAGTGCTATGCCGATTTGAGACAAACTATTTGGTTTATTAAACCAAAGGAAGACACAGGTGAAGAAATCCTCAAAGCAAATACTGAAGAAAATAGTTTTGATAATAAAACCGCAGTTCAGTGATGTATACATTGTTGTTCAAATAACCTGTTCTTTGTCCCACCCAAACCGCAGATGACATATAGAGAGGTAGGTGCGCGTAAAGCGCGTGCTGATCATCGTCGTCGATGCAATTCTACCTTTCTTCCGGGCGCCGTCCGTTCCCTGCCCCACTCCTTACAACCCCCCCCCCCCTTCTCCCCACCCCCATGTGTTTCCGAGGGATCTCGCACTCTATCTAAAGAGCTGTCCTGTGTGTTTGTTTAGAACACACAAAGCCTTTGTTTCCCCTCAGAGTCACAGGAGGGCAAGGGGGCGGGACAAGTGGGTGCTAAAATGGATCCAATTTCCAGGTCCTGAGCTGTGATCGCACCTTCTCCGGGACTATCCCCTGTTGTTTTTCTGAGTCAACATCTCCCCTGAACCTCAGACAAAATACCCAGCACAAAAGGTCTGTTTCTCTTATTTTCAGAACTTCATGAAGCCACTTTAGGCATTGAAGCTAGGGTTACCAGGCGACTCAGTGTTACCGGATGCTCTGCTTCCAGTCGCTCGGGAGATTGCCCCCATTAGGGGATTCTGAAATTCGTTCATTTCCTTCCTTCTCTGCATCCTTTTTTCAGTCTTTTGGTCCTTCTTTCTTTCCGTCCTTCGTCTGTCTTATTCCATCATGCTTTCTTCCATCCTTTCTGGTCATTTTGCCATTCATCCACCTTTCTGTTTTTTCCATCTACCCTTCCTTCTCTCCATCTTTCTTTCCATCCACCCTTCCCCCTGTTCATCCTTCTCCTCCCTCCCTTCCCTTCCTCTTCCATCCTTCCATCCACCATTCTTTCCATCCACACATCAGTCTATCTTTTCTCTCCATCCACCCATTCATCCTTCTCTCCATTCACCCTTCTCACCTTCAGCCATCCTTCTGCCCAGCCACCCTTTTCTCCATCCATCACGTCATCCTTCTCTCCATCCTTCCTTTTCCCCATCCTTTCTTCTCTCCATCCTTCCTTCTGTCCATCCTTCCTTCTCGCTATCCTTCCTTCTCTTCATCCTTCTTCCCCCCTTGCACCGCAAGAGATTGTATTTACGAACTTCCTGGAGGCCAGAGTCTCTGAACAATCAAAGAAGCCATTAAAAAGTAAATTTTTCCTGTTACACAAAATGACCCTGTGATGCCCACCCCCAGATCAAGCTGATAAAGTGGAGGTGGAGGGGGGGGGGGTAATGACACCCCATCGCATGGCAGCCATAATTTGAGCCACTCATGTTCCTTTCTATCTTCGACCCAAAGCACTTTTGTAAAAGCGCTATACAAATAACAGATTATTACTTTAATAAAAACAAAAGGTGCGGAGTGCAACACCTGCTTGTTTTCTGCTCATGGAAAGCAGGTGAGATTGAGCAAATAAGTGAGTTATTTAAAAAATGTGATGCCATGCTATAAAACAAGCACTGATAAAGCCAATAAAACTGTCTTTGGCTGCCAAACTTTTGACTTTGTCAATGCTTGTTTTGTTGTATCATGAATTTTTCTAAAAGGTTATTGCAGGGGGAGCTGCTGGGCCATAGACACACAGCCCAACCAACACTTTTCTGCCAGCTCTAAGACGCACCAATGAGCCATTCTCTTTGTCAGAGGTGTACCTACCATTGCCATACATGCCAGCCAGTGCTTAAGTAGTGGCCACCCATCACGTACAGCAGGGCAGTCGGTTTCTTAGTTTGTTGGCCACCGTTTTATTTGCTTGGCTCCTGTTATTCTGCTTTGGATCTAATGTGTACCTGCTTCTCTTTTCTGTTTTTTTTGGCTCCATTGGTTCCCCCCCCTCCATCTTAAAGGGATCTTCCGGAAATTTCTAAGAAATCACAAACCAGCCCCCCTACATTAAACGCAGGCCAGTGAATGCACTATTTTATTTGGACAACCCTACATAACTTGATAGAACTGCAGATGTACAAGTAAGCCAGCTAATTTCCCCTTAAATGTCTTGCAAGGCAAATAAACGTATTAATATTAAAAACCCGAGGTCAAGCACATTAATAGGAATAGTTCGTTTAGCCGGACACTAAATAATGCACAGAAAGCTCAACACTGTGGACCCTTATAAGTATGTGGGAGCTCTATTTAACAATAAGTTACATTTTGACAAACATATGCAGTATGCTTTGAATCAAGAAAAAATATCCCGTTATGGTCTTTTCCGATTTAACCAACACTATGCAGGCAAATGGTTGTTCCATTTTTAAGACTATTCTTCAAAAAAAAATCCCATTCTGAATTACGGTAATGCAGGAATAATACTGGGTAAAGCCTCCGATTTTAAAATATATGGTATGGATGAAGGGTACTTTGCCAAGTCTTAGGCCTGCCCAGTGCGTCAGTCTCAAAAAAACATTCAGAGGCCCCAGCACTTTAAATGGAAGATGGCTTAAACTTTTTTTAATTTTTGCTAACTAAAGAGGGGAATGTAGTATAGCTAGGCAGTGTCTGTTAGATTTGGGTAAAAGTCAGAGCAACTACGTTTGCAAAATGAGAAAAGCAGTAAAAAGGCTGCTCAAAAATGATATGCTTAACATGTTAAGCCGCTGCAAGGGCAATCTTTGGCCTTAGCAGGCGCTCCAGGGCCTCGGGCTTGCTGGTAACTTTACACTGGCTTCCTATCCGCAAGAGGATCGCCTTTAAGGCGTTGACCTTGGCCTACAAAGCTCTTCACAAGGAGGGAGCCAAGTACCTCCAAAAGAGACTGGTCTTTTACCATCCAACCAGGTCTCTGAGGTCGGAAGCCCTGCACCTTGCTGTTGTCCCCCGGGTAAAGAAAGCGCGCCTCGGAGGCCGCTCTTTTGGACTGCTGGCTTCTCAGCTGTGGAACTCTTTACCACTGGCCCTGCGGGGAGCCACCAGCCTACTAGCTTTTAGGAAAGGCCTTAAAACTTGGCTGTTCACTCAGTAGCCGGTTCTCCGTGAATCTCTGGCCCATTCTTCTGTTAGTTTTATCTGGTGTTATGTTTTTTATGTTGCAGTATTGTCTCTTTCTCCATTAAAGCGCCGGGACACTCTTTTTGAGTAGCCGTGCGCTATAGAAATAAATGGATAACATAACATAACATAACATAACATGTTACAAGAGTTTCTGCATGGTAACCCAGGCTTATTGATAACAAGCATTTACAATGCAACTGTCTCGGCATTGTTAAAGTTAGAGCTATTGGCATTGCTCATGACAATGCCGTTTCTTTAAATGTTTTAAAAACATAAACAAAAATAATGTCATGAGCAATGCCAATAGCTCTAACTTTACCAATGCCGAAACCATTGCATTGTAAATGCTTGTTGTTTTGAGAATCTGGTCACCCTACTTCATCAGCGCCTGCCCGAATGCTGAAACCCTCTGTGAGTGTTGGGGTAGGGAGGGCCGGGTAGCCGCTAACCAAAGGGGTGCTATGCAAACCATGTTTAGAGTCACTTAAGGGACTAACATCCAAGGTCCCGCGTTCCTGGTGGGTTTAGAGGTGCTCCGTTGCCTTGCGAGCTCCTTTCCCCTCCAGCCCAACTTGGAGTCGCCAGAACGCCGACAGAGGTAAGGGGCTGCGGGCCTTCGAAACTTTACCAACACACGAGCGGACAAGAGGACGAGGAGGGGGCGGAGACAGTATAAGTACCCCTGTCTCCTGCCCGCCCTCGCCGGAAACAGCTATCTGTTGGGGTCTCCCCCGGACTGGCCCAGGGACTCGACCTCCCACCCCTGTGCCTTCCTGTGGCACTAAGGCGGCCGCCCTCCAAGGGGCGGGCCGCTGTGCGACCCCCCCCCGGGCAGCCTTACAGTGTGAGGGGAGAGGGATTTCTTTTCCGCTGCTGTCTCCATGTTGAGACTAGAATGCAGTTTTCGTTGCAACTGGGAGCCTTTCTTGTCAGGAGTAATGGGTGGGCGCTGCTCTTAATTGACAGCTTTGCCGTGCAACCATGGTGACAGGCGAATGTGCTTTTCGATGTGAGTGAGGAGGCAATCATAAAGTGCCGCAGACACTTGCTGGGGTGGGGGCTGCTTGAGGGGCCTGCACAGAAAGACGGGGAAAGTGGTTACACGTGCTGCAGGAATCAACGGATACCTTGGCTGGAAGAGCCATTTAGGCATAAACAGCGAGAGATTAGGTGGTCACAGTCAAAGTATTTGGCATTCAGGTGGTGGCCGCTGCAACCTGACTAAAAAAACACTTCTTCTGCGAACATTCACAAGGAATTCTCTTTTTCTGCCCCCGACTATTTAATGGCTTCTGCTGCACCGATAACTGGCATGGATTGATTTTAAAATCCATTATCTATTGTTCGCTCTCTTTTGGGCTAGTTCTTTTTCATTCTGCTTCTCTCCATTTTCTTCTCTCTGTTCTCCTTCTCTCTTTTTTCTTTTCCTTGTTTTATTCACCGTTCCCCCTCTTTACTCTCTTTCCTTTGCCTCTCTTCTAGTTTTCTTCTCTATCTGACATTCCTCTCTGTCATTCCTGTGTCTTGTTACCTCTTTTCCATCTCTCACTTGGCTCTCTCCTCATTTTTGTTCTCCTTCTCTGAATCACTCATTCAGCTCTGCTTGAAGAATTTTGGGGCATATTAACAAGCACGGCGTTAAAATTATCGCCGCTTTAGTGGCAGTAAACTGCCGCTAAAGCGGTGATAATGGGCTTGATAATATGCCACAGAGAATTCCAATAGAAGCCCATGTTGACACCAGAACATCGGCTCCTATGGGAATTCTCAAGGGCATATTATCAGGCCCATTATCGCCGCTTTAGTGGCAGTTTTCTGCTGCTAAAGCGGCGATAATTTTAAAGCAGTTTCTTGATAATATGCCCTTTTGAGATTCCCATGTTAATCCATGGTGTCCCTTTTGGGTTCTCCCTTTCAGCTCTTAATTTTTATAAATACTTTATTTCAATTTGGCACCCTCTTATGGCCTTTGCTGTACCACAGCAAGGCACCTGCCTACAGTGATCTTAATGTTCTACCACCTCTTCTCTCGCCTTTCTTCATTCTCTCTTTTTTCAATTCTTTTTTTTCGTACTTTTGTGCCTCGAGCTTTTTTTCTGGCATCACAATGCACATTTGTCCCCTCTTTTGTAAGTCTTGAGTTCTGCTTTGCAAGCCTGCTGTACAGAGACATTGAATTACATTGTAAACAGTACTGGAAAGTTGGCCCAACCTGCCACACCGTCCGCAACAAGGCATTTGACTTTTGTTGGCACGCAGTAGACCTATCTTTCTTAGACCTTTTAGGGGTAATCCTTCAGTTTCCCATCACTTTGAGCTTTGTTGCCACTATCATTGGCCATGATTTATATATTTTTTCAAGTGTAGGACAGTACCTTATACAAAACGTTTATTCAGACTGTTTTTCACAGCTACTAATATTTGATGAAGAAAAAAAAAACGTGCTGTGTGCTGAACGTGGTATTGTGTTATGCCTATGCTGATACCTGCACGTTTTTCATCTCCTCTAAATCCATGCCTACTATAGGAGGCCAGTGGCGCTGTAAAGGGGGGTTAGTCTAAGCCCTGATGCGAGGGAAAGAGATGGGCCCCATTTATTCCAGGACCGATTGGATATGATAACACTGATGAATCGAAGTGTAGCGATCCTCCCTTCACCCCCACCCCCATGCAACAGATCGATAGCAATGCTTTTATAGGAGTTATCGATTTCTGACCATTTTTGGCAAAATGTTTGTTTTTAGGTCGAGGACCGTCCGATCTGCCGAAGGCAGAACCGGAAGTCGGAGATTTAATGTTTTGGAGAAGAGGGGCTTGCACCCACCCCTCTTCTCCCCTCTTCTCCATTGGCTGGCCTCTTGAATGCTGGCCAGCCATTGGAGAAGAGCGCGTGTTTTTTTCAACTTTTCTGATTATCTCCTCCAGCCAATGGCAAGAGGAGAGAAAAGAAAAACACGCCCCCGAATTCGAAACCGCCGCTGCCTTTCTCCGAGGCATTTCTGCTTCGCCTCGGAGAAAGGCGGTGGTGTCTTCCGGTGCCCTCGGCTTGTTCCTCTTTACTTGCGTGTGGTCACTCTTTAGCACAGCTCGTGTCAACAGGCTGCCATGTCCGCACTAATTGTTTCCATATTTCAGACCAAACGATGATTGATCTCTGTTTATATTGTAGCCGTGTGTACAATTCGGAGACGGGGCACTGTTATCGTGCTGGAAGTGGTTTAGAAAAAATACACTGACCCCGTAGCCCGCTGGGCTAAACTTTCAGAACAAAAATTGAAGTAAATCCAATTAACTTCAGTGGCGACCCTGTGAGCAACAGCCCAGTTAAAATGTCAGCTCGAATGTTAATAAACCCCACACCAACACACACACACGCAGGAGCGTGCGCGCTTCCACCACAAGCGCGTGCACAGCGCTCACGCGGGAGGCCGGCCTCCTAGCCACACACACTGCTGCTGTGTGTAGGCAAGGGGAGGAACGTGGTCTCCAGGAGACAATGTGGGTGCATTGTGGTAATACGTCCAGTACGACAAAGGGCCGGACTCCTTAACGTTTATTAATATACTTGTGGGCGCACATCGTGAATCACTGCTATAAAATACGGGAATATAGGTGTTGGATAACCTCTTCAAATTAGTTAATATTAAAACTGTCTCTTGTAGCACTGGGTAGAAAAAAGAGGTTTTAATCCCCCACTCAGGAAAAAAACACAAGTGATGTTTATGTAAAATTGCATGTTGTATTTTTTCCATGTACAGAACAGTCTCGTCTGAAAAGATAATAGTGGAAATAACCGTCAACAGCACTGCATCCATGAAAAAGCCAGGAAAGCCACTGCTCCCCCTGGTCACAAGCATCCTTTCACGCGCACTCAGGTCAGATGTCACGGTGCAGGACTGGAGAGGAAACGAGTTGGATTGTGTCACAACGTGGCTCGTGGTTTTCCTGTCTTTTGTTGTATTGTGCTATGTTACATTTGTGTAAAGTGGAATTGATCCACACTTGGCCTCCTGCCGCTTAGAGGCTAAAAGTCAGTCATAACAAAGTGTCCTTCTATGCACGTCATGCTCCCATACCACTGTAACCCTGTCTTTAAAATGGCGGTGATGAGAGAGATGGCAAGGCCAGGGCCTCACCAAGGGTAAGGTGTGCGCGCTCCACTCCTGCTCTGCTCACTCTCTTACAGCGTCCACCACCTCCTTGGACTCCGCCGCCGCTTTGCTTGCAAGCGCATTATTTGGCTTTGTGCACAAGACATGGGCTCTGATTAAAGACATACAGAGGAAGCTTGGGCGCGATGGTGCAAGTGAAGCTGCACAAGGAGAGCACGTGCAGGGAATCAGTGAGATACCTCAGCGAAATAAAGCATCTCTTGGGGAGATCTATGCGTAACTGAAGGTCACAGGTCAGAGTCCCAGTGCATACACTCAAACGTTCATCCTTCTAGGGTCGATTAAACGAGTACCATCCAAGCAGGTAATAATTGACACCTGCTATCAGCAAAAAGAGACCGAAGCATGCAGAGGAATTAGCTACATAAGTGTAGCAGCTGTTAATCACAGTGCTCCACAAACAGAGACTTCACAGCGCTGTAGAAAAACGCAGGGATGGGGACTGCTCAGCCCAAGTTCACAGTGGTATTCGAGGCTCTCCTAATTAGCAGCTCCGTGTAGCTGCCCCTGGCTCCTCTCGGTAAAGACGGACAGGTCAAAGCCGTGAGCCCGCATCTCTGGCAGCCACGCGCTGGCACAGCGGGGGCCTGTGCGCAGGGCAGATAAGGGATTCCTGGCTCTGAAGATGCTCTGGGAGGCAGAGATGCCCCTCATACCAGCTCCCGTGTCTTGGGGGAGCTCACCTCTGTTTATCTCTCATCCGCAGAAGGCAGCCCGCGGAGCAGCCAGCGCGGGTCTTCTGTGCGCAAACAACGCATCCCCTGCCCATCTTAGAGCAGGGGACAGAATAGTAGCAAAGAGAAGCCGGCACGGGACAGCATCAGATTGTATCAGTATTATGAGTGTCCCAGGTGCTGAGTGTGGCATCGGAGATCTGATGTACAACAATTCATTATCCGCTAGCCCAGTGTGATCCTGGGCAAGTCGCCTGCGTCTTGGGTCCCTTATCTGCAAAAACGGGACAGCTGAGTAAAAGGCTGAGCACTGTACAAAGCTCGATGTGAAACAGATGGGCATTTACAGGCCATGTTCCGAACGATAAGAGTTCTTGACCTGTGCTAAGAAAGGTCAGAACTCACCCCTGTCACCGGAAGACAAACTGCCCAGATGGTCTGCGCAATTCGGACAGCGAGAGAGAGAGTTTTGTTCAAATACGGATGAACACTTACTAGATACACAGGCCAGTATTTTCACACACCGATGTGGTTTGCAGTCTCGCTAATAAACATTTACTAATGTTGTATGTGTCATGTGCAGTACCTACATACTGATGCAAATACACAGTATGTTCACTACTCTCTCCTTATGCCATCTTTGTACGCAATTATTCTCTGGTGTTCCAAGCTCGCATTTTTTAAAAGCGCCCTGAAACTCACTGGGATTTAGTAGAGCTACAATAAAAGCTATAAAACTGAACAGTTAAGAAGGCTCCTCCTACCTCTTATCGTTGCAGCAAAACATGATTTTAGCGCTATAAGCACTACAAGAACAGCTTGTAATAAGAGGAATGAAAACATCACAGCAACAAAAGGCTGCACACGTGTGTGCGTCATGGGGCGGTTTTCTTCAAGGGCGCATGACTATGCGAAGGCCCAGATTAAACGAGTGCTGACCTAGCAATGTATTGTCCTCTATCATCTATAGCACCTCATTCAGTGTATGTTGGCGCTTCTACGGAACATATGGTGCAACCACTAGAGCCACTGGGCCTGGGCAGTCTATGACCGTCTTCAATGACTTTCAGCTCTGCAATCAGTACTCGCGCTGCTGTCTACTCCATCCCTTGTGCCTGGCCGGGGCCTTTCATTATGCAGCTCTGTGGTGTCGAAGACTCAGTCAAAATATGCATCACGCATAACTCTAAAAAGCATTTGCAATGCAATAGGTCTCGCATTTACACAAGTTTCAGCTAGTGGCATTGTAAATGACAATACCTTTTATGTATGTTTTGTTATTTAAAACAAAAATAGAAGGCATTGTCATTTACAATGACAAGAGCTCAAGCTTGCGTAAATCCGAGACCTATTGCATTGCAAATGCAATGGTCTCGGCATTGGTAAAGTTAGAGCTATTGGCATTGCTCATGACATTATTTTTGTTTATGTTTTTGTTTTTAAAACATTTAAAGAAACGGCATTGGTATTTACAATGTCAATAGCTTAATCACTCAAATGCGAGACCTATTGCATTTGCACCCACACACAGAGCCACCTACACACACACTGATTAAGCTATTGACATTGTAAATAACAATGCCGTTTCTTTACATGTTTTAAAAACAAAAACAAACAAAAATGTCATGAGCAATGCCAATAGCTCTAACTTTAACAATGCCGAGACCGTTGCATTGTAAATGCTTGTTGACAAAGGTCTGTCAGCTGATCTGTGGAAAAGCATGTTCGAATTTGAAGTAAGTGCATTATTGCATATGGCATTTTTTCATTTCTCTTCATATACTAATTCCGGTCATGCTGTAGTAACCCTGCTTAGATGCCACCATCGGATAAATTCTCTCCATTCCGTTTCCCCGCCCATTATCGTCCAAGACAGCCCCTCCCATCTGTTTGTTCTTGACCAATCATTCATGTACAAGAAGAAATAAAATGAACAATTTATACAGGGGCGTCGGAGCCACCACATTTCTGGGGGGGACAGGTACAACCTTGTGGACTTTCCAGTGGCCCTATACAAATCGCCCATTGTGAGAGACCGGACGCCCGTTAAACGTATACAATCGCATAGTTGTGAAGCGAAATATTAAAACAGGCAGGCATGTAGTCACAGTTTGCAAGAATGCTTTATTGTTATTTACATTCATAATAACGACCAAATGAGAAAAAAATATGTATATGAATCTTGCATCTTCATGCACAAAGCACACAAAGGTGGGACGAAAAAAGGAAAAATAGGTAGAGATTTGTGATTAGGTGACTCGCTCTCTCTGCTGAGATGGTAGGTTATCTAAATAATGCAGGGGCGTCACTAGGGTTGGTGTCACCCAGTGCGGGTAACTCATGGTGTCACCCCCTCACGACTTACCCCATGGACCTTCTCTGTGACAGAGCCAAGGCCACCTCGTCCGGCACGCCTTCCCGGTGGTCATCCTGGCTCCTGCAAACCTCCCGTTCATCCACGTCCTTGGTCAGGGTGTCCCTTCTGGATCCACCGGCCTCTGGTCGCGCTGGTTGCTCTCCCATCTCTTTCTCCTCCATAGCGTCCGCTACCGCATCCTCCGTGATGTCCTCCTCTGCTCTCTTGCTTTCACCTCCTTACAGCCGAGTTCACCTCCGCAGTTCAGCGCCATCGGAATTTAAAGTCCCTCCTCCACCTTGCACCAGAAGTATTACACCAGCAACAGAGGAAGAGATCAGGAAGCAGGAATCCTTGGTGCCCCTGGGGCTCCCGCCACAAGCCCCCAAGGCCTTTTTCTGGCTTACAGTACTCCCCTACCAGGCCAAGAGTCCACCGGAGCGCGAGAGAGGAAGTCCACATTGGAGCGACCCAGAAGGTGATATTGAAAGGACTGGAGGCAGAGGCGAGGCTGCAAAGTTTGGCCGGCAGCCAACACAGCGTAACAAGGTTGGTGTCACCCCGTGCGCTGGTGTCACACGGTGCGGTCCGCACCCCCGCACCTCCTTAGTGACACCACTGAAATAATGTACATGCTGATGTCCATTCGCAGTCTTTCCTAAACTGAACCTTGATCTGTTGAGACCAGATAGCGCCCTGCACACCACGTTCCTGTACTTTGCTTTTACATATCAGTGCATTCTGGGAGTTGTAGTCTTTGTACATTTTATACCTCAGCAAACAACCGGCCACGAACAAAAAAACAGGCCCAATGGTAATAAAGCCTGCAGACAGGCGAAAAGAGTTCTGGTTAGAGCGGTTAAAACTGGCTCTGTGATGAGCGTTAGAGTTGCTAGAACCGCATACAAAGCCTTAATAGTCTCGGCTAAGTCTGAGTGGGAAAAACTAAGATGGGCAAACATAAAAGAAGCCCTGGATAGGCATGATTACACCGAGTTCTGGAATTTAGTGAGATCGGGATCGGCAGATGGGACTACAGCTTTCTCACCGAACCTGAGTGAAGAGCTTTGGCTAGCTCACTTCAAGCCATTGCATTCTCTTTCGAAAGTTGCTCCGGTGGCGCATTCAGGCTCCCTTGTTGGGAGTCCATCGCCTCCAACATTTTTGGCTGAGGGTGAGCGCATTTCCTTTTCTCTCCAAGAAATTGGCCCTTAAAAATTTGGCGCCGGGGAAAGCCCCGGGGTTGGATAGAATTCCAGGAGACTTATTCTTGAGCGAGCAGGAAGTTTGGGCTCCTTATATTTGGCTACTATTCAATGCTATTTTGAATGGCATGGAAATTCCCGGAACCTGGCTGGGGGCCGAGATTATTCCTATCCACAGAAAGGCCTCCCCTCTAGACCCGGCTAACTACCGTCCCATTAGCCTTTTTGATGTCCCGCAGAAACTGTTCTCTCTCATTCTTTTAACAAGGTTGCAGAGTTGGATTGACGACCAACAAATCCTGACCTCCCTTCAAGCGGGGTTTCGTTGTAAGGTCTCCATCATTGACCAACTATTTAGACTCCAGTTGGTCTTTTGGAAAACGGTAACATTGGGGGCCGGTAGTTTGTATCTGATCTTTGTTGACCTTTGTTCTGCTTTTGATCTGGTCCAGAGGGATAACCTTTGGGCCATTTTGAGGGAGATGGGGGCACCCACATATCTATGCCATTTATTTAAACGGCTACATCAAGGTACCTTCGCGAGGGTGAGGTATGGGAATGGCGGGGAGCTCTCGGCCCCATTTCCGGTGGAACGGGGAGTGAGGCAGGGGTGCGTCTTGGCCCCTACTCTTTTCTCTCTGTTCCTTAACGGACTAATTGATAATTTATTGGGAGCCAGGGACTTGGACTCTCCCAGGTTGGCTGCCCGGAAGATCCCAGCCCTGATGTTCGCTGATGATACCCTATTGCTATCGAAAACCTCTATGGGTATACAGCGAACATTGGAGGCTTTTTGCCTTTTCTGCAAGTCAAGGAACCTGGAGATTAATCTGGCAAAAACCAAATTTATGGCCTTTAACGCAAAAATATCTAGTTGCTCGCATCCTCATCTGGACGGGGTGGCGCTTGAAAGGGTCTCCACCTTTGATTATCTTGGTGTAACACTGAACGATAGGATGGGGTGGGGGCCCCAGGTAGCTAAAGCAAATATGATGTTGGCCCAATCCTCTGGTGGCATTCTAAAAGTCCATAGTGGGTCCCCACTTAAATCTTTGGGCCCGCCCTAAGAAATTTATAAGTCCCAGGCGAGAGGCGGGGCGCTCTATGGGGTAGAGTTATGGGGCCACTTGAGTGCCACTTCCCTGATGACTACCGAGAATACTTTTATTAGACGTTTAATGAGTCTCCCACAGAGCACACCATTACTCCCCCTACGCCTTGACTTGGGCTTAGCCCCCATTCAGGGGGTCATTTCGAATCGCCCTGTGTTGTACTGGAGGCGGCTCTGGTCCACCCCGGAGTTGCTAAGCTATAGGGACGACTTAAGGGATTTGTTGTCCTTAAGGGGGGCTGGGAAAATCCCCTGGCTACAATATGATATGAATGCGTGTCAATCCCTGGGTAGGAGCGATTTATGGCGTGCTCCAGAACAGACGTGTCACTCATTATCCAGGAGAGAGCTGCTTATCCTACTTAATAAGCACCGATTGGAACTTGCTCTTACTAATCCGTCTTTGGGCAGACTGACCAATAGGTTTTTGGAGGCAAAAGATCACTACCATTTTGAGAAATGCCTGGATATCATCCAACCCGCATTGGCCAAGAAGCTGTATGTCCAATTGAGACACTCCCTCTGCGGGCTGTGACAGCTAATTGGTCAGTCACCCCTGCGGTCTCTAGTTTATGCGTTGGATGCGATAGGTGTGAAGAAACAGATTTGCATGTTTTGCTCTTTTGCTCGTTTTATGCTAGAATCAGAGCTCACTGGATCACTCCTCTTTGCAAACTGTTGGGCCTTAGAGACTACAGGGAAACCTTTAGAATTCTAAAATTTGACACGACTCCTAGAATTGTTTTTGCGATTTCGAGATATCTTTGGGCTATGTGGAGCGCCCGAAGTGCCAAAATTAAACAGCATTTATCCACTGTATCTGTGTCTTCACAGGCCTAGTTTTACCATGGATTGTTTTTACCCGGTATATCCCTTGTTTTTAGTGTTTAGGATCAATCTGGCCCTAATTATTTTTAATTCTATCATGAGTATTCTATTTATTTATGAATCTTGTATGGTGGTATGCTGGAATTGTTGTATCTTTCTCTTTTTTATGTCTATTGCTTTTATGGTTTGCAACCGATAATAAAGCTTTATTGAATTGAATTGAATTGTAAATTTTAAGTCGACCAACACACTTGATAATGTCATGTAAAATCAAAGTTCAGCATTTGAAAAGTGGAGTCACAGAAGAAAGGGAGAGGCGCAACGAGAAAGAGAGGTGGAGGCAGGGGGAGAAATGAGTAAAACAGACCGACAGATGAATGCAGTGTAACAGCGCCTAGTGTTTCCACTGGGTCTTCTTTGCGCACCTCTCCCTGAGCTGTCCCAGTAGCTGACAGAGAACCTGTTTTGCACAGTCACCCCGTTGGTGCTGGTTGGAGAAGTAGCTTCACTTCACATTAGTGGGGTGAGTGGTATGGCCTAGTAAAAACGAAATTAAGGAGTCATTACTATGTAAATATGTTGCTACAATGACACCCAAATTTGCTTCAGGTGAGAGTGGTGCTGTAGGTTTTCATTGTATTTTGATTTTCAGCAAGCTGCATGCCAATACCGCCTGACCACCACCGTCTGTGGCTGCTGCGTTGCGTGTGCATGTGTCTGTCCTGTGTGCGTCTATGTGCGCATCTGCTTGAGCCTTTGTGTCTGTCTGTCTGATTGTTCGCTCTTCCATTTCCTGCTGAGGGGAGGGCAATGGCGCTCTTTTTGCAGCATACAAGTTGATAGGTAATGCTAGGTGAAGGATGACTGTAACCAAAGTCTGGGAACCAAGTTTTCCTACGGGAGGCGGCTTGACTCAAAATTACATCCTGACCCTAAGGGGTTTATACACCTGTCATTTTATACAACCTTGCCACGAGAAGAGACCTCAAGTGAATTTAAAAGATTCCTTCATTGTAGCTCCAGGCTCAGAAAGAATGTGGCGTAAATTGTTAACTTGCAGGACAAGTATCTGTTTGGCATGAGATTACTCACACAGCGGTAACCTCTTAAAAATAATTCAAAAGTATTGCGTTTCCAGCTTCTCTTAAACCCGGTTTTATCTCAAGTGCTCCCAGCTTCTTTTAAACTCGGTTTTATCTCAAGTGCTTCTCGTCACGAGAAGCACTTGGGATGAAACGGGCTTTTAAAGAAGCTGGAAAGTTTCCAGCTTTTAGTGCAGTACCTCTCTAGGAGAGCGTACTCAAGCACACAACCACACACACACATCCCTGGAGATCCTATGAAAAGGACGCCTATGTTGTAATGAAAGCGCCTCAGGGACTCGCCGGACGTAGAAGGGGCTATTAAAGATGGTGCTTTGTGGTCCTACGGCATGGATTTCATTCTTTTTTAAGATAAATCTATTTAGCCCTGTCTAGCCACTCCCCTCAAATGAGGAGGGGTATAGATACGGTCACGGATGTTCTTTAGATGAGGTGAAGGCAGAGACCGGGCTTGTGTTCATCACTTTGTTTCCCTGCAGCACCTGTCTTTGTGCGCCTTCATACCCCGTCGGTTTAGGCGCCTGCCCCATGGTTTTGTATTCGACTGGATGCGAAGGGGGCATTGTATCTAGATTTGTCGTTTCTGTGTGCTAAATTATTATTTGTAACTCTTTACGGAGACTATTAGTAACTTTTAAATGACCAATGGATTATACAATGCAGTGAATATTTTAACCATGGCGGTTCAAAACATGATTTACTGTGGTTAATTCGTTAACAGTTAATGATTTGTGTACAGCACAAGGCCACACTGTTCTGTAGTGATTTGTGTGCCGCCTTGCACAGATTCAACATCTTCCCACGCAGGCTGCATCCCTGGGGTTTAAATTTAAATCGTCTCAACGTGGGCGTCTCTGAATTAGTTTGTCTCAAATAGGAAAAACTACGTCTTTAATTTCTGTGGTTATAGTTATTTTTAATGTGTGTTTACTTGCAAAATGTACGTTTTTTTCAAAATACAATAAACTAATTAACACATAATTCAGCAGCAGGCAAGAGACTGCATACCGAGTGTTTGAGATATAAAGAGTGCAGCTGTCAGGACACCTTTTTCTCTGTACAGAGGGTGCACCCGCCTCTGAGATATCATGAAAGGACTTGTGAGTAGCAAGTTACACACAACTCTCTGAAGCAGGGGCCTCTGCCCACTGGCATCTCACGCAGGAACCCCGGACCTAGTTACACACAACTTTCTGCCGCGGATGTCTCAACCCACTGGCAAGAGATGAAACAGAGACTCAGTGGAATATATGAACTGCTCTTTACGCACAGGTGCGTGTATGTGCGCATCTGCTTTTGAGCCTGTTTGTGTTGGTTTGTGCGTGCGTCAGTGTGTGGCCTGCTGTACATGCATGTGGGACAGGTGTCGCAAGGTCGGGGCACTTTTATACAAGAGGAACGTGCACACCTTCATGCAACCCCCCAATGGGTCATCTATTGCTGTCCGCAGCTGAGGCCACAGACACTTTAGTGTGCAGCACATCAACCCAGGTCTGCACCGTGTCGAGGAACCCCCACGCCCATTTTACAAGGATTTCACTTCCAGTCTTAGAGGGACAGTCAAGGAGTCAGCCAAGCTATAGAAAAGGTGGGGCCGGCATTGGACCCGCCGATAATATGGCAGTTCTGCTGGCCCCCAACGACCAAAGGAGGTGCGCCTGTCACGCACAGCGGTGACACGATAGGCGCGCCTCCTCTCTCATTGGCAGGCCGGGTCGTGACCCGGAAGTGAAAGGAATCACTTCCGGGTCACGCAAGTTGCCAGCCCCCCCCGCCTGGGGGGCTAGAACTTGCCGATAAAAGGCTGGGGAGCAGAGGAATCTTCCTCTTTGCCTTCCGCGCTCCCCAGCCTGCAGTGTGACCTCGCTAGGAGGTCGTAATATAATATTTGCTTTCTTTTTCAGGTACGATTATCACGGTGTGTCGGGAGCAGCGACAAGTGTAGCGGGACGACGATTATGGAGGAAGGCGAGGAAGCTTCTGGCGTGGCACAAGAACCTCAAAGATGATCGGCGCTTCGGAGTCGGGTGTCTGCGCGGAAGAAAGAAGAAAGATCTTATCGGGCGTGGAGGAAGCGAGTCGCATTTCGGTTGGCGGCGCCCCAGGCCAGGTAATTGTGTGCGGTGGCGGTTAGCGCTCACCCGCACGTTAATAGCCCGGGAGTTAGATAAGGAGTGCCCGGTAGCCCCCAGTGCGTGTAGCGTGCAGGGAGGTACTGTAATTCCCGGTGCACACGATCATCACGGGTTACTTGGCATTGTAAATTATTAGCGGGAAAAAGCGTTCGGGCATGTTTTTTTTAAAGTTAAATACATCTGTGGCCTGATTGTGAGGATCGCTTTGCTACTTGCATAATTAAGTGTTCAATTGCCAATGTTTCTGTACTGTTAGCCCCTTTTATTAGTGACTGCACGGGAGGCCACACGTGAGTGTTGTTTGAGCAACATTTAAAGTGGAGTGTGTAAAAGCTGATTGTTTTGTTGGGGACTTTTTAACAGGTAGCATAACATACTGGGACAGATAATTGTTACTAGATAAGCATATTGTTTGCTAAAGACATTTGAGATTACAATATTTAAAGTGGAGTGGAGTGTGCAAATGCGGATTGTTTTATTGGGGATGTTTTAACAGGTAGCAGAACATACTGTGACAGATACTGGGACAGATAATTGTTACTAGATAAGCATATTGTTTGCTAAAGACATTTGAGATTGCAGCAGGTACTGCAGGGAGGGAAGCGCGCACAAGAGATTATTGAATCCAGGTACAGTGCTATATGCTGGGGCGGTCGCAGCACTAATAGCGACGCGCAACGCATGGGTGGTTCATTACAGGGTTAGAGTGCTGCACAGTATCTTATCAGATTTTATTTTGTCGCGGTGTGTAACTTTAGACAAATAAGGTAAATAGGCCTAGCATTGTAGACGCGGTGCTAGTACAAGGGTCAAAACAGCAGGGAAGGAAGTGACTATGTCAGGAAAATTGAAGCGGGGCGACAAGCGCTCTCGCATGGAATGTATGATGGAAACGATGATGAGAAAGATGGCTACCATGGACAAGAGATTGAAAAAGGTAGATAGATTGGGGCAAAACCTGGCAGATCTCAGGGAGAGGGTTGACGGTCAGGAGGGGACGTTAGAAAGGCCTAAGCGCACCATAGTACCCCCCAAGCCCAGAGGTGAATTGGAGCCCTTGCCTAAGTGGGTTAAGCCCAGAACGAATGGGACTAAGGTTAAAACCACGGCTCCGGTATCGCAGCCCAAGGATGGGGAGGTTCCTAGACCGTCAGGAGTGGTCCCGCTGGGGGAGTCCCTTTGAGTGCCCCGCCCCGACAATTCCAGAGGGGGTGGTACTTTTTGGAGAACCATTGCCTGAGCCATTACCGGTCGTCCCGGCAGGCGCTGTTCCGGTAGCCATCATGCCACAGGGCACAGATGTGCCAGATAGTGGGGTCCCTAAAGATAGTCCAGCAGGCATTAATCCGGTTCCGACAGATTTGGTGGCGCATTTAGCAGCGGTTCTGTCTTGGTTGGGGAAAGCAGGGATTTTGTAGCCAACAGTAGGGGGGGGGAAGTGCATGCAGGGTGACCCTGAGGCAGAAGCAAGGAAGTTGATTGTCCAGTTTGTGGTAACACCAGTAGGGCCACTAGGAACAGGGCAGGCGCCTCCTTCTCTTCCTAGCCCCATCAATGGGGTTTCACCAGGGGACGTCAACAAAGAAGTACCGGTGGCCAGCCAGGCGAAACAGAAGCTGACAGAACCTGCTGGAGTGACCACAGCAGGTAAGCAGGAGACACTGCCAATGCTGGGAGTGGGAGAATCTCGTACCGGGAGGGAGAACGTGGCTAGGCATGTGTCACGCGAGTTGAAGGAGCTCATTTGGTCAGAGTGCTATGTTAGCATGTTTTCGCTGCTAGTAGATGAAAGGGAGAGAGAGGAAGCTAAGAAACAGAAAGACTGGATGCTCCCCAGAGAATGGGCAAGCGAGTTGTTAAGTTTCAGAGTGCAGGAGAACTTAAACAACTGGATCAGGGGTTTTTCAGTAATCATGGCAGTACGTTTCCCTAACATACAGGCAGAGATGGCATGTTACCAGAACCGCATTGCCATGGCTCACGACAAATATGGGGGATGGGGTTGGAAACAGTATGACATAAACTTCAGGAGGGCGAAGGCATCTGATCCTGCGCTATCCTGGAACCAGGTCGACACGATCGCTTGGTTGGATCAGTTTGGCGCACCACAGACGAATTTTCAGTTTAGCACAACGCAGGCTAACAGAGGACAGGCAACTCCAGCGTTTCAGCCTGATCAGCCCTTTCGGCCTGCGCAGAACACAGGTCCTGCCCATGGCTCAGGTGGTGGAGGGGGGCCGAAGGGGACTTGTTGGGATTTTAACAGAAGAACATGCACTAGGGCGCCAGGCACATGTAAGTTTAAACATGCCTGCTCTATCTGCGCAAATCCTTCCCACCCAGAATCCAAGTGTCTCAAAAAATCTAGGGATAAAGGCAAGAGAAGAGAAAGCAGGATTGATGGCAGGGTGCACCAAGTCACACATTCCTCCATTGACATCACAGCTATGACCCCGAGGCTAAACAGATACCACGGTCATGATACTGCTAGGACACTGCAAGAAGGTTTCACATATGGGTTTAGGATTCCTGCCCCGGGTTATGTCGGGATGCCTGAATGCAAAAATCAATTGTCAGTAAGGACCAACCCAGGGCAGAATAGTGGGCCCCTTTGATCTCATTCTGGTGCATAATTTTGTTTGTTCACCACTGGGTGTTGTTCCCAAAAAGAGGAGGGCGAGTTCCGGTTGATCTATAACCTATCCGCACCTAGAGGCAACTCACTAAACGATGCCATCAGTGAGGACAGTTGTAGTGTGAAATACGCATCATATGATCAGGCCGTGGAAATGCTTAGGGAGCTGGGCCCTGGCGCTTTGCTGGCAAAGTCTGATATTGAGTCAGCCTTCCTTCTTTTACCGGTTCACCCAGAGGACTTTCACTTGCTAGGCTTCAGGTTTTAAGACAAATTCTACATGGATATGTGTATGCCCATGGGTTGCTCGGTCTCCTGCGCCTATTTTGAAAAGTTCAGTTCATTTTTGGAATGGGTTTTCAGATGTTTGACCGGGCACCAGTCTGTCATGCACTATCTAGATGACTTTCTTGTCCTGGGGGCGGTGGGCTCTCGGAAGTGTGCGTGGGCACTGCAGGAAATCTGCACACTCATGCGGGCTTTTGGGGTTCCGCTGGTGCCGGAAAAGACAGTTGGACCAACGACAAAGATAGAATTCTTAGGTATTGAGCAAGATTCAGTCCAAGGGTGTTTCCGCTTGCCGGAAGATAAGATTAAGAAATTCAAGACAACTTTACAGCAATGCTTGGCTAAGGATAAGGTTACCTTGCACCAGTTGCAGGAAACTGTAGGACAGTTGAACTTTGCCCTTAGAGTGATTCCAATGGCACGCCCATTCTCCCGCTCTATCGCCCAAGCCATGATCGGGATTCAAGAAAAACATCATCACATCCGGCTGTCGGCTGAGGTCAAGCAGGACATGCGGATTTGGATGGCATTCCTGCAGGACTTCAACGGCAGGGTGGTCTGGCCCGGTCCACCCACTACTTCTGCAGAGTTAGGTTTATGGACTGACGCTGCGGGTAGTGTGAGATTTGGTGCCATACTTGGCAATGAGTGGGTGGCGCACAGGTGGCCAGACGCATGGGTGCAGAATAGATTAACGGCTAACATTGGCTTCTTAGAATTGTTTCCTATCTGGGTGGCCTTAACGTTATGGCCAGACAGGCTGCGTAACCAATCAGTGGTATTTTGGTCTGACCACATGACTGTGGTGGAATGCATCAATCAGCATGCTGCGAGATGTAAGATGGTCCTCCGCCTGTTAAAAGAGATTGTCCTGTTGTTTATGAAGTTGAACATACTGTTTAAGGCTAAACATGTCCCAGGTGTGTTTAATAATGCTGCTGATGCACTCTCTCGCTTCAAGATGCAGGTCTTCAGAACACACCTCCCTTCTGCAGAAGCGAACCCATCACCCTTCCCAGAAGTACTTTGGCTGATTGGTGCCCCCAATTACCGAACCTCGTGGCAGCTAGCCTAGCTCCCAGGACCTAGAAAGCCTATGAGGGGGCGTTTTGGGCATATTGCACTTTCTTGGTAAAGGATTGGGCAGAAGAATGGCACACCCCAAGGGCATTGCTACGTTACTTAGGCATTCTACATGAGGAGGGACGCTCAGTGGCGGAAGCCAGGCGCCACGTGGCAGCGATATCTTTCTTTGCCCGAGCCAGGGACAAGGGGAATCCCACTGATAGCTTTACGGTCAGGAAGGCTTTAAAGGGTTGGCAGCGCATCCAGGGAACAACACCCGATTCAAGGCGTCCAATAGGAGTGGAACTACTAGCCGCCCTACTGGGGACGCTTGACGCTGTCTGCACGACAAAAGGCGAAGCTTTATTATTCAGGGCGGCCTTTTCACTAGCCTTTTATGGCGCATTTCGCGTCGGGGAATTGGTCGCCCAGAATAAGCAGGATGCACAGGGGGGTTTGCAGTTAGACCATGTAAAAATACATGGCGACGCCCTACTAATATCCATTAAAAAGTCCAAAACTGACCAAGAGGCCCGCGGTGAGGGGTTAGTGTTGCATAGAGCACATGGCAATCCATGCTGCCCTGTAGCACAATTGGAAACATTTTTGGGGCATAGATCTTCTATAAGGTGTGGGACGTTATTAATCCATGCAGACGGTACACCTCTCACCCGGTTTCAGTTTAAGAGGGTCATGGGCATGGCAATTAAGCAGACAGGTTTAGATCCTGCTCGCTTTGGAACCCATTCGTTTAGAATAGGGGATGCGACCGAGGCAAAAGCAAGGGGGTTACATAGTAGCAATGTCAAGAGAATTGGGAGGTGGTCCTCCAATTGTTACAAACGTTATGTGCGGCTGCACATGTTGCAAGTGGGCTGTGCGCACTGTACTGATGCGTGTCTTTCTGCTTAATCTCCACAGTTTATCGAACCTGTCACGCAGGGGGGAAACTGGCGTCGGAACATCCACAACGAAGGAAGGAAGGACATGCACTTCTGCCAGCGTCAGGAGCACAGGTGGTTTGGATTATAGGCCATTCCTATGTGACACGTTTGAAGGTATATTTCTGTTCAGGGAACTACATACACAGGGCGGAGCAGGCCGATTTAAAAATCTCATTCCATGGGAGAGGGAGCCATTGTTTGAGTCAGTGCAGGGGGTTTTAAAGGGGATTTGCTGAGTAAAAGGGGTCCCCGTCCGGATAGCATTATCTTACACCTAGGAGGGAACGATCTGGTGAATCTGGGTAGAAGAGGGCTTGAGGAATCCATAATCACAGAAGTGGGTTGGTTAGCAAAAGCATGCCAGGGATGCACCATAGCATGGTCGCAAATGGTACCTAGATGTCAATCGAGGGGGGGGGTGGGGGGGGGGGGGGAAAGAATCTGTAAGACGTATCAACAACAAGATGGAGAGGTTGTTTAGGTCACCTCAATTGCAGACGATCGCCCACGGGTGTATCAGGGGGGACCCGTGCTTCTTAAAAGACGGTGTCCATTTATCAACGGTGGGGAATGCAATCCTCTCGGAGAATCTGCTGGCGTGGTTAGTGGGCTTGAAAAGCAGGGCATGACCTCCTAGTTAGCATGATGATAGGGGGGGGGGCAGATAGTCGGGCAACTATGCTGGCCTGTGGCGGTAAGGTCATGATTGGTGAGCAGTAAATTTAAGGTCCTTAGGGGGCGGCGCCACTATTGAATGGGGTCGTCCCTCCTAGAACTCCAGGGGCAGTTACAGCCTTTGTGGCTGTATGGGTGCGGGGGAGGGGGGAGTGACACGTTGGCCACCCCGCACGTGCACAATGGTGCCAGTAAAGGGCGCAGAACTGCAAGGGCCCCTGATGGAGATAGTATACAGAGCGTACGGGGGTAACTGGGGGGGGGGGGGAGAAGTACCCTCACGGTGAACGGGCCCTCTGCGCATGCGCTCTCAGGCGGGGTTTAATTGATAAGGATCTGACACCAGTTATTGACCTTGCCGTAGGCTCAAACATGGATACGCAGAATAATGATTGCCATTATGATTATGAATGACGTTATGCTTAGATTCGGATAGGAATAACTTGTATTAGAGTTATGTTATGGATAGCCATCTGATATCTGTACATATCAAATGTAATCAAATGTCAATTATATGATTCTCTGCGTAAAATTTTGTAAAAATTGTTAATATTCATTATTTGATTAAATTTGTTAATAAATACTGCCGGGGGTTATCCACGACCCCCTTTTCCAACTAAACTCCTGTTCTTGATCATGTGTGGGTCTGGGCAAGGGAGGAGGGGGTATTAGGTGGTACCAGGCCATATAGAAAAGGTGGGGCCGGCATGAGACCCGCCGATAATATGGCGGACCTGCCGGCCCCTGATGACCAAAGGAGGCGGGCTTGTCGCGCACAGCGGTGACGTGACAGGCGCGCCTCCTCTCTCATTGGCAGGCCGGGTCGTGACCCGTAAGTGAAAGGAATCACTTCCGGGTCACGCAAGTTGCCAGCCCCCCACCCCCCCTCCCGGGGGGCTAGTACTTGCCGATAAAAGGCTGGGGAGCAGAGGAATCTTCCTCTTTGCCTTCCGTGCTCCCCAGCCTGTAGTGCGCCCTCACTAGGTGGTCGTAATATAATATTTGCCCACCCACCATCCTCTAAAGCAAAGGTTGTGTAGTGTACGATTGTCTTCTTTTTTCGTTTCAGGTTGTGACGTGTAAATAACTTGTTTTCCCCCCTTTTTTAAGGTAAAAAATTGACGTATTTTAGTGCGATTCCGTGGTCAGGCGGTAAGGTCATGATTGGTGAGCAGTAAATTTAAGGTCCTTAGGGGGCGGTGCCATTATTGAATGGGGTCGCCCAAGGGGGTGGGACAAGTCGTTCCTCCTAGAACTCCAGGGGCAGTTACAGCCTTTGTGGCTGTATGGGTGCGGGGGAGGGGGGAGTTATGCTTTTCCTAGGCTGGTTGGCCACCCCGCACGTGCACAATGGCGCCAGTAAAGGGCGCACTGCAAGGGCCCCTGATAGCGATAGTATACAGAGCGTACGGGGTAACGGTGGGGTTGGAAGTACCCTCATGGTGAACGGGCCCTCTGCGCATGCGCCATCAGGCTTGAGGGCGGGGTTTAATTGATAAGGATCTGACACCAGTTATTGACCTTGCCGTAGGCACAAACATGGATACGCAGAAAAAAGATTGCCATTATGATTATGAATGATGCTTAGATTCGGATAAGAATAACTTGTATTAGAGTTAAGGATAGCCATGTGATATCAAATGTAATCAAATGTCAATTATATGATTCTCTGCGTAAATTGTTTTAAAAATAGTTAATATTCATTATTTGATTAAATTTGTTAATAAATACGTCCGGAGGTTATCTACGACCCCCTTTTCCAACTAAACTCTTGTTCTTGATATTGTGTGGGTCTGGACAAAGGAGGAAGGGGTATAAGGTGGTACCAGGCCATATGGAGGCCCGTGCAGCTTTAGTGGTAACACGAAGAGGCAGTCTGTGCTCTTTCGTCACACATAGCTGGAAAGTTATTCGCAGATCAGGAAGTCCTTAGCATGTTTGCAACACTTAGGCTTTTAATTTACAGTTATTCCTCATTCACTCATCGTCGCCGAGTCATTCTCCTTTCACTCCTCCTAAGCACTTTAAATAAGCCACACTCACTCCCCGTCATCGGCCCTTTCCTTAACCGGACCTCACCTCACTTCAATGGATGGGCACTCATCGCGCATGAGGGACCTCACACATCGCGGGAGCGTGCTGCTGCTGCCCTTCCGTTTTCAAGCTGGCAGCAGACACAGGTCGAGTCAGTCAGCAAATCAATCAGTGCAATGCAGGCAGTTTAGGTGAGAATGAAAGAATTTCGGAGCCTCAGGGGTGCTGCGCAACACAAGAGTTCAAAAGGGCAGAGGCAGGGGGCGGATGGTTACAGATAACTGGAGAGGCAGGTCACAGCCAGGTCAAGTGCAGGGCCATTAGGTCACGTAGCTCGTGCTAGTTGTGCGAACAAATGGCCTGCCAATGTCAGAAGGGAGAGGGGAAATTATTTTGTCCCCCTGCCCACCCTTGGACCCTGTGTCCCTCCTACTCCAAAATCTGGCAGGATATATCCCCCGCAGTTCCTACGCCCATGAATTTATAGACGATTACCGAGTACGCTGACGTGTATTTGCAGTAATGTAAACGTGTTAACTTGTCGCCCTACCCCCGGTCCTTACAAACGAGAGACGGGTCTCGGTTTACCAATCTTCCACTGGGCAAGTAATTATTTAAATTTTCACGTATTAACTCTGAGTTGTACACAAATTCATCTCTTACGCTTGGCGGCTACACACCTGATCAGAAACCTCTACAGTGACAGAAGTGTTTGGGCGTGAAGCTAAGCATCACATTATGCAGGGTCTATGGCGTGATGGCATAATCCTGGCATTTTAATGTTTTTCTCCCAAGCAGATATTGCACGAGCTGTGTTTGTTTTCTGCTGATAAAACACATGTACAAAGAGGCATCGCTGACGCTTGCACTGACCCCCTCCTGGGCTCTCTTCCTTGTTGTAAAAACCCTAGTTCTAGAGTAAGCTGTAAGTGAACCTCGGACATCCCCTTCGGTCTGGGCACAGTGAGGGGTTCCTTTAATGAAAGTGCAAAACTAAACACCAGAGTGTGGGGGGCTGAAGCAGCAGCGGGGAGCTCCCGCGGCAGCTGCTGGCCTGCTTTCCCGAGGCACTTAACAGAGTGTCTCTGATTGTCAAGTTTAGTTTTTTGGGCGCGTGCAATCTTTGTTTTTTTTATGTACCCCTATCTGAGCTTCCAGACAATGAATAAACATTTGAAAAGAAATGCGCCACAGCTGGGTTTGCAGTGTATGTCCTGTGTATCAGTGAAGCTTATTCAAAGAAAGGCCATGTGTAATAGCTTGGGATACCAGACTCTTCTTGCCCAATCTGTAGCCACAAGGATGACTTGGGTCCGGTCGCGCTTGATCTTCTTTAGCACTCTGGGCAGAAGTGGTATAGGCGGAAAGACGGATAGAAGACCGCAACTCCACTCGCGACGAAAAGCGTTGCCCAGCAAGTGCCACCTTGGAAAGTCCAACGCGCAGAACTGCTGACATTGCGCGTTCTCTTCGGTGGCGAATAGATCTAACCAAGGCTCTCCCCACTGCTGAAAGAGACGTTGCGCCACCTCCGAGTGAAGACACCATGCGTGATCCATCATGCACCTGCGGCTGAGTTCGTCTGCCCTGGCGTTCAGAGAACCTGCCAGTGTTGAACCACCAGGGATATGCCCTGATGTTCCAGCCATGTCCAGAGACGGAGAGCCTCTTGACATAGGGTCCACGACCCCACACCGCCCTGTTTGTTGCAGTATCACATGGCGGTGCGGTGGTGTTGTCCATCAACATCTGCACCACTCTTCAAGGTTGATGTGGAGCCCAGATTCCGCCGGAGACCAGAGGCCTCTGATCTCCACCTCTCCCATGTGGCCGCCCCATCCCAGCAGTGAAGCATCTGTCACAACTGTGAACTCTGGTTGGGGAAGGGAGAGGGATCTGCCGTTGACCCAATCCCAGTTCATTAGCCACCACTGCAATTGACGTGCCGTGCCCTCCGAGATCTGGACGCAATCGGACAGATTCCCCATATGCTGTGCCTACTGGAACTTCATGTCTCACTGCAGAGCCTGCATATGCCACTTGGCTTGATCCACCATCAGGATGCAGGAGGCCCAGCAACCACAGGGTCATTCTGACCGAAACCCGGGATAGAGGCTGAAAGATCGGAATCATAGCCCGAATATCCCGGACTCACAGTTCGGGAGGAAAAACACGAAACTGCAGCATGTGCAGAACCGCTCCGATAAAGAGGAGCTTCTGAGAGGGAGTCAGGTGTGACTTCGGCACATTGACAGAGAACCCCAGCAAATGCAGGAGGTCGGCCGTAGTCTGGAGGTGGGAGACAACAGCCTGGGGCGAGCCCGCCTTCAACAGCCAGTTGATGAGATAGGGGAAGACTGGAACCCCTGATCTGCACAGATGAGCTGAGACCACCGTCATCACTTTCATGAACACCCGAGGGGCGCTGGTAAGGCCAAAGGGGAGCACAGTAAACTGAAAGTGCTCATCACCTGCCTGAACCGCAGGCAACGCCGTGCAAGGCGGGGACAGGAAAATAAGCGTCCTGCAAGTCTAACGCTACCATCCAGTCTTTAGGGTCGAGGGTAGACAGGACCTGAACTAGCGTCAACATTTTGAGCTTCTCCTTCCGGAGGATGCGGTTGACGTTCCTCAGATTCAAGATAAGACGCAGGCCTTTGTCCTTCTTGGGCACCAGAAAGTAGTGGGAATAGCAACCACTCCTGTTGGAGAAGGGCCAGATGATCCCCCGACATGCAATGTTACTGAGGTGGCATGGATGAAGGAGTAGTCTCAAAGGGGAGGGAGTAGCCTCTTCGGACTATTTGCAAAACCCACCTGTCCGACGTGATGGTGCGCCAGTGGGGGAGGTGATGGCGAATCCTGCCACCCACTGGCGATTGGTGGCCCTGAAATGTCGGACTAGGAGGGTTTGGAGGCTGCAGCAGAGGGGGCTGTGGTAGACTGGCCCGCCCACTGGCCCCCAGAACCACGGTGGTGGTTCCCCCGTCCCGGGCAGCGCAGGGGCTGAACAGCTAGCGTCGGCCTGTGGCTCTGGGCAGGACATGGTGGGTCACCCCTTCCGTAGCCACGCAAGGGGCAAAAATGCAGACTGCGCAGGGCAGGTGGTAGAGAGGCCCAAGGACCTGGCCATAGCCAGAGAGTCCTTAAAGCGCTCCAGCGCGTTGTCTGCCTTGTCACTGAATAGGCGACGGCCATCAAAGGGCATGTCTATAATAGTGGATTAGAAATCCCCTGAAAAACCAGTCGACCTCAACCAGGTGTAGCGACGAAGGGCTTACGACGTTAAAATAGCCCTGCCTAGTGAGTCAGTGGTATCCAGCCCACAGTGGATGGTAAACTTCGCTGCGTCTCTCTCTTCAGCAACTGCACAGGAGAGTACAGCCCGGGCCTCCTCCGGGCACTGGGGCAGCACTTGAGCCACCGTATCCCACCCGGAGTGGGTGTAACGTCCCAGAAAGACATGCGGTGTTTACCATCCACAGTCTCAAGTTGGATGATGAAAACATCTTATTCCCAAGATGGTTCAGCTTTTTGGATTCCCTATCAGGTGGTGCACTAGGGAATGCTCCTTTGCAGGTGGAGGCTAGAACCAACAAGCTCGCAGGGGTGGGGTGTTGGGCTAACAGCCGAGAGGTTCCATAATTGTCTTACGGATGTAATGGCGTGGATGACCAGGAATTTCCTGAAGATAAACACGGAAAAGACTGAGGTTCTAGAGTTTGGCCAACTCCCTTCTATCTGGAGCCAAATTTGGTGGCCCCCAGAGGCAGGCTCCTGTCCAGTCTAGTCCCGGTAACTAGGGCGAGGAATCTGGGAGTGGTGTTCGATAAAGATCTTAAATACGCCTCCCAAGTCAATCAAGTTACCTCAGCCTGTTTCTTTACACTGAAAATCTTGCGGAAGATTTTACCTTTTATCCCGCTGTCTCTCCGGAAAACTGTAGTTGGAGCTCTAGTCCTATCTAAAATTGATTATTGCAATGCTCTCTATCTTGGTATAGGTAAGGGACAGATTAAAAACCTCCAATCTCTCCAGAATGCGGCAGCGCATATACTCTATGACCTACCTAAACATCATCCGACCTCTGCAGTAATTAAAGAACTACACTGGCTTCCAGTGTGTCAGAGAGTAAATTTTAAAGCCCTCTGCCTTGTGCACCAGGCAATCTATGGAGGTGGAGCCTTGGATATTCAATCTCTGTTTCCCGTGTACCAACCCCTACGTGCGCTTAGGTCTGCTAACACAGGGTTGGTCTGTGTCCCCAGAATTAAAAGAGCTAGATGGGGAGGAGCTGGTTTCTCTTATCAAGCTTCTACTTTGTGGCACTCTCTACCAGAGACAGTCAGGCTGGAACCCAACTGGGCTCTTTTCAGGAAAAAGATAAAGACCTGGCTTTTTCCAAGATCTTCGATCCGTTGTTGTCTGTTTCAATTTCCTCCAGCGCCAAGACGCCACGGCATAAGTGCGCTTTATAAATGTTTCAGTCAGTCAGAACAAAGTCGGGTCGCCAGGGGCCAGGCGGTGGCTTCGGGCAATCAACATATCTACAGGAGCCCCTGTGTTGGGCCTGGACCAGATGCCCAAAAGGATGTCTGTTAGGGCTTCATTTAACGGCAGCAGAGTCTCCGAAGAGCTAGCTGACGATTGAAGCACCTCTGTCAGGAGGTTAGTCCTGACCGCCACAGTAGGTAGCTCGAGGCTGAGAGCCTCGCACGTCCCATGCAACACCACTGCGTAAGAAGCTGCCTCCTGCGTAGCCACAGTAGGAGACAACATGCCATGGTCTGGTGAGGTATCCAGACCACTGGCTTCCCCCAGTTCCTCTCTTCAGTCCAGTTTATAGCCCAACTGGTCAGTTAAAGGGTATCCAGACCCCTCCCAGTCCTCCTCGCCCTCCCCTGGCTGGCCAACTAGTCTAAAAGAGCCAGGATAGAACAAGGGCACAAAAGTAGTCGTCGGCACCGGATCCGGCGTCTGTCAACGCCAGTCCGGCTCCGTGTCTACATCGGGATGGAGGCCGGGGTCAACGCCGGCCGGGGACACAACCGGCGTCGGCTGGGGACGTGGGGCCGGTGGAATCGGTGCCGGCGGAGGTGTAATGTAGTTGACCGGCGCGGATCCAAGGTGACCCTGCGATGCCGTGGCCAGCGCCGAAAGCCCAGTGCCCCCTGCCGAGTCCCCAGGGCCCGAAGACGTGCCGGTGGAGTCGGGCTGCCCAAAGACGGCAGGCATCGCTTTGTAAAATTGGCGAAGCTGGGCAGGGATCGCTCCGGGTCCCGGGAAGGGAGGGAAACCCAGAGCCGACCCTTCAGGCGCAACACGCGGAGCCGCGGAAGGGGCACCACCCGCATCCCTCATTGCGTCAGCCGACGAACGGGAAGAAGTCGAAGAGGGACAATGCTTCTTCGACGACTTCTTGACTTACCTCACCCCGAGAATTGGAAGAAGAAAAATGATGATGATTCCGCGACCGGTAACTCGACCTCCCACGCGACCGGGACCTAGAATGGCGCAGAGCCGACTGGCGGGCCTCAAGAAGCTTTCGGGACCGCTCCCGCAAAGACTTCGGATTCATGGTCCCGCAGTCAGAGCACAACTTGGGGTCATGGTCGCGCTCCAAGCAAAACAGGCACATGCGGTGCGGATCCGTCTCCGACATCAGTCGGCTACAGGAACCACAAGCCTTGAAGCCGGGCATCCCTGACATGCACCATGAGTTGAAGACTCGAAAATCAGTGTCGACAAAAGTCGGCAAAAAGTCAGTCAAAAAGTGACTGGAGGTACCACTCTCTTCGGATCTGCGCTCACTGGCGCGGAAAAATAAAGAACTGACGTCAGCGCGTGAGGGCGGCGTCTAAGTAGCTACCACAACGTCATCCTGGCAACCACGATGCCAATGACGAACGCGGAGCTGACCAACGCTTTTGATGCGTAGGGATACTGCTGACGAAAAATTCTCCGGATCCAGTCTGACACCTGGGGGTAATTCTAAGGTAAGGAATCTATAACTACTTGTCTCTTTCAGATTTTGTGGTATAACCAGTATGAGAGTTATTCTCCAAGTGTTGCACTGGGAGGAGAGTGGGCTGAACCTAGTTTAGTGGACACTGGGATCCAAATTGCAATTCTGATTCAATCTTAATAGTCTTATCAAAGAAATAAGTGGAGAATTCATCACCACTTCGCCATGACCCATAATCCATTGACTGGTGGTTAGATCTGCAAACTGTTTGTTGTTTGCTGATTTCGGCATTGTCCAGTTGCACCCTAAAGTATTCTGCTCTTGAGCTTCGGATGAGTTTATTATAGGTGCTTTTAGTTGACCGTAAGAGCTTGAGGTGAGCAATGGAGGGTGAACTTCTCCAAGATTTCCGCAAGTCTCCAGTTGTGCCTTTTTCATAAGGTTGCCGTTGAACCAGGGTTTACATCGTCTACTGGGTATTCTTTTTAATTGCTTCGGGGCAATAGTGTCAAGTATACGAGACATGGTTTGGAAGTAATGATCGGTAAGATTGTTCACACTGTTTGAGGGAGGAGGTTGCGGCTAGTAGTAGTTTGATGAGATAGATTAATGTTTCTCAAGTCTCTAGACCTTTGGGTTTAAGAGGTTGGCCCTGTCTAATCAGCATCTTTTCCAGGATGAAGAAGGAGATTATGTTGTGATCTTCCCAATCACAGGGTGATATGGAATCCATTTGTATGACATTATTCTTGAAGATGATTAGGTCAAGGAAGGAGCCTTTGATGCGAGTTGGACCAGTACATTGCTGGGTCAAGTTGAGATCAGATAGGAAGGCTTTGAAGATGTTCAGTAAGGGGTCATTTAAGTTGTTCCAGCGAATGTTGAAATCTCCAAGGAATATCTAGTTGGTGTGTTGGTCTGTGCTAGAGGAGATGGTATCCATTATTTGTTCAAGGAAAGTTAAGTTATTTCCCCAGGGATGGTAAATGGTGTGGAGTTCGCACATCATCTTGTCATTTTCCCATATTTCAATACCTAGCTATTCGCTAGACAGTACTGGAGCACTTTGTGCAAGTTTCAAGGTGAGCAGGGAACGGCAGATGTATGCTATGCCGCCATCAACTCTTCCATATCTATCTAATCCGATAATGTCTTAGGTGGGGGGGAACTAGGATGTCTAGAATGGGTGAATAGGTATTATTCAGCCACGTTTCCGTTTTAGAAGATCAAGGTCCTGTGCAAGGATGAGAACAGTGATGTCATCTGCCGGTTTAACCGCTGACCTACAATTTAGAAGCATAGACTGGATATGGGATTTGGTTACTAGTGACTCTTGGTGTGCTGTGGGGACGAGTAATAGATTGTGCTGATTCATGGTTCTATGGCTAAGGGTGGGCCCTCTGAGCGGATTGGAAGGAATAGTCTGGATAGGTACCGGCGAGAAAGACGAGATGAGTTATGAGTAGTGAAGTTAGACAACAAGAGGGACTGAATGTCCGTATCAGATAAATAGTCTGTAACCCTCTGGGGTCTGGAAGAGGGATTGTGATGAGGTCAAGATCTCCAATGTAAATTAGGTGCACTCTCAGAGATCAACGCCTCATGCCCTTGGTGAGTCGTCCTACCCCTAGAGGGTGGAGTCTAGGAATTTGTGGGGTGCTGTTAATCCAAGCGGTCATGTTGGGAGGGTCCAAGTAATGTGAATAAGGTTCTGCAGATCGGCTTTAACTAGGAGAAGGTCTTGCTTATCAGCAAGTTTATCCTCAATGGAGGGAGGGTCAGTAAAACAAAGGGATTGTAGTGTGGTCTATGGCCAGAGGACGTATGTGATCCAACAGGGTAGAAGTAGTAATGTGCTAGGGTCGTAGGAGGAAAGGGATGTGATAGGGACAGTGGTTGGAGGGTAAGAAAATAATTTACTTACCTGCAAACTGTGGTTCTACAGTATTATTATTCTTTCATAGATTCACATGCTTGAATCATTTCCCTTCGTCGGAGTGGGAGTCCCATGGTACATTAAAAGCAGTAAGTAATGACTAACATTGAAGTTAATGGAGAAAAACCATTCACTTTAATATCTCGTCCTAGTCATTAGGAATGGTCCAAATTCCAGCCTATCATGCGACACAACCCTCTAAAACCCTCTTCACAGAGGCTCCAGGCTCTCAGATTTTCAAGCACAAGTGAAATTTTAAGTGTATAAAAATGACCAGCGGAACCTCTTTGGGGAGGAGGGCGGGTCTCATGTGAATCCATGAAAGATACCAATACTGGAGAACCACAGTTTACAGGTAAGTAACTTATTTTCTTCTCCAGTATTGGGGTATCTTTCATATTTTCACATGCTTGAATCCGAATAGCTAGCAGTAACTTTATAGGAATGTATGCTGATATATGGCATGCAGAGAAAAAAATATACGTAACTCCTGTACGTAATAACATGCATCACAAATACATCCATCTATATATATCTATCTATCTATCTATCTATCTATATATATATATATATATATATATGTATTGAAGCGCAACACCACTTCCAGATAATATCTGAAGCATCCTTTAAATAAGGTCCACCAACAATTAAAATATATTCTCTAACTTTCTCCTATATGCATGGCTGATACAGGTATATTTTATCATCTTTGACATTTATTGTAAATATAACCCTCATTTCACTCTTTTTGCTATGTAGATTTCCACAGTCAAACTTCCCACACACTAACACCACCATACTTAGTTTTACCATGATATATATATTGCTTTTTGTCCTTGTAATTCACTCTTTCACGATTATTGTAACAATAAAATAGTAACTTTTTGCATTATGTATATGGAACAACTATAAGAATCAAGTACTCTACTATTATAATGCAAACTATTTAATGTCTGTCTGTCTGAAACTCTGCCTGAATGCAAGAAATCTATTTAAGCAATATGTCAACAAAGTGTACTTTACAAAATGAAATGCATTGCTTGTTAGAGAACAAAAAACGAGTAATGTTTAGTCTGGTTGTAACGGCTGACACTGTAAAAGGACTAAAGTCCTTAAATCTACTTAAGGACTAGCCAAACGCGTGGACTCTATGGTACTGTGGAAGGCAAACGGCGAAACGCGTAGATTGTCCCCTGAATGCACCGGTGATATGAAATAAAAATATTAAGATAAGTCCCTATAGTGCCGCTTTGGCTTTTTGCAAAACTTCGCTGGAGCAACACTCGCCGCGGAGAACGTATTCGGCATTTCGACATATATCTATACACATATACATATATATATCTACATATGCATCTAAATATAAGTGTATAGAACGATGTACACACAAACAACTTTAATTCTGTCGTAAACAAAATAATAGGAATAGTCAAACCATATAGGAAGGTGAGAAGGAAAGATGCTTACCTTATTGAAATAGATTACAGAAAACTGCTTGTCCTACAGTTGTGCCAGCGTTACTTGCGGCTTCCAAACAGTAATGCCGTGTAAATGTGTGCCTGCTGGACCAGGTTGCTGCTCTGCAAATCTGTTGTATAGGCACACCGGCGAAGAGGAAACAGCTTTCGTAGAATGAGCTTACGCTGTTGAGGACGGTGGTTTGCCTGCTTGTTTATGGCAAAACTGTATAGCTGCTGATATCCAAAGCACTACAGTCTGTTTAGTAACAGGATAACCTTTTCTGACATTCCCATCTGCCACAAACAGTTGGTCAGTTTTGCGGAGGCTGGCGGTGTTCTGCAAATAGAATTTTACACAACTCTTTACATCAAGTGAGTGTAATGTTCTTTCCACTGTTTGCGGATTTGGGAAATAAGTCTTTAAAATGACTAGTCCATTGAAATGAAAATCTGATGGGACCTTAGTGATGAAAGTGGGATTGGTACGAAGTATAACAGAGTAATTAGCTTGTATGTCGCTTGCTGGTCTGGCTGACGTAAGAGCTGGTAGAAGGGACATTTTTCATTTGATATATTTTAGATATACTATACAAATGGGCCTTTCATAAGTTGACTGTATAAGAGTGCAATCTGAAACTCAGATTGCAGGTGGGGGCTCCTGTTCTCATAACACTACTGGAGAGTGTTTTATCATGGGCTTAAACTTAAATTTTTTCAAGTTGTAGTTGAAGAAATGCAAACATCATGTTGACTTTTAGAATTATCTTTTTCGTTTATTCTCCATGAATTTCAAAAATTCCGAAACATTTCCAAAATAACAGTATCCAGTATTATACATCCATGTATTCTACCCAATGCATTTCGGGTCTTTTCATCAGACCCTTCGTCAGGGGTCATGGAAAACTGTAAACAGAAACAAGCCAGGGAGGCTATTAAACCTAGTCGTTTTGAACATTATAAGTAATAATGCGACAACTTTAAATGGTGAAAAATCACAACATGGAGCGTGAAATTAACTTTCAGAAATCTAGAAGATGATGAAAACACAAGTGATGTTCATGCTCTCGGTCATAGTATCTATCCAACAATTCGTAATAAGACTCGATTGTTAATGTAACGTGCTGTTATCGTGCAGATTGTAGACCAGTGTTACTGTTTGAGACTCGTTCCTTGTGTCTTTACCGATTTGTGATATTAGAAGAAAACGTGCAAAGAATCGTGCGAGCAAATGACTTAATAAAGTTGTGAAAAAATGATACAAAAGTAAAAATAGCAGCGTTTTGACATAATTAAATTTCCTTGGTGCTATATTAGTACGCTAGTTGATTGTGCTTAAAGTCTTTCTCAGAACAAAAGTGCTCCTGTTTAAGACTACCCAAAATACCTGGTCTCTGTGTGGTGAGTGCCTTCGCGGTCGTCCGTGTTCAAATTCAGTGTAATCCCGAGAGTAGTGTAGCGAAGATTTATCTCAGAAGCGGAAGCGTGAACATAGAAAGGAGACTAGCGCCTATCACATTTGTACGTAGAAACAGTGTATTAAAGGACTAGGGACGTAGACATAGAAAAAAGACATGAAAGAAAGACTAAACGTGTGTCAACACAAAATGAACATCAAAAAAATTATTTTTACCAAAGAATGTTGATGTATGATAATTATAAGTGAGCAAGAAAGCTCTACCAGTACTAATGAATTATACTGTTCATTTGCGTTGTATTAACATAAACAACATTTTGAATATGATATTGAGTTCTTGACATTCTAAAACATACAGAATTGAGTTATTTTTAGAGAAAGCATGCGTATTCAATCCTATCATTGAGTCCCAGTGGTTGGAGGGTTTGGAGTCTTTTCGTCCAATAAAATTCAGCTTTCGCTAGAGTTTTATGGGGATCTTGATCAGTCTTTGTTTGCAATTATTGTAAGATGGTGAATTTTAGTTGTGCTATGTTGTGTTGGGCTTGTAACCAATGAGTGGCTACTGAAGATTTTAAATTTTTATTTCTGATGTTGCTCTTATGTTCTCCAATTCTTAACTTAACTTTTCATTCTGTCCTGCCGACATAAACTTTTCCACATGGACATTTAAGAGCATAAACAACATTTGCAGTGTCACAAGTACTGGAGTGTTGTAGTTCAATCGAATGGCCTTTCAGTGGATGTTTAAACTTGTTCCCTTCAATGACATTATTGCAATTGACGCAATTTCGACATTTTTGCATGCCTTTAAATTCCATGTTTTTTTTTTCTTCTTTTGCTTTCAGTAATTCCTTGATGTTGTGGGATCGTTGCATGGCAAAGATAGGTCTGGATTGAAACAGTGTGCTCAAATCAGGTTCAGTTTGAATGATTGTCCAATGTTTAAGGATGATTGACTTTATTACATTGGTTTTCGTAGAATGTTTCAATACAAAGACCAACGGTTCAGCCGAAGTTTTGGAAGAGCGGCCTAATAATGTCGATCTGTCTTGTGCCATTATTTTTTCTTGAGCTTTCTGTAAAGTGTGTGTTGGATATTCACGTGCTTCAAATCTCTCTTTGAACCGGTTTATGGTGGTTTCACAATCTTGGAAATTTGATGTTATTCTTTTTGCTCTAATAAATTGTGAATATGGTAGATGGTTCTTAAGTGAAAATGTGTGAAAACTATTGTAGTGGAGAGTACTATTACGGTCGGTGGGTTTCGTATATACTCTTGTCTCGATGTTGCCTTTCGAGATGTCAATGATGACATCCAGAAAATTAATTGAAGTTTTGTCAATCTGATGTGTGAATTTGATGCGGTCATGTATGTTGTTTAAACTTGCAAGATTATCCAGAAGTCTCTCTTTGGACCCTTTCCAGATGATAAGAATATCATCTATGTATCGTCGGTATAACATCAAGTTGTCTGTCCATTCTTCATTGTTCAAGATGTTCTGTGTTTCTAGTCTAGCCATAAAAATATTAGCATAGGAAGGTACCCCTGGAAAACCCATGGAAGTACCATTGTTCTGGGCAAAAAAAGATTCATTCCATTCAAAATAGCTGTGGTATAGGGCGTAATGTAGAAGTTCAATCAATAATATCCTTTCAACTGGTAAATCATCTTGTCGGAGTAATGCCCATTCTATGGCTTCCAAACCTTCATT
Organism: Triturus cristatus; assembly: GCF_964204655.1. Taxonomy (NCBI): domain Eukaryota; kingdom Metazoa; phylum Chordata; class Amphibia; order Caudata; family Salamandridae; genus Triturus; species Triturus cristatus. The sequence goes on along the minus strand of NC_140584.1, from coordinate 1,093,562,270 downwards.
ATGTGGGATCGACGTGTACAGTGACGTGACATCTACTGTACAGAGATGCCAAGTATGAATTTCAGTTACATCTAGCTCTTTTAAGATGTTCAGTAAGGCTGTTGTATCATGTAGATAAGATGGCAAATGTTGAACAATTGGTTGTAGGTAAAAATCCAGAAATTTCCCTATTGGTTCAGATAAAGATCCACAGGCAGACACTATCGGCCTAAATGGTGTTTTAATTAGGCTTTTGTGTATCTTCGGGAGCATGTAAAGCTTGGGTCTTCGAGGAAATTGTGTGATCAGATCAGATTGACAAAACTTCAATTAATTTTCTGGATGTCATCATTGACATCTCGAAAGGCAACATCGAGACAAGAGTATATACGAAACTCACCGACCGTAACAGTACTCTCCACTACAATAGTTTTCACACATTTTCACTTAAGAACCATCTACCATATTCACAATTTATGAGAGCAAAAAGAATAACATCAAATTTCCAAGATTGTGAAACCACCATAAACCGGTTCAAAGAGAGATTTGAAGCACGTGGATATCCAACTTTACAGAAAGCTCAAGAAAAAATAATGGCACAAGACAGATCGACATTATTAGGCCGCTCTTCCAAAACTTCGGCTGAACCGTTTGTCTTTGTATTGAAACATTCTACGAAAACCAATGTAATAAAGTCAATCATCCTTAAACATTGGACAATCATTCAAACTGAACCTGATCTGAACTGAACCGGTTTATGGTGGTTTCACAATCTTGGAAATTTGATGTTATTCTTTTTGCTCTCAAATTGTGAATATGGTAGATGGTTATTAAGTGAAAATGTGTGAAAACTATTGTAGTGGAGAGTACTATTACGGTCGGTGGGTCAAGTACAACCAAAGCTTTGGTTGTACTTGACACTACTTTTTATGAACTAAGTGTGGAAGAACATCTCAGTTCAAGTGACACATACACTAAACTACCACAAGATCCCACCGCCGGCTACCAAAACATCTTAAACCAAATCCTTAATCGAGCCCTCGAATTAAACTGGATCAATGAAAAGACAAAACAATATTTGTTCACACAATTTCCTCGAAGACCCAAGCTTTACATACTCCCGAAGATACACAAAAGCCTAATTAAACCACCATTTAGTGTCTGCCTGTGGATCTTTATCTGAACCAATAGGGAAATTTCTGGATTTTTACCTACAACCGATTGTTCACCATTTGCCATCTTATCTACATGATACAACAGACTTACTGAACATCTTAAAAGAGCTAGATGTAACTGAAATTCATACTTGGCATCTCTGTACAGTAGATGTCACGTCACTGTACACGTCGATCCCACATAATGAAGGTTTGGAAGCCATAGAATGGGCATTACTCTGACAAGATGATTTACCAGTTGAAAGGATATTATTGGTTGAACTTCTACATTACGCCCTATACCACAGCTATTTTGAATGGAATGAATCTTTTTTTGCCCAGAACAATGGTACTTCCATGGGTTTTCCAGGGGCACCTTCCTATGCTAATATTTTTATGGCTAGACTAGAAACACAGAACATCTTGAACAATGAAGAATGGACAGACAACTTGATGTTATACCGACGATACATAGATGATATTCTTATCTGGAAAGGGTCCAAAGAGAGACTTCTGGATAATCTTGCAAGTTTAAACAACATACATGACCGCATCAAATTCACACATCATTGACAAAACTTCAATTAATTTTCTGGATGTCATCATTGACATCTCGAAAGGCAACATCGAGACAAGAGTATATACGAAACCCACCGACCGTAATAGTACTCTCCACTACAATAGTTTTCACACATTTTCACTTAAGAACCATCTACCATATTCACAATTTATGAGAGCAAAAAGAATAACATCAAATTTCCAAGATTGTGAAACCACCATAAACCGGTTCAAAGAGAGATTTGAAGCACGTGGATATCCAACACATACTTTACAGAAAGCTCAAGAAAAAATAATGGCACAAGACAGATCGACATTATTAGGCCGCTCTTCCAAAACTTCGGCTGAACCGTTGGTCTTTGTATTGAAACATTCTACGAAAACCAATGTAATAAAGTCAATCATCCTTAAACATTGGACAATCATTCAAACTGAACCTGATTTGAGCACACTGTTTCAATCCAGACCTATCTTTGCCATGCAACGATCCCACAACATCAAGGAATTACTGAAAGCAAAAGAAGAAAAAAAAAACATGGAATTTAAAGGCATGCAAAAATGTCGAAATTGCGTCAATTGCAATAATGTCATTGAAGGGAACAAGTTTAAACATCCACTGAAAGGCCATTTGATTGAACTACAACACTCCAGTACTTGTGACACTGCAAATGTTGTTTATGCTCTTAAATGTCCATGTGGAAAAGTTTATGTCGGCAGGACAGAAAGAAAAGTTAAGTTAAGAATTGGAGAACATAAGAGCAACATCAGAAATAAAAATTTAAAATCTTCAGTTGCCACTCATTGGTTACAAGCCCAACACAACATAGCACAACTAAAATTCACCATCTTACAATAATTGCAAACAAAGACTGATCAAGATCCCCATAAAACTCTAGCGAAAGCTGAATTCTATTGGACGAAAAGACTCCAAACCCTCCAACCACTGGGACTCAATGATAGGATTGAATACGCATGCTTTCTCTAAAAATAACTCAATTCTGTATGTTTTAGAATGTAAAGAACTCGATATCATATTCAAAATGTTGTTTATGTTAATACAACGCAAATGAACAGTATAATTCATTAGTACTGGTAGAGCTTTCTTGCTCACTTATAATTATCATACATCAACATTCTTTGGTAAAAATAATTTTTTTGATGTTCATTTTGTGTTGACACACGATTAGTCTTTCTTTCATGTCTTTTTTCTATGTCTATGTCCCTAGTCCTTTAATACACTGTTTCTACGTACAAATGTGATAGGCGCTAGTCTCCTTTCTATGTTCACGCTTCCGCTTCTGAGATAAATCTTCGCTACACTACTCTCGCGATTACACTGAATTTGAACACGGACGACCGCGAAGGCACTCACCACACAGAGACCAGGTATTTTGGGTAGTCTTAAACAGGAGCACTTTTGTTCTGAGAAAGACTTTAAGCACAATCAACTAGCGTACTAATATAGCACCACGGAAATTTAATTATGTCAAAACGCTGCTATTTTTACTTTTGTATCATTTTTTCACAACTTTATTAAGCCATTTGCTCGCACGATTCTTTGCACGTTTTCTTCTAATATCACAAATCGGTAAAGACACAAGGAACCAGTCTCAAACAGTAACACTGGTCTACAATCTGCACGATAACAGCACGTTACATTAACAATTGAGTCTTATTACGAATTGTTGGATAGATACTATGACCGAGAGCATGAACATTACTTGTGTTTTCATTATCTTCTAGATTTCTGAAAGTTAATTTCACGCTCCATGTTGTGATTTTTGACCATTTAAAGTTGTCGCATTATTACTTATAATGTTCAAAACGACTAGGTTTAATAGCCTCCCTGGCTTGTTTCTGTTTACAGTTTTCCATGACCCCTGACGAAGGGTCTGATGAAAAGACCCGAAATGCATTGGGTAGAATACATGGATGTATAATACTGGATACTGTTATTTTGGAAATGTTTCGGAATTTTTGAAATTCATGGAGAATAAACGAAAAAGATCATTCTAAAAGTCAACATGATGTTTGCATTTCTTCAACTACAACTTGAAAAAATTTAAGTTTAAGCCCATGATAAAACACTCTCCAGTAGTGTTATGAGAACAGGAGCCCCCATCTGCAATCTGAGTTTCAGATTGCACTCTTATACAGTTATATTTGCACCCTGGACCTAGGTGGTTGGTGGTTGGTGGTTGAGCACCGACCTGAACATTAAAACAAAGATATAAATTTGATAAGATACGAGTGCACGTTGGATACTAACTTTCTTTCATAAGTTGAGCCAACACAATGTTGAGATGCAAAGGCAGAGTTGGCCGTCTTACTGGTGGGAACATCCTAAACAAGTGTGTGCAGTTCCTAAGGAACGGGGAAGGGAAAGAAAGGTCTTTCTTTGTAACACCCTCACACCCCGGAAGATGCCATGCTTCATCATCGGGCCATGCTCCTCGTCAGGCCGGCGCTGCAATGCCCGACGGGCACCCGTGAACAGGGCTCTTTGGCGGAGATCTTTTGAAGAAGCCGTAGGGTGTGTGCGGGTGTGTGGGCTGGGTAGTGCACTAGGCTAGTGAGATAAAATAAGTCTAGAGCAGTCCTACTGTAATGTATTTTATTCCTGTGGTAGATCTAGCCTAATTAACATTTGGGTAAGCCCCTACAAGGTATTAACTGCTATAGTGGTGACTGTGTAAGATGTACCTCGGAGCTTGAACATAAATGACAGAATCTTTTTCATTTGAGCTTTTAAGTTTTTATAGTGGACTGAGCTCTATCATTCGGAAGGACTTCCCGACAGTAAGCATGGATGGCTAGACCTACAAACTCATAGTGTTCAGGAGCCAAGCTGACAATCGAAAAGATGTCGGGTCTGGATGACGGACCTGGCATGATTCGTCATCAACAGGTTCGGTATCGTCTGTAACTAGATGGGTTTGCTTACCCTAGAGAAGGAGGAGCTCTGTGAACCAGAATTGGGTGGCCACCTGGGTGCTACGAGCAGTAATCGGCAAGGTTTCTTCCTCATAATCCGAAGCACCTTTTGAATTAAAGGAATCGGAGGAAAAGCGTTAGCATATATCATTGACCATTTGATCAGAAACGCATTCCTGCACGATCCCTGTTGGGGTAAGCAAGCTGGCGAAGTACTGACATTTGTGGTTCTGATTGGTCGCAAATAAGTCCAAATTTGGTTTGCCCCATAATTAAAAGAGGCAATCCAACGTTGGTTAGTGCAGTTCCCACTCGTGGTTGGCAGAGATTGACCTGCTCAGGGAATCTGCAAGGATATTGGACACTACTGGAACATGTTCTGCTGTTAAGATTATTTGGTGCTGAATCGCCATTCCAAAATCAGTTGGGCTTGTACAGACCGTGCAGTTGATCTTGTTCCACCTTGTTTGCTTAGATAGTGCATACTCGTAGTATTGTCTTTCCGGAGTAAAACTGATGCTCCTGAGATTTTCTTTAAGAAAAGAATTTAGAGCGATGAAAATAACCTTGAGTTCCAAAAGATTGATATGTAGGTCCCGTTGTTGGCTGTCCCATTTGCCCTTGACTGTTAAAGCCTCTAGATGTGCTCCCAAACCTTCGAGGGAGGCGTCTGTCGTAATTACGTAATACGGAGAATCTATCAAGAAAGACTAGGCTGTGGCTATGTTCTGGATGTGAGTCCACCACTGAAGCACATCTTTTATTTGTGGTGTTATCAGGATGATAACCATGTAGGACCCTGAGATCTGTAACCACTGACTGTCTAGTTCTTCTTGCAAGGGTCTCTTTTGTAAGCAGCAGTTGGGAATGAGGGGGATGTAGGAGGATAGCATTCCCAGAAGCAATTTGTACTTCTGTACTGAAATTGATTTTTAAATTTTTTTTTACCAGGAGTAGAGCGGTCAACCTGCGATTCTTTTCCTGCCTTTCCTGCGAGGCGAAGACCTTTGCCTGTAGTGTCTATAGTTGCCCCTAAAAACGTTCTGACCCACAGAGGGGATTAGGCGAGACTTTGGAACATTGATGGACAGCCCCACAGACTAGAAAAGGGACAGGGATTCCTGAGTATGGCTGCTTGCAACTGTAAAGGCTTTTGCTTTTATGAAACACTCGTCCAGGTAAGAAAAAATTTGAATCCCTGCTTGTCGCAGATGAGCAGTCACTAGTGACAGAACCTTGGTGAACATTGGAGGCGCTGTTCGAAGGCCAAATGGGAGAACCCAGAACTGACAGTCCATGCCGGCCACTCTGACGCATAAGAATGTCCTGTGTTTGGGGTGAATGGGGATGTGGACATAGGCGTCCTGAAGATCTAAGGTGGTCATGTGATCTCCTTGATTCACGAATTGAAGAACCTCCTGAAGAGATAACATATGAAAGGTCTGTTTTTTCAGGAATTTGTTAAGGTAACGTAGCTCCAAGATGGGCCGCCATTCTCCTGACTTCTTTCTTATGAGGAAAAATCTTGAATAAAATCCTGTCCCTTGGTACCACTTCGATCGTTCCCTTGTGCAACATGATGGTTATCTGAGAGAGTAATTCCGTTAGATGAAAAGGCGAAGAATCTCAGGGTGGGCAATTTGGAGGAATCTGTTGAAATTCTGAAAGGTGACAGTTGGAAACTATATCTAGGACCCATCTGCCCGTGGCTGTCATCGACCATTTGGGGAGGAAACAGGAAATCTTTCCATCAATTTCAAAAGAACTGGTGTGATTTGTGCACGACACCAGGTGTTCGTCACTGCTTCTTGGTGGCATCTCTTCATCTGAAGGCTGTTTTCCCCTATAGTGCTTGCAGAAAGCGGCAGAAGGTTGCTTATACGACTGCTGGTGCTGTTGTGTTGACGTATATCGGGGTTGTCCCGGATACGTTTGGAACTGTTTGTACTGGTTATAACCTTCCGGAAAGGAAGACGAACAGTGGCCTCTAGCTACACGAAAAAGCGGTCTCTTAAACTGTGTTGGAATAGAAATGCTTTTAGTCGAATTCTTTGTGCATTGTACGATTTAAGTTAGCTTTCGCTGCACCACTTTGCATTCAGCCACCATTTTGAGTCATGATCAAAACTAACATCTGTCTCGTTCTGTCTGCCTCAGCAGAAAGCAGCTCCGATAATTAAAAAAAAATTATTTCTCCAAGGTTGAGCTTCGCTGTACTAATGAATAGACTGTTTTGTCATCACCTACCTTTCGCACTAGATAGGCCTGCTCCCACTCTTAGAGCGGCAGGCAGAAGCAAAATAACCTTGATGCTGAGATAACATGTACCTGGTCCCCGGATTCCAGCTCATCCTTCTGTATCTCCTTTGTTCATTAGCTACCAACTGGAAAATTTCAGTCTGGGCGTGTCTCTAGTGATTCTGAAGATGTACATTATGTGTTAGCATGTTGCAGAAGTCAGTACCTCTGCAGCAATCCAAGGAGGCTTGTCAGACCGGACTCCACTCGAGTGTATCACTAATAAAGCCCTTTGGTTTGTATTCTCTACTGTCTGACCGACTCTTTGTTTGAATGGAAGGCTGAGTGGTGGTCGCGAGTGACCCTAAACAGGCCACTTCCTTCAGTTGGTGCCCGAACAGGGACTCCATCGGGTGAAGCATCCTTGCCTGTACAAGGGTGAGGAAGTCGGGCCATGTCAGGTAAGACAGGTGGATCGGGGAACCCTGCACGAGAGAGTCTTGTACTCGCAGCTGCCCCGTCTGTCTGACCAGGCGGTGCCTCGCCCAGCAATCATCCCGACTGGGGTCCTGAATGGCGAAACCTTTGGATCTGACCGATTGGTCTGAAGAATGGGCAGTGGAGAATAAACCGGTTTGACCTGTGTGCACCAGGTGAGTTTGCTTTGGTGGTTCTTAGTGGATATGGTGCCATTCTTTTATTTGTATTTGACGCGGCCCGAGGACCGTCTTTGAACAAGCGCTTGAATTTGTTTAAGTTCTTCATGAACATGGTACCACTTTGATTCGTATTCGATGAGGTCTGAGGAATGACTTTAGTAAAGATTGAAAAATGCCTTGTTTGAGTAAATGGTTTTGTTAGGGCCGTCGTCGTCGTTCTACTGATGCTCGAAGAAAGGCAACCAGCGCCTCCAGAAAGCACACCGAATTTTGACATGTAAGTAAAACATGGCCTTGGCCCTATTATGTATAGTACGTTATGGCACAAATATTCAATGGACAATGTGGAGTTGCAGTGGCCGTTGACGGGCACTTTTGATAAACAGAAAATTTATTTTCTACAAGAAAAGTTGTTTGCGAAAACAAGTAGGCAGTCGATGTTTGACTCCCTCAGAGCAGAGAAAGAGGCCTGGAAAGGGAGAATGCAGACATTGACTCACAAAGCTGCAGCGCTTGATAGAGAGAAACTAGAGAAAGGAATAGAGTGTGCTGATTGGAAATTTCAATTACAGTGTGACAAGTCTTATGTTACCCGAGAAGAAAATGATACATTTGTGGAGGAATTGTTGGATACTCGACCCCCACCCCCATATGCCCCACAGAGAATATATCCCGCCATGCCCCAGCCTCAGCCATCCGTTCCTTCCGTCTCTGCTGCCTCTGTTTCTTCTGCTACCGATCAAGCTGCTTTGGCCACCACGCCTCCTGCCCTTTCTTTGACTTCGCCTTCTGCTAATACAATGACTGCCAGTCTTACTGCTACGCTTATTGTTTTGGTATCTCTTTCTCCAGCTCTTACACCTGCATCGCAGCCTGCAGCAAAGTTAGTGCCTGTTACTTCTGTCGCTACTCCTCCCTTGCTCCTCTATCTCCCGGTATTACTGAGCAGCGGAACGCCCGCATGTGGACTAGGGGACGGAGACTGGGCAACAGCTAGGGAGCGACTGGGGCGGATATTGATATGATCTGATGTGGGAGATGTAGAGAAAAGGGTGGTAGCAAATCAGGCCGACCAGTGGGCTCGTATCTCAATTTACTGTAATGTGTGGATGATGTGTGGAGTGTGATGAGCGATTATGAGCCATTTGTGCAGCAGCATGCCCTTAAGCACATGCCTGCTACTTTGATTGGATTGTGGGAACAGTGTTTCAATGAGGTAGGACCCCAGATTATTTATGATATTAGGGATCATGTATATGCGGCCGATATGGCACCTGGAGATGTTTTAAATAATGTTGCGAAATTGGTCGCTTATTGAGGTAGACTGCTTGAGAAGAGCCCAAAGACAGTATCCCAGTTTCTGATGAGGGAAGTCCACGCCATTTTTCACCCTGAAATACCAGAGCTACGGGATCAGCAAAATGTTGTCACTAGAGACCCGTTCCCATGAGCAATGGGTTTATACTCCATGGAAAAGAAGTGAGGCTTTGTCCCTTAAGACTCAGTTGCCCGACCCCAGGAAAAACCCAACTGCATATTATAAGGAATTGACTGAAGCCGCTTCATCGACAGTGATGACGCTTGCGGCTATTGAGATGTTCTTTGGTTTACTGGTGCCCGTTGATTTTTGGAGACAGGTGCACACACAGGACCATGTTGTGGAATTGGGTGGTACCTGGGATCAGGTTAAAGCATTGGACCAGCAGAGGAAGCCTAACGCTGAGATAACTTTGCCTGGCCAAATTATTACGTATATGCATTCTCTTATTCCACCGAGAAGGGTAGAGTGGGATAAGTTAACAGCATGTCGTCAGAAGAAAGATGAGTGTGTCTGATTTTTTCACTCTGTTTGAAGGTGTGTTTTTATATTTTAGCGGACAGGATTTGTCGGTGGAGGGAGGTGTCCGATTGTTCGTTAACAGATTTGTTACGAACCTGCTTCCCGAGATCGCGACTCAGTTACAAGCTTTAAGAGCACTTACACTACCTCCTCCCCTTCTGTAATATTGAGTATGGCACAGTATTATGAGCACATGGAAAACAAGGAGAAAGAGAAGGTGGAGAAAAAGCATAAGGAATTGAAGATGAAGGTGGTGTTGCCGCAGGCTTCTCGCGGCAATGGTAGAGGAGTGGTGGTACGGCCTGGCAACTTCTGCGTACTTGCCGGAATACTACCCCCAGTAGGGCCGAATCATTGTGTGTATTGTAAGGAAGAGGGATATTGGTGTAGCGGGTGTCCGGTGTTGTTGCAGAAAGTCGCGGCCCCTAGAGGATGAGGTTCTCGTGGACAGGCTCATGGAACAGGTGGACAGGACAGAGCGCAGCATGCTGCCACCTCACAGGATCGTACGGATAGTAACTACTTTGATGACAATAGGAGCGGACAGTATTATCACGATGACTATGACCTGGACAAGGTGACAGGGATGTCTCACAGCTAGGACAAGTAATCAATGGGGAGGGAAAAAGAAGCTGTGGTCCAGTCGGCTTCCTTATCACTTATGCAAAAAAATCAATGGGGAGTGGACCACTTGTCCTGTATATCCAGGGTCTTTTACGTTCTTGGTTCCTTCATAAAAGAACCCTCATAACTATACACAGGTATGGCAGCGGCATGAACTGGGTTACCGCTTATGTGTAATAGTACAGCATCATCATTGGGTCTTTTTTTGTGTGTATGCTGACCTCCACCCGGAGGAAGACCATCTGGTTAGACAGTAGCGTCCAGACATGAAGGTTCAAGAAGTGTGAGAAGGTCCATGTCAAGTGAGTTAAAATCTCTGGATCATTGTATCAAAAGCAATTTTATTCTGGAGATCTTGATCAGAGAAAAGTAAAAGAAAATTCGAGTGCGGAGGAAGACCGAGTTACTGGTCTACCGTACTAAAAAGATAAAAGGTCAAAGGTCGACATGTTTCAGCCTACTGTCGTATTCTATAGGCTTTCATCAGGACCAATGCAAGGAGGGCGCATTGTGGCTCCTTATCTAGTGGGAGTCACCCACTAATGTGATTAGAGAGGTCAGTTCGTTTATCTGTACCTAATTAGAAGAGAGAAAACAGTGGTTTTTCTAGATAGTTCGAGGGAGCAAATAATCATGAAATTCTGTCCCATGAATTAATTTGGAGCTACTACCTTAATTTGAAAAGAAGTGAAGGTTAAAAAGAATTGGACTATTTTGGTGAATATCAAGCGAAAAAATGGGGCGGCTAGGTGAAGAGGAAAGGATTGTGATTGTGGTAGGTCTTGGCGCGTGTGCTTTTAAGTGCAAACGGCTGGTTGTTCGAATAATATTGGTGAAGAAATATATCATTGATTGTTAGTTAAATTTGTGGTTGATTCGTAATGGCGAGTATATCTCAAAAAAGGTTGAATACAAGAGATTTATGATATAAGCTTAAAGTCATTAGTGAAAATCGTCGGCAATGTGTGTCTCAGAAGGACAGGCATTAATGTGGATTTCGACAATATCTAAAAACAGAGTAACGCCTATTGTAGTGATTACCGAAAGGGAGATGGAGATACTTGGAAAGTGAATCAAACATATAACGTTAATGATTACCATACAATTATTTACCTCAAGTATAGAACAGTTCTGTATTCTGGAGGTGCCCGGGGGCGTGAGAGAACCGTATTTCTAAGGTTCAGAGGGAGGCATAAGAAAAAGGGGGGATGATTAGAAACATCTTACTTGGTGTTTTTCGGCGTTCTGGTCGTGTCCGCCATTAGCGCTTACCGGTGTCTCCTCGTTCGATGACTTGTTCTGCCTCTGCCCGCTGCGCCTCCGATTGGATGTGCTGGTGGCGTCTTGCCGTTATGTAGCGGGAGGAGAATGAAGATGGAAGAGAGACTGGTTTTTTATGTGTATTCTCTTGGTCGTGGTTGGCATTCATGGTGATTGGCAATCTCGCGATCAGAAGGAGGATTAGGATAGAAGAGGGACTAGTTTCCTTATGTACATTCTCTTAGCGGTGGTTGGCATTCACAACGGTTGGCAAACTCGCGATCGGTGTATGCTTCATTTGGGTCATTGTCTGTGAAGTGTGCAGATAAATGTATGCCCATGATTTGTTGCTGCAGGCTGGTATAGATTCCGGTAAAGGACAGAACAACAAGGAGGTTATTTACAGTTATAGATTGGTCTCTAAATATCAAAAAAAGGGGGGTTATTGATGAAAATTGTCATAAAAAGAGCGCTGCAGGATTTGTCTGATCTTCAAAAAAGGGGGGGCTCAAAGGGTACAGATTATGCCAGTGTGTGCCAAGGAATATCATCATTAAGGCCCTGGTGATCCGTGCCCAGACGGTGAATCCAGCGTTGTTCTTTCTCAAATAAAGTGCGTTCAGCAGTATGATTAACGGATTTCAGACTCTCCAAAACTACCCATTTTAGGTCATTGGCATTGTGATTATTCTCTACGTAGTGTCGGCTCATTTTAGTGGTTAACCTTTTGCAGTTCACATTGCTTTTGTGTTCCGTGATTCTTTGTTTTATCTTGCGGCAGGTCATGCCTATGTACCTGAGATTACAAGGGCAGGTTATCATGTAAATCACATGTGTAGTATTGCAATTGGTGTGTTGACGTAATGCCCAAGAAAAGTTGGGGAGAAGTTGTATGGTTTTAGTAACCTTTGTCGTATTGCATACTGAGCATGTGCCGCAGGGATAGTGTCCTGTGATTGGTTCAAGATTCCATGCTGCTGTGATAGTTTCCTTTTTGGTATATGGCGCTGGTCTGGTATGTACTAGGAAATCCTTGAGGTTTCTCGTTCTTTTATTAGCGAACCTTGGTTTTGGCCATTGTAAAGAGTCAGAGGTAAGGATCCTCCAATTTCTGTTGACAATCTTTTTTACTGTGTTGGATATCGTGTTATAAGTCGTAACACATGTCAAGAGATCCTCAGGTTCTGTTCGTGTAGAAACTTGTAGGAGGTTCTCTCTCGGTTGGTGACGTGCTCTTTTCTGGCACTTGTTGATTATTTTCATCGGGTAATGTCTTAGAAATACGGTTCTCTCACGCCCCCGGGCACCTCCAGAATACAGAACTGTTCTATACTTGAGGTAAATAATTGTATGGTAATCATTAACGTTATATGTTTGATTCACTTTCCAAGTATCTCCATCTCCCTTTCGGTAATCACTACAATAGGCGTTACTCTGTTTTTAGATATTGTCGAAATCCACATTAATGCCTGTCCTTCTGAGACACACATTGCCGACGATTTTCACTAATGACTTTAAGCTTATATCATAAATCTCTTGTATTCAACCTTTTTTGAGATATACTCGCCATTACGAATCAACCACAAATTTAACTAACAATCAATGATATATTTCTTCACCAATATTATTCGAACAACCAGCCGTTTGCACTTAAAAGCACACGCGCCAAGACCTACCACAATCACAATCCTTTCCTCTTCACCTAGCCGCCCCATTTTTTCGCTTGATATTCACCAAAATAGTCCAATTCTTTTTAACCTTCACTTCTTTTCAAATTAAGGTAGTAGCTCCAAATTAATTCATGGGACAGAATTTCATGATTATTTGCTCCCTCGAACTATCTAGAAAAACCACTGTTTTCTCTCTTCTAATTAGGTACAGATAAACGAACTGACCTCTCTAATCACATTAGTGGGTGACTCCCACTAGATAAGGAGCCACAATGCGCCCTCCTTGCATTGGTCCTGATGAAAGCCTATAGAATACGACAGTAGGCTGAAACATGTCGACCTTTTATCTTTTTAGTACGGTAGACCAGTAACTCGGTCTTCCTCCGCACTCGAATTTTCTTTTACTTTTCTCTGATCAAGATCTCCAGAATAAAATTGCTTTTGATACAATGATCCAGAGATTTTAACTCACTTGACATGGACCTTCTCACACTTCTTGAACCTTCATGTCTGGACGCTACTGTCTAACCAGATGGTCTTCCTCCAGGTGGAGGTCAGCATACACACAAAAAAAGACCCAATGATGATGCTGTACTATTACACATAAGCGGTAACCCAGTTCATGCCGCTGCCATACCTGTGTATAGTTATGAGGGTTCTTTTATGAAGGAACCAAGAACGTAAAAGACCCTGGATATACAGGACAAGTGGTCCACTCCCCATTGATTTTTTTGCATAAGTGATAAGGAAGCCGACTGGACCACAGCTTCTTTTTCCCTCCCCATTGATTACTTGTATCTAAGCAGCGCACAGCTGCGGGAAACCTCACAACCAGATTGACCTCCGCAATAACGGCTGAGTCTCTGGTACCCTTTTGACTACGAATCTGTATTTTGAAAACAAAGAAGTGAACTACTAACCTTGATGTTTTGGTGATGATGGCGGAAAACCAAGGTTTGAGCTACTCTGAAGAGGAGGTTAATGCTATTCTTAGCGAGTCATCCTTATTACAGGATAAGGATTTAACACAAACACTAACGCAGACTAATGATTGGGATGATTTGACTGAAATGAAGAAGGATCAGGTACGGACTGCCATACATGGCATCATCATGAAGGAATATCTGCGAGCAAACGCAGCTCCCAAAGGATTATGGATACACAATGCCCCCCGCATTTTCCTGAAAGACATCATCTTCAGGAAGGATTGGTCTTCCATCTCATGGAAGTGCACCAGAGATTATCTGGTGCTCATCATAAAAACAGCCACAAGATTGGTAGAAGCACTTACTATCAGAATCCAAACCAGCGAGGCCAAACTTAAAACGACAGTCCAGATCTCAGTTTATAAAAAGAGACTGGAAGAGATTAACAGGGAAATGAATGAAAGTAGAGAGTATATCACCCAAAACAAAATACAAAAATTGAGCAAAGATCTAAAAAAATTCTCTATTGAGAAAATGCATCCCTACGCCAGGGAAGACTACATTATACCAGATCAGAATGAAGATGATTCCACAGGAGAAACATCCAGTAATAACTCCGACTGGAGCAGTGATGATGGCTCCTACCCGAGACGAGGAAGAGGACAATACAGACGTAATCAGCGACGAAGAGGCAACAATTGGTCTACACCACGCTTTTTTGACCAATCACAACAACTATTTCAACCTTTCATACCAAATTTTCAAGGATGGATGAACCCATACCTACCAGGACCACACATGATGGGCCCCATGATGAATACACAACGCCCCCCTTTTTTAGGGAGAGGCCAGTTCAATCCATGAGGAAGAAGGAAAGGAGTAACCTGGAACGAACAGGAACGGCAAGTACATACCCGGAGTATGTCCAAAGACCAACCAGGCCCCAGCAATGCGAGTCACTGGTGACCAACCTAACAGATACGATACTCACGGAAGATCAGGAGAAGGTACTAAATAAAGGACTAGGTTTTGTCCCCACCCCAACCCTAGACATCTTCAAATTGAAATGCGAACTATCGGAATTCTGTAGAAAAATCAAACTTAAAGCCTTCTTTATGAACAAAGAGAAAGAAAACCCGACAAGTGACACCAACCTGAGACCCAAGTCGACCTTCTGTCCACCATATCATTTAGTCCCAGTGGAAGTACAAGCATTCGAGAAAGCGATTCTCAGAGAAGTAGATAACATTAAACCTTCCAACAAAACATTCAACAACATCACGAGACGCGAGAAACAAGCTATGGAAGAACTGAGCAAGAATGAAAATGTGATTGTCAAGCCAGCTGACAAAGGAGGTGGCATCGTCCTTCTTGACAAACAAGGATATGACAAACAATGTCTAGAATTACTGTCTGACCAGAAATTCTACGAGAAGATCATCGTTGACCCCACGAAAAGATTACAAAGGACCATAAACTCAATGCTAGAAGAAGCACTAACTAACCACTGGATTTCTAAACATGAGGCAGACTTCCTCAATACCAAATCCCCCAGAGTACCATACTTCTACTCTTTACCTAAGACTCATAAGAACAGAGTCCCCCCACCAGGACGACCCATCGTCTCTGGGATTGGCTCTGTACTGGAACCTCTATCCCAGTTCGCTGATCAGTTCCTCAAACCATTAGTACAACGTACACCCACTTACCTTAAAGATACAAGAGACCTCCTGAACCAACTGGAAAAGCAGGTCTATAATGAGAACACCATGTACTTAGTGGGGTTGGACGTGGAGAGTCTGTACACCAGTCTCCCACAACAGAAAACACTAGACACCTTGGAAAACATTCTTTTTTCGGAACCTTGGATCCATTCTACACCAAGACATTTCGTGTTAGAATGTTGCAAACTAGCCCTGACAGAAAATTATTTTGAGTACAATGGAACACTTTACAGACAACGCCACGGTACATCTATGGGGAGCACATTCGCTCCTAGTGTGGCGGGTCTGTATGTCAGCAATTTCGAAGAACATCACATAAGGAACCCCACCAATCCCTACTTCACACAGATAAAATTCTGGAAGCGTTACATAGATGACGTGATCATGATTTGGGAAGACAATGCAGAAACATTACTAGAATTCATAGGATGGATCAACTCTAGAGATGAATGCCTTAAATTCACTCACACATCGGATAAACGACAACTTGACTTCCTTGATGTCACGATTTATTCAGAGAACAACATCCTCCAAACAAAAACGTACCATAAACCCACGGCGAAAAACAGTTTACTATCCTACCAGAGCTTCCACCCACGCCCTCTGAGAGATAACCTACCATTCAGTCAATTCCTCAGACTAAAAAGAAACTGCAGCGATCTTGAAACTTACAAAACTCAAGCGAAAGATCTAAGGGAGAAACTTGTCAAAAGACATTACCCGATGAAAATAATCAACAAGTGCCAGAAAAGAGCACGTCACCAACCGAGAGAGAACCTCCTACAAGTTTCTACACGAACAGAACCTGAGGATCTCTTGACATGTGTTACGACTTATAACACGATATCCAACACAGTAAAAAAGATTGTCAACAGAAATTGGAGGATCCTTACCTCTGACTCTTTACAATGGCCAAAACCAAGGTTCGCTAATAAAAGAACGAGAAACCTCAAGGATTTCCTAGTACATACCAGACCAGCGCCATATACCAAAAAGGAAACTATCACAGCAGCATGGAATCTTGAACCAATCACAGGACACTATCCCTGCGGCACATGCTCAGTATGCAATACGACAAAGGTTACTAAAACCATACAACTTCTCCCCAACTTTTCTTGGGCATTACGTCAACACACCAATTGCAATACTACACATGTGATTTACATGATAACCTGCCCTTGTAATCTCAGGTACATAGGTATGACCTGCCGCAAGATAAAACAAAGAATCACGGAACACAAAAGCAATGTGAACTGCAAAAGGTTAACCACTAAAATGAGCCGACACTACGTAGAGAATAATCACAATGCCAATGACCTAAAATGGGTAGTTTTGGAGAGTCTGAAATCCGTTAATCATACTGCTGAACGCACTTTATTTGAGAAAGAACAACGCTGGATTCACCGTCTGGGCACGGATCACCAGGGCCTTAATGATGATATTCCTTGGCACACACTGGCATAATCTGTACCCTTTGAGCCCCCCCTTTTTTGAAGATCAGAAATCCTGCAGCGCTCTTTTTATGACAATTTTCATCAATAACCCCCCTTTTTTTGATATTTAGAGACCAATCTATAACTGTAAATAACCTCCTTGTTGTTCTGTCCTTTACCGGAATCTATACCAGCCTGCAGCAACAAATCATGGGCATACATTTATCTGCACACTTCACAGACAATGACCCAAATGAAGCATACACCGATCGCGAGTTTGCCAACCGTTGTGAATGCCAACCACCGCTAAGAGAATGTACATAAGGAAACTAGTCCCTCTTCTATCCTAATCCTCCTTCTGATCGCGAGATTGCCAATCACCATGAATGCCAACCACGACCAAGAGAATACACATAAAAAACCAGTCTCTCTTCCATCTTCATTCTCCTCCCGCTACATAACGGCAAGACGCCACCAGCACATCCAATCGGAGGCGCAGCGGGCAGAGGCAGAACAAGTCATCGAACGAGGAGACACCGGTAAGCGCTAATGGCGGACACTACCAGAACGCCGAAAAACACCAAGTAAGATGTTTCTAATCATCCCCCCTTTTTCTTATGCCTCCCTCTGAACCTTAGAAATACGGTTCTCTCACGCCCCCGGGCACCTCCAGAATACAGAACTGTTCTATACTTGAGGTAAATAATTGTATGGTAATCATTAACGTTATATGTTTGATTCACTTTCCAAGTATCTCCATCTCCCTTTCGGTAATCACTACAATAGGCGTTACTCTGTTTTTAGATATTGTCGAAATCCACATTAATGCCTGTCCTTCTGAGACACACATTGCCGACGATTTTCACTAATGACTTTAAGCTTATATCATAAATCTCTTGTATTCAACCTTTTTTGAGATATACTCGCCATTACGAATCAACCACAAATTTAACTAACAATCAATGATATATTTCTTCACCAATATTATTCGAACAACCAGCCGTTTGCACTTAAAAGCACACGCGCCAAGACCTACCACAATCACAATCCTTTCCTCTTCACCTAGCCGCCCCATTTTTTCGCTTGATATTCACCAAAATAGTCCAATTCTTTTTAACCTTCACTTCTTTTCAAATTAAGGTAGTAGCTCCAAATTAATTCATGGGACAGAATTTCATGATTATTTGCTCCCTCGAACTATCTAGAAAAACCACTGTTTTCTCTCTTCTAATTAGGTACAGATAAACGAACTGACCTCTCTAATCACATTAGTGGGTGACTCCCACTAGATAAGGAGCCACAATG
Source organism: Triturus cristatus (assembly GCF_964204655.1). Lineage (NCBI taxonomy): Eukaryota > Metazoa > Chordata > Amphibia > Caudata > Salamandridae > Triturus > Triturus cristatus. The sequence goes on along the minus strand of NC_140584.1, from coordinate 1,093,543,966 downwards.
CGCCCTCCTTGCATTGGTCCTGATGAAAGCCTATAGAATACGACAGTAGGCTGAAACATGTCGACCTTTTATCTTTTTAGTACGGTAGACCAGTAACTCGGTCTTCCTCCGCACTCTAATTTTCTTTTACTTTTCTCTGATCAAGATCTCCAGAATAAAATTGCTTTTGATACAATGATCCAGAGATTTTAACTCACTTGACATGGACCTTCTCACACTTCTTGAACCTTCATGTCTGGACGCTACTGTCTAACCAGATGGTCTTCCTCCGGGTGGAGGTCAGCATACACACAAAAAAAGACCCAATGATGATGCTGTACTATTACACATAAGCGGTAACCCAGTTCATGCCGCTGCCATACCTGTGTATAGTTATGAGGGTTCTTTTATGAAGGAACCAAGAACGTAAAAGACCCTGGATATACAGGACAAGTGGTCCACTCCCCATTGATTTTTTTTTCACAGCTAGGACAGCCAGGGAGAGGGACCAGTTCGGATACCTGTATATCAGCACTCCTTATGTTACTGCAGATTTGCATGGCTGAGCTAAGGAATTGTTGGTGGATACAGGTGCAATGAATATCTCTATTTCTCCTTCAAGGGTCCCCAGGGCAGCTCTGTCTGGCCATAATAACGTTTCGGTAGGATTTTCTGGTGTACCGGTTGTGAGCCCCATTTCCAAACCTCTTACACGAACTGTAGGCACTTTTACTGTAGATTCACCATTTTTGTTGACATCTCATTGCAGAGAAAATCTGATGGGCTTAGATTTACTTAAGAAGTTGCATGCAGCCATTTATTGTTACCCGGCAGGTGTTTACATGATGATAGGTCCGAATGGGGTCAGCACTAAGCAGTGTCTGTCCAAAGATGCGCCCCTCTCTGTTGAGTTCAGGCATGTGCCGCCCGCATTGTGGGCAACAGGTGACACAGATGTAGGACTATTGCAGATCCCCCCAGTTTCCATAAAAGACTTGAAGACAATGCCATTTTGCCTTGTATTCCCCAGTACAAAATAACGCAAGCAGGGGAGCGAGCTTTGTTGCAGATTATACAGGACCTGATTAAGTCAGGAGTTGTTAAAGAGACTACTGCTAATGTATGTAATAGCCCTATCCTTCCCATTCTTAACAGGGCGCCTTTGGGTTCCTCTGATATTCATCCATATGTTTGTCGTTTTTAACTGACTTGTGCAAAATTGCAGTTCCTTCAGCTCCTGGTGGTCCCTGACATCATTGCCCTTTTGACGATGATTCCTCCTACTGCTAAATTCTTCTCGGTCATTGATCCAAAAAAATGCCTTCTTCAGTATTCCGATTGATCCAAATAGGAGGTATTTGTTCGGTTTTACCCTAGATGACAGAAGCTTTAGATTCTATCGAACTCCTCAGGGCTATACTGAGTTCCCTAGAATTATAGTCAAGCTTTTAAGGCCCAACTGGACTCTCTTGTGCTTCCCTCAGGTAATGTATTGCTGCAATATGTAGATGACGTCCTCATTGCTTCAGACACTGAAAAGGGTTGCAAAGACAGTACGGTTAAATTGTTATTGCATTTGGCACATCATGGTCATAAAGTGTCCCTTTCCAAATTTCAATATTGTCGACACAAGATCACCTACTGTCACAGGAGGGTCGGAGATTGACCCCTGAGCGCACCAGTACCATTGTTAAAATACCTATCCCTCAAACTAATAGGGATGTGCGCGTTTTTATTGGCATTACTACTTGTCGTCAATGGATCCCTAATTATGTGTTACTAGCAAAACCTCTGCCGCACTAACCACTAAAGATGTGCATGAACCCTTGCCTTGGACGCCTGAATGTCAGCAGTCTTTTGAGCGATTAAAAGTTGCGCTTTGCTCTGGGCCTGTACTCAGTACGCCTGAGTATGTAAAGCCAATCGTGCTGTACGTACATGAGACAGCTGGTTGTGCGCTTTCTGTTTTAACACAGGCCTTTGGAGATAAGCATCGGCCGTGTGCTTATTTTTCTGCTCTTCTTGACCCGGACGCAAGAGCCCTCCTGAGCTGTCCAAGAGCGGTCGTGGCAATGGCCGTCTCTATAATGCAATCAGCTGGTACCCCATGCTGTGGATACACTCTTGAATAAGACAAAGACATAGTACCTCACCAGTGCACATCTAAAAGGTTATGAACTAACTCTCTATGCACCATGTCACTATTAAAAGATGTGCCACCCTGAACCGAGCCATGTTACTACCCCTCCCTTCTGAGAGTGAGGAAATTGACATACATGATTGCATTTTTTGGACTGAGGAAGAGACAATTGAACTGGTAGACTTGACTGATGTTCCCTTATCTGGCCCTTAAGGGGAACTATATGTCGATGGCGCTTGTTTCAAATTACCAGATGGGACCACACCCGCCGCATACGCAATTACAACACTGCGCATGGTAGTTCAAACATCACGTGTTCCCCATCAGTCGGCCCAAGCTGCAGAACTTGTTGCCCTTATTCGAGCCTGTGAATTGAGTGAGCCACTGATGGAATAGGTGACTCTGAATGGGAGCAAGTCCCACGGTTTGTCCCCTTTTCGGATGCTAAGCTCACGTGGACCCAAACCGAGGCTGAGAATAATGAGGTACTAAACGCAGCAGTGCCCCCGGAGATTCAGGCGATTCAAAGGGTCTCTCTCCACTGGCCCTCTGTGTCGGAGTCCCTTTTTACTGATCCTTCTGTGCCTGAAGTAGCTAGGTATAATTTGCGCCCCTGACGGAGGAACAGTGCACCAAAGGAGAAGGCAGATTAGCAGGGATGGACTGCGCAAGTTAGGGTGTACTTTGTCTTTAGTTTAGTACCAACGGTAGTTAGGGAGAGGCGAGATTGGTTCATTGTTCAGACATTGGACAGGATAGATTGAACGTGCTCCCCTGGAGGGGGGTACATTATCCTGTGCGACGTGAGATTTATTCAAGAGCTAGGATTGAACAGCTCCACCGCCGGTGCTCAAGAGCGCCAACGTAGATGAACAATAGGAGTCTACCAGTGAGGCTCAGGCAGACACTGGGAAAACTTGCCTCCCCTTTTTATCATCAGTTCCATTGTACCTCCGTCCCCTACTCTACAATGTACCCGTTTGGTCCAGAGCGGAGTTGGTCCACGAAAAGCAAAATAGTTTTTGCATCTATAGTTGTTATTCCACTAATAATTGTGTTCGGGATATCCTACTTCCTAGATGAGAAGTATCCTGTGCATTCCCTGGTTGGTACAACACCTGTCCTCCCTGAACACGTTTATCACTTTTGCTCCCCACTAAGGAGAACACTGCAAGACTTACACCGATAATGTTTTTATACAAATGCTGCATCAAGCTCACAATGTATCTAACACGACGAATTATTAAGTGTGCGGGTTGCTCCCCTCAGTTACTCATAAGACAGATAATTTATTCTCTATGCCTTTGTCACCACACCTTGGAAATTGTAAAGGCTGGTTCGAATTGCTTGTAATGGTATACCACCACTCCAGTCAGGTCATGACCCCTGCGGATTCCAACACTGTGACTGATTATATACGTTTCCATCATGGGTTTACTCCAATAGGTAAGGCGGGACTAAACATCTCTGGTACTCTGTCCCCGGACACCTGCATGCTCAATATGACAAGGTGAAGAATAGCACATGGCTTCAGATGGAAATGTCTAGGGATAAGCCAGTTCCAGTGTCTGTGGTCAGCTTCACAGCTGCTCTCTGTGTTCCGGGACGGGGGAGGTAAAGGTGGGGGACCGCAAATATAATTTTACATTCTCACTTAGTACAATTAATAGCCCACCTTTGGTTTCGCCCCCTAATGTCTACTTCGTTTGTGGATACCAAGCTTACGTCTGGCTTCCTTGGGGATAGTCTGCCAGGTGTACGCTCTCTTTTTCTTCCCCCGTGTATGTCGCTCCGCCCAATTACCATAAAGGTCATTGGTTACAGCACAGAGTGAACACTTGTCCCGAGTGAGAAGAGTTACTGACACTAAAAATATAGATCAAACGGATACCACTGTGCAACAGCTGAGAAGGCCATGAAGAGTAGTGTACCTTTTTTGGGCCCCATGTCAAATCGCCTTAACATTCGTCGGCTCACCAGAGTTGTAGAAGAGGTCATTAATACAACAGCAGGAATTCTGACCAATATCACTGCTGAGCTCCCAGCTACGAGCCTCATTACTTTACAAAAGCGGATGGTGTTAGACGTCATCCTTGCTGATAGGGGGAAGAGCCTGCCGATTTATCGGCAGCAGCTGCTGCGTATACATACCTTACCATGCCCCCAATGTATATGCTGCCATACAGAAATTACACAGACTCTAATCTGACATTCACCCGGAGAATGGTATTTGGACCCTGTCTGGGTGGTTCTAGGGTCTGTTTACGTCCTGGGGTTGGAAGATCCTTGCTTTCCTAGCCATAGTCGCTGGCATTTTCCTCACCTGTTGCATTTGTATATAACGTCTCCCAGCCTGTTGGTTCCATTGTATTACCCTTCTTACCCCATAGCAGAAGATGTCCATCCATGATACCAATGCTGTAATTATGACTCAAAAGGAGATTGACAGTTTTATGCAGATAGATGAGGGTGTATTTGAGGACTCATCTTCCCTTGATGCCGAATACAGGGATTTTTCAGAATTTTGAAAATTGTTATATACATATACTGTGCTACATTCTATATTCTCTTAGTAAAATGGTTAGCTTATGCTAAAAAAAGGGTCTGTTGGAACAGAAATGCTTTTAGTCGAATTCTCTGTGCATTGTACGATTTAAGTTAGCATTTGCTGCACCATTTTGTATTCAGCCGCCATTTTGAGTTATGATCGAAACTAACTTCTGTCTTGTTCTGTCTGCCTCAGCAATAACAGCTTTCATAATTGTTTTAAAATTATTTCTTCAAGGTTGAGATTTGCTGTACTAATGAATAGACTGCTCCCACTCTTAGAGCGGCAGGCAGAGTAACCTCGACGCTGAGATAACTTGTACCCGGTCCAAGGATTGCAGCTCATCCTTCTGTATCTCCTTTGTTCATTAGCTACCAACTGGAAAATTCAAGTCTGGGCGTGTCTCTAGTGAGTCTGAAGATGTACATTATGTGTTACTATGTTGGTAAAAGTCAGTCCCTCTTCAGCAATCCAAGGAGGCTGGTCAGACCAGACTCCACTTGAGTGTATCACTAATATATACCTTTGGTTTGTATTCTCTATCTGACCGACTCTTCATTTGTATGGAAGGATGAGAGGTGGTACCGAGTGACCCTAAACGGGCCACTTCCTTCAACTGCAAGGTGCCTAGCGCCTTCGCTGTATCCGTATCTTTCTTTATCACTTGTAGCGCTTTGTCAATGTGTCAGCCCCTCCCCCAAGATCCTTTCCCCTTCCTTAAGAATTTTCCTTGCTTCTGCCCTTGAGTCCTCAGTCAACAGATCAATGAATGGCGAAATGTCCGACCACATTTGGCGATCGTATCTACCTAGAATGGCAAGGGAATTCACCACTCTAACCGTGGTTGCTGTCATAGTAGAGAATTTCTTGCCAATGGAGTCAAGACGTCACCCATCTCTGTCAGGAGGGTCAGAACGGATTTCTGGCATGACATTGAGCCACCTGGGAAATCACAGAATCTGGTTTTGGTTGCCCTAAAAGGCAGGCAGGCGAGTTGTCAGGCGCCTTATATTTCCTTTCCAACTTAGGTAAGACTGCTGTAATTGAAGCCAGTGTTCGCATTACCTTCAGGCCTTCCTCCCATATAAAATCGATTATTGGGATTGAATAACCAGTCTCTTAGTTTGTTCCTTAAAATCGAATAGGAAACAATCAGCTTATTTGGAGACCATGCGAAGCTGAAATCTTTGTTGTCTTTCCATAAGGGTATGAAAACCTCCTACGTCTTCAGGTGGAGAATCGACCGGAGGTGGGGTTAAAGGGGACGGCGTCTATCTGATAATCGTCTCATTCGTTAGGCAGCGATACCTCATCCAGTTCTCATTCCTCTCTTTCATCATCAGTAGTGTGATGCTCTTGACCCTGGGGTTGCGGTGCTGCAGGCGGTGAAGAAAAACGAGGAGATCTTAATATCAAAGACGGTTGAGCAATCTGAGTTTGGGGGACTGAGGTAGCCGGTTCTGATGAAGCGAATCTGCGGTAGTAATCTTCCACCATGTGCTGCAGATTTGATACTAGGGAAACAGGCATTTGAATAATTTGTTCCCTCTGTCTACCCTGGTTGGGGTCCGGAGAGTAGTAAGCATACTCATCATCATCCTCCTGGCATTTTATCTGAAGGGCTGTGAGCCACACCAAACATGCCATCTTCATCCGAATCCTCTTCCTCATCATCCCCATAGTAAAAAATGTCATCTGGAGGACTGGAAGAAACCTTACTAGGAGTGCGGATAGGCAGAATTATTTCTTGTGAAGCTCTTCGTTTGGGCTGGGAAACTGTAGATGAGAAAACAGTGTCCTTGGGAGCTTGCACCTTCATCGACGTAGAATCAGATCTATTATCCTGAGTCGACAGAGTAAACAACGACTATGTCAAGCAAACCGTCGATGAGGCTGTCGACAACGGTGTCTTAGTCGACGTTTCTTCCGTCGACACCCTTAACTTCAATGAAGTTCGTCGATGCAAGGCCGTGGACTTACACTTTGGATACGTCAATGGAGTCACCGTAGACGAGACTGCCGTCGACAAGAGATTTGAGCCGCTGACAACCGTAGCGGTGATGACATATACGCCAATGACTCTTTCAGTGATAGTCCTTTTTCCGTCGTCGTTCTCATGGACTATGCTGTCGTTGATGCTAAAGGCCTCACCTTTACTGAAACTATGGTCGATGGAGAAGTAGACAAGGATAGTATGAGCTTAGTTTGAGGCGTAAGCCATAATACAGGTACTTTCTGAGCCAACGACAGCCAAAACAAGTGCATGGAATTCCATGCCAAGAGCTCCAAGCAAACGGGTGGAAACCCAGCAAAAAGAAGAACCCAGTTCTACACATCACCCTGCTTCAACAACAATCGAAATGGATTACTGGCCAGTACCACAACAAACAAGCACACTGCAGCAAGAGCCTCAGGCTATAATTTTTCACCCCCTGTATACCCCCAAGGGTCATCATGACACTCTAAACAGAGTAACATCATAAGATTAATGAAGCAATTCCAAGTCCTACGGAACTGTGCTCAACGGGCCTACTCTCCATAGAGTTTAACACAGCAAACTCATTAAGGTCAGAGGCCACAAAGGCAACGTGGAAATCAGGTAAAATAGCAGAGAAAATCCTAGCTGAACAGGCGACCTGTCAAGATTGGGGAATCGATATCTCAGCCTTCAAAAAAACATAGGGTATCCATCTCCCTTATTACCGTGAAACTCCAGCATGGTACCAACACTGCATCAAGCACATACAAGCTCCATGCTTAGAGGGGCTCTGGGGCGACCCCCACAAAAAAATGCCAGTGGATTACCAGACTCACAAGAAAGATTAGGGATAGCATCAGCCTCCCAGAGCCAATCAGCACATAAAGATCTAATTATTCGAACTTCAACCATACGTGCAGAGGACTGCTGACGCTTCTCACAGGAGGAGGGCAGAGGCAGAGCAAAGGCGATGCCATTTCGAGTCTGCTCATGGAATATCAATGGATTATCAACAAAAAGAGAGGATCCGGATTTCTGGGGATATGTCAACGTCTTTGACATCATGCTGCAAGAAACCTGGCTCACAGACCCACAGCACCTTCAGGGGTTCATGTGCGTTGTCACACCGGCCACAAGGGGTGGCAAATGTGGTCATCGGTCTGGAGGGCTTGCCACCTACGTGTCCACGATAAGTAAACCATCAGCGGTACTCCTGGACTCAGCCTCAGCAACAACTTTAGTAGTAAGAATCACCATCTTCCTCCAGGGTGAAGAAACAGAGGTGGTCTTAATTAATACGTACATTCATCCCAAACGAAAAGTGAAGGACTCAAAAAAACTTACGGACTTAGTGACAAAATAAGCAACAGAGACGAAAACTGCAATGATTGTCTTGTCAGGAGACGTAAACTAAAATCTCTATGGCACTTCAGAGGGAGAGGAGGTTCGCATACATACAAACAGAAATTTACAACATTCCCACGCAATGCGCACTAACTCATGGACAGAAGAATTCTAAGAAAAGCTGCCTCTTGACCGAACATCTACCTCTCCGAGCGCTGAACAGCAGATTCACTGGTGATTCACCTCCTGTTGATTCCTACTACTATGCAACAACAAGTTACGTATTGGACTATACGTTTGTAAGCCTTCCATACATCCAGGGGTTCAGAATGGGGGACAAGGGGAGAGTGACCACTGCCCACAAGAACTGCAGTTAATAACCTCAGCATGTAGCTCTATTATGCAAGATCTAACCCTGGGGTCCACACATACCTCCAATTTAAGAAGGATCAAATGTACTGTAAACAACACTGATCCTCAGGCAGAAGCTGCAATTGAACTTTTTAATTCTCTTGCGACAGGCTCAATGGATCAAACAGCCCAATGGGGACAATTCACAGCGACATTATTAGACCGTTATGCCGCCACTCCAACCAAAAAAAAGCCACTCTCAGGCCATGCGTCAGAAATATAGTATTCCGAAAGGCCAAAGAGATCCTCTTAAAACCCTTAAAAAAGCATTACACCGTAAAACGCGCAGACTGAGAAGATCCCCAGGAGAGGTTAGCATACGCTCACTCGTAAGGGACCAAAGGATATCACTCAAAAAACTGAAATGGAACACCACCAAACACAAAGAAAACGCTACTTGGGAAAAACTATTACATGATCTAACCCGCAATGACAGCGCTGGCTTTTGGGAAACTGTGAATGGGATAATGCACCCCCACCATTAAGGCATTTCCTCACATATCTCGGAAGATAGCTGGGTGGAACTCATTAGCAAGCATTTTAATAACCAAATGGGAGATGCTGGAACAGAAGATCCGAATCAGTGGCAACCAGAAGAACACTGCGGAGCGCACGACACAGAGACCTGGGAGACAAATTTGTCAATGACAGAATTTACATCCTCCTGTGCAGCTGGTAGCCCATCGCCGCTTTTAATAAAAAAGCAGATTGCAAAAGGAAGGAGAGAAGGGGCACCAGGACCAGACGGCATCCCTCCTGCGCGGTTTAAAGCCATGTCGGAGGCCTGGGCTGGCATCCTGCAACCTCTTTTATTTTTTTAGAAGTTTTTTTTAGAAGTCAGGCTCCTGAACAGATTACCGGAATCATGGAAGGGTTCGACAATTGTGCCAATCTATAAAAAAGGAGACAAGGCAGAGCCAAGCAACTAACGGCTAGTAGCCTTGATAGATAATGAAGCAAAATACTTTGCAGGCACAATTTTAGAGGAACTTACAACCTGGGCAGAGGCAAACGAAATAATACAGCTAAATCAAACTGGCTTTCGCAAAATGGCGGGCACATCAACTAGTATTCTCGCAATCTCCCTACTGATAGACGCAGCAAAAACATCAAACCTTCCCTTACACTTATGTTTTATCGATTTCAGTGCAGCATTAGATAATGTGGAGAGGGGCAGACTGTGGGGGAAGTTGGCGCGCTGGGGAATTCCACAGTCCATTTTAAACACCCTGTCTCGTCTCCACACAGACACCTGGGTGCAGGTGAAACAAAGGGGCGGAACTCACCTCTCCTATAAAGTACCCACAACCTATGGCCTGAAACTGGGCAGCATGCATGCTCCCACCCTGTTCAATCTATTCATGGCCGACCTCCTAAATGCACTCAACGCCTGCAATTCACATTCCCCGAAGCTAGGTGGAAAAACATTGACCAATCTTATGTATGCAGACGACGTAGTTCTGCTCAGCGACACTTATGTAGGTCTCCAACACCTACTAACGGAAATGCAGAACTATGCTACAGAAAAAAACTTAAAAATCAATCTTTGCAAGACTCGGTCAATGACAATAAACAACAAAAGAAATCGGCAGAGGAACTGGTTTCTGAATGACAATCTAACTTGAATCATCGCAGGATTATAAATACCTAGGAGTCATAATTGACAAGGAGGGAGCTTTCAAATGTCAAAAAGAGGAAATAAGAAGGAGAGGGCTGGCTATAGCACTTTCAATGAAAAATCTGGCTAACAAACTGATGGGGCCGACACTGAGCCCGCTGCTGAAGGTAGCTCAGGCCAAACTACTCCCGACGATCACCTATGGTAGTGAAGCATTACGGGGGAGGGACGCCAAGATACTAGATAGTAGGCTGATAAAAGCCTATAGGATCATATTTTGCCTCCCGCATTACACTTCACTGGCTCAAATAAGGTTGGAGTTCGGCCTTTAACACCAATCCCTGGCCAGGCACAGGTCTTATGTTATCTGTTGGCACAAAATCAGAAACGTGATTCCAAATACGTTGAACCAACTGCATGGCACGAAATTAAGCACAGGGACACTTGCCAAGCCGGGAGATATCTTCAGACATCTCTGGAAAGTACCAAGCTCATGATTCTCTGGAACACTGTAATGGAGATGCTTAAGCCATGTGGCGTTTTCCTAGATGTGTTCATCAGGAGCATGGAGGCTATAGCTCTCCTCTATTGAGCTATTCTGCTGGTGAAGATTAAATCATTAACCACAATACCATTTTTAGCACTATAGTAGCCATCAGATATGAGCATGTCAGAGTTCCATTTGAGTAGTTTATGTATGAAGTTCTTGGCTGCGCTTTTGGATAAGTTAAGGGTGTAAATAATATTGAAAGCATTTTGGCCCGGCTGTGACTACAGGATGCACAAGTAGATAAGTGGTGGTTATCGGTAGACCAGTAGAATGGATAAAGTAGACCTCTTTGTTAAAGATGAATCTACTGTGAGCATACCAAGCTGCTAAAAAAAAAATGTCTAATGTAAAAGCAGTAGAGAGCAAATGCGAGAGCAGGGGCGGCTCTAGGCTCATGGTGGCCCTGTGCAGGGAGCGTAGGTAGGGGGCCCCGGAAGAGGGGGTCCAGGCTGGGCAGAAGCCGGAGGCCGCCAAATCCCTGCCAGGGGCCGCCACGAATATGTATTGTATCCGATTCCTCGTGGCCAGGCGGCCCCTGGGGTTTGGCGGTCCTGTGCAGGTGCACAGCTTGCACATGCCTAAGGCCGCCCTTGGCGAGAGTCCAGTCAGTGGAGAAGTATCGGAAGGGAGGATCTTGCTCTATAAATGATTATGCTCTAAATGCAACAAAATAATTATATGCTTGTTATATTTATGCCATATTGTGTATAACAATTGAGAATAATGACTCACTAGGGCTAGCAATGACCTACAGTTTGATTACGGTAGGCCCAGTAACCATTGACAGATGGCCGTCCCATTAGACCTACAGTCGTGTGTGTGCGCCTCAAAATCCTTCTTTAGTTGCCGTGTAGTGAGCTACAAACCAGCCTTGAATCATGATTCATGAGACAGGGCTGCCATTTTATGGTTGGGGCCTACATGTAGGTTAAGGGAAGACCCCAACCCCCACCCCAATGGAAATAAGGGGAGACCCCAAATTGGAGGTTCTTGCAAGCCCAGCAAGACGCCAACAGGCATAGTGCAACATTAGGCACATTGGGCATATCCACAGGAATAATAGAACCTGAAGCACAATGGGCGCACCCAGATCAGAGCAAACAACTTGGGCGAAGCGAAAGAACAAATAAAGGCATGGGTCCCAGGTTGTGGTGGGCATAGCAGAAACAAGCCAGGAGGCAGGTCAACAGACCAAGCGGGAGGGCTTCCAAAAGTCTACAGTCAACACCCAAGCCCCACAACTCAGCGCACAAGACGCTAGGACCTGGAGCCACCTGCACAGACCAGCAGACACCATGAGTTTCCAACCTACAGGCCAAGAATCATGAATGCCACAGGCACCCAAGAGGACGTGAGCTGCTTGTGAAGAGAAGGCAGTAACAGACGTGCAATCGAGAAAGTCTGGAGTGCCGCTGTAAGAGCTCATCCCACGGTGTGTGCAGAGGGGCTTGGGGTGGCAGAAAACCCTCAACAGAGAGTGTCGCACTACTGCAAGGCCCAAGCCTTATTAAAATACCTAATACTTGCTAGTCATCAACAAATGGCTATACGGTCCAAAACAAAATAAATCCTACTTGATTGAACAGGGGACATTGGGGAACTGACCACCCCCCCACTACGTTCATGGAAGACATCTCACCCAGAATACTGCCTGCCATGAAGCTGGTCCTAAATCTACGGCATAAGTCACTCTGTGCAATAGAGTGGTATGGGAAAATAATTGGGGAAATGCCTCTTTCGGGTTGTGATTCATCTGAAACAGGTTAGCTCTCTTCAAGGCTTCTCTGGTTGGGATATGATCAGTATTTCTCAGCTGATGTACTCTCTCAATCTCACATTTGATCTTATTCAGATCTGCAGCAACACATGGACTTCCACAAATCACATTTTTTCCCTGTTTTCTTCAATTGAGACATGCCATCACTAAAACACTGTGGTGACAATGCAGATTTTAGCCAACTAGAAGCTAAATCTACTAAGGAAGCCCTTGGGGGTATGAGGGTGTTCTGATTGTAGAGGCCCTTTGTAATCAACTGTCCTAATCCCTTTCCCACCTTGAAGGAGGAGTGATAGATTGATGTTTAGAGCCTATCTAATAAGGATTACTGGTATGCCCTTATGTCCCCCACAGTAAGACTACTATGCCTGTGAAAAATTGTGGAAAATGGGTAGAAACTCATCTCCTACCATAATGCTTAGTGTGTCACTCTGAGGAAGGCATCTTTCTTTACACAACTGGGACCTGTTAAGTCATTCTGAGGAAAGGTACTTGTTTACTCTTCAATGTGTGCTTGGTTGGCCTGTTCCTGACCTCTCCTAAACTAGCTTAGCTGCACATGACAGAAGATCAGAAGGTGAAGCGCTATCTGAAAGTTCTAGTACACATTGAACTGATTCTGGCTCAGCAGTGAGGACCCTAATGCACTATTACCTTGTGTGGCTGGCTCTGTGGAATGAATACATATTCCATTAGAAAACTAATAGAGAGCATGTACTTGCCACTCGCAAAAACACAGACATGGGAGTCATGACAGGAGAAATTTAATCCAGAAAAAACTTAAGTTGGGTTGGCAGCCTCAGTGATGGAGGGGTGGACCCATTCAATGACCCATGACCATTGCAATTATTCCTTGAAAGGAATGCTCCTACTATTCAGAAAACTCGCACATGTTATAACGTTGCCTAATTTATTGTCTGCAAACACAAGAGATCAGGGACAGAGCGCTGAAACTTTTCAAACACTTACCCCCAGCAACAGATTTGGGTTGAATCCATCATCGTTCTTTAGCTCACTTCGCCAGCCCAGGTCAGATCCAGCCATATGCAAATCAGTCTTGACCCTGTTCCTAATGAGAACAGTCCAGCCAGAACTGCCAAGCTAGGTCTTATCTGGACCGGAAACAACATCCTAGGACTGGTTTCAGGGTAACACCCCTCATCAGCCAGGCTAGCTTAAATCCAGTGGCAAAGTGAGCAAGGGACAAACATTTGGGCATTACCCGCCAACTTAGGGCGAACAAAGCAAACACACGGAGATAATGGACGGGGTGCTGAAACATTGACACTCAACCCCAGTCACTATCAGATCTGAGTTGGATCCATCTTCGTTCTTTAGCCCACTTCGCCAGCCCAGGTCAGATCCAGCCATATGCAAATCAGTCTTGACGCTGTTCCTCATGAGAACAGGCCGGCCTGAACTGCCAAGCTAGGTCTTATCTGGACCGGAAACAACATCCTAGGACTGGTTTCAGGGTAACACCCCTCATCAGCCAGGCTAGCTTAAATCCAGTGGCAAAGTGAGGAAGGGACACACATTTGGGCATTACCCGCCAACTTAGGGCTAACAAAGCAAACACACGGAGATAATGGACGGGGTGCTGAAACATTTCCGACACTCAACCCCAGTCACTATCAGATCTGAGTTGAATCCATCTTCGTTCTTTAGCCCGCTTCGCCACCCAGTTCAGACCCAGCCATATGCAAATCCATCTTCACGCTGTTCCTCATGAGAACAGGCCGGCCTGAACTGCCAAGCCAGGTCTTCACTGGACCAAAAACAAGCATCCTGGGACTGGTTTCGGGGTAACACCTCTCATCAGCCAGGCAAACTTGAATCCAGTGGGAAAGTCAGCAGATCTAATAGTGATCGGGGGTGAGTGTCTAAAATGTTTCAGCACTCCGTCCACCATCTCCTTGTATTGGCTTGAATATATGGTCTGATCACTGTTCTGTTTCGTTTATGCCAAATGGCAACAACATTCTTTATTTTAAAAAACAGACCAGACTAGGAGCTTGGTCTAAATTTTAGAACTAGGGTTTTGGTTATGATGGAAACCTGCTTTGAATAAAGCTCTAAGGGTCATAAGCTTTGTATTCAAGCAGCAATTTAATCAGGGGAATATGGTTTTTAAAGTGTAAAGTGTGTCTGGCATGGTTAGGTACCTGTGGAAAAGCAATATAATTATATGCATTTACAATTTAGGAGGTTGGGAGAAGCTTTAAGAAATAAAACATAATACATGTCCTTTTTTTTTCAATGTCACATTTAATGTTTTTACCATCATACTGTACTTCATATCTACATTGTACAAGGTTTTAGCAAGTGTGCCACATAACTTGACCAAATTCAGATATTTCCTTTCTCGTCATGTGTACACCTACACTTTTTAACAAACGCTTCTCATCCCATTTACATGAAATGCATCTGTTGCTTTTTATTCTTATGACTCACATAATAATAAAAAACACCACAAAACAAAGTTACATCTGTTTTTGGAATTCAAATGTTTCTCTTTCACAGCGACATAATTACTTCATTGAAGTTAAAACGTTCCATTCTGATTCCCACCAACTTTTCACAAGCAATCAATTATTTCAGTCTCATTAGTTCAGAAAGAAATACTTTTCTTAAAACTGATAATTTAAGATAACTTTCAGTAGTTAATTAGCCATTATAAATACCATTTCTGCCCAACACTAATATTTGAAATCGTATTTTTCCCTATTTTTCTTCGAGCACAATCTATTTTGGGCTTCTTTGCCAGGTGAAAAACGGTCTTCAATGTTCATATCTTCTTTATTTAAATATAAAAGTTGGAAAGGGACATTCAAGTTTCCAGTCTCCACACTGAACTTAAAAATATATTAATTATCAAGTGGAGTTAAACAAACCAAATTGTACACTCCAGGAGGTAGAGGCCTTCAGCTTGTACTTATATACATATGCACATATAAATTCAGCGTTTCAATAAAAATAGATCAAACAATAGCAAATTCTAAATGACAGTGACACGAACAGATGTCCAGCCTAAATCTCTTCTCATAAACACAATAAACATAGTCCTCTATGTGCTGTTGCGTGTTTATGCTCTAAAACCATCCAGTGGAGGGAAGAACAAAAATGTTCCCACATCGACACGTGCATGCTATTTTAGCTCTGCACGTTAATAATGCTCAGAGGTGAAGCAGTTTTTTTTAAACTAGCTCATCAATGAAATTATTTACAGCGAAAAAAAGGGAAGCATGCCTAGGGGCTCTTAATGTAAGATAGACGTAGAGTGAACGGGACCTAATAAAAATATATTAAATATATATATACACATATTTGTATACATATATACACATGATAAAATTATAGTTAGCAAATTAACAGCAATTCCATCTCCTCGAGAAACAAGGTGACATGAACCTTTTGCTTTCTTAACATACATTACCAGTGCAACTCAATTAAAACACTAATTTATTGAACTGATTTGCAATGTTAAGATGCTCATACACCGGTCTGATTTCTAGTGAAGGATGTGACTGCGTCTGGGATTGTTTTCCTTTTCGGGGCTTATTCCCGATCTTCTTGATAAAATATCTACATTATGGCTGTGTATCAAAAGGGTCTTGATTTTTGTACAATAGCAATTTAATATTTAAGAAAATACAGGGCCATACTTGAAAAACATCCTATCCATCCCCTGCACCACCTAACGGGTTCAATTCTCTATCTGTTCTGAGCCAAACAATTTCACAATATTTTGTAAAGCATTTGCAACTCTGGGAAAATACTTCTTCTAAAAGCACAACCATTTCACAAGATTAAAGGTTTCTAAAACAAATTTGCCCCCAAGCATTATTCATCGTACACAAGCAGTGGCTGTTAAAACTTCATTCATTAGTAAAATTACAGTGCACTCATGATTAACCTCAATAACTGCAAACTCTAGACTCCAGTGAAAAGCTACAATACATGTCCAGTAGTATGTATCTTCTGTTTTTACTCCCAGACCAGAGGAGATGGTGGCATTTCAGAGGGCTGAGCCACCGTAGAACTAGGAAACCAAAGAAAAGACCAGAAACAGGTTAATAAAAATCACAGGAGAAATGCCACTTTGAGATATTTTTAATTTCTCACTAGTCTCAATTTATAGTGCTTACATTACGTACCAAGTCTAAGAAAACTATCATAAATGTAGATGTCTTTGCATTATGCACTGCACAGTTAACACCTCGTCATAATTCATACTTTTAGAGAGTAAATGTTCACACTCACAAATATTAGATGCCTAAATCTCCTCATTATATATATATATCTATATATATATTTTGGACAACCTGTTTTCAGTTCAAATCTCAGGATACAATACAAGCCCATCAAATGGAAAATAGCCCCTAGCAAGTGCCTGTATTTCCAGAACGAAAATAATTAAACATAGGTAATTAAATTAAAAAGGTCTTTACATTTTCTTTTTTTATACAACACATTTTATTGGTTTATGAATAACCAAAAGGAATAAGATAAAAGGCAATGCTTCATGATACTTTAGCATACTGTTTGGTTCATGAGGTCTCAATTCTCACCTCCCCCTAAGCCTCTTCCCATTCTACATCTGTCTCACCCCGGCTTATCACACACCTTCTCATTCCCAAAAGTGCGATTTTTTTGTCTCCGAGGAGCAAACAGTTTGTTGGAGGGGCTAAACTGCAATGTATCTATAATGAGTGGATTGACTCCAAAACTGCTGTTTTTGTAGAGATCTTAGGGCCACAAGGAGTGGTCTGTGGTAATCGTGTCTTTTCTTTTTATGTTTATTTAAGAATGTATAATTTTCTATGTCTTTAGAATCTATCCATGTCATGTAGAATTGTTTGGTGTAACTTTAGAATTTATTGATGTAAGAGTTTGGGTTTGAATTGGGGCAGAAGCGGTTGGAGTTTGCTAGAGCTGGTCGCTTTTGCACCAGTGGGACCTTTTATGGCACTCAATAAATATTTGTTTTATACTTAATGCTGACTCCATCGCTTCTTTACATGGTCCTTCATCTTTCTTCCAGGTAAGGGTCAGGGAACTGTAAGAGTTACTATCAAGGTCAATGGTAATATGTAACAAAGTCATTTTGGGGTCACCAGGAAGTGACCAACCTAGTCCAATCCCTATGTTGAGATCACTCTCTCCCAAACTGTAGCTATTCCTGTACAACTCAGAGTGTAAAAGGCCACCCCTGGAAGATAAACATCTAAGGCACATAGGTGAAGCCACTAATCCCATTCTCCATACTCGATATCGAGCAAGCTATGTTTGGTGCAGACAGATGAACTAGAAGAGCCTGAATTGTGAGGCAATATCAGATTCTGGGGGAAGAAGCCCACACCTTCCGCCAGCCATCATCAGTGAGTGGACCCAGATTGCACTTCTATGCATCCCATAGTCAGGGGAAAGAGTCAGAAGAATTGTTTGCCAATGCCTATAAACTTGCGAGACCATATGCTTCTTAAGTTCTTCCATCAGAAGCTTGGCCTTCAATGGCCTAAAACCAGGAAGGTCCTCCAACCTCCCTGTGAATTACCCCAGAGAGTTGCTATTGTTAATGCCCTACTTAAGATGCTAAAACAATTTGTCTTTGTAACAGAAGGCAGTAGCAAGTAATTTTGTAAGTGGTGGTATTTAGCACCACCCAGTTAGATAGCCATAGAGTCTCAAGAATGGTTAGTGATCAGTCAGTGCAGATCACTAACCTATGTGTAATGTGTATGTTTACTTTCAACGTCGCTACAATGTCATAGTGTTGTTGTTTCCATGACACAGCATTCTGGTGGGTTTCAGGATTCCACTGTTGAGGAATCTGACCTGCAGTTCCTGTCTGGATGGCAGGCGACTTCTTAAGCTCCTCATAACACTCGATTCGTGAGCTTGTTTGTGCTCTGTATGGATTCTACTAATAAATATTTTATGAAGTACCACTTCTATGCCTTTTGTTGTCTGCATTACAACATTATTTGGCGACGAGAATTATTGTTTTCGTTGAACTAGCCTAAGGAAGGAATTCTTTACCGGTTACCACACCTTTGGATCCTCTTCTGTCACCTGGCACACCGTGGTAAACCCACATCCCAGAAAGATAAGGTATGTTTTATTTGCCTTCACATTCAAGTTAAGTCATTACTTAATAGACTGGAAGTTGTTACCCATCTCAAGCGCTGTGTTCAAAGCCTGTACCGGGCCTTCTGTGTGTGTGCCATTTCTGCCTGTGTGCGTCAGCACTGTTTCGCTTCACACCAGTGCATGCTGGGACACACAAGCAATGACACGCAAGTCCAGAGCGAAATCTACATTAGAAGGAGTCGCACCCTGCACTGTATATTTTAATGGCAAGGATCTTCATGCAAGGAGCGCTGCAAGACAAATAAGAGACTTTATCGGTGTCTCCTTTAATTCTACATATTTTGAAGAAATTGTCTTGCACCTTATGTTACGGCTTCAAAACAGAAGTTTCAACTTTAACTCAGCCCATTGTTACAGAATCCGGGTAAACAGAGTATTAAAGGGCAACATCAGTTCAGAGCTTTTAAAACTAGTTTAATGTAACTTATAGGAATGATTCAAGCCCTTTTGTTTAGCATGATTGGAGATCCCGGTCAGGCGATTTTTTTTTTACTATCTCACCAGCTGAGCAGTTTATTGAGTCGAGCCTAGAGTCAGAGCACAAACGCTGCTCCGGTGAAGATCTGCTGTAGGTCACTAAGTGAGGGAAGCCTACCTACTCCCCCGCCCATATTTTTCATTGGCTTATGTCTGGGTCTTTGTCCTTCGTAAATGCTGCCTCCGGATTGGTTTATAGGCTTGTTAGTCCCTCCTTATTACGGCCATGTCGTCATTTGTATCTTTCCATGGCTACTGGCCCCTTTACTTCGAGTGTTACACGCTACGTGTTATTTAGACTGTGAGCACTATTTTCTTTAATTGCCTTCTCTACTCCCCCTCCCTCCGGCTGTCCGTGCCTTCTTGGCCCCACTCCCCCCGCCGGCACTCCAGTTGCCCTGCCTTCTCTCCCCCCCCCCCCCCCCCCCACTCCCGTTGTCCGTGCTTCCCAAGTCCTGTTTCCCTTTGTCCTGTTTGCAATGCAATATGTCTCGTGTAAATGCGAGTCCTATTGCATTGCAAATGCTTGTTCTTCGTTATCACGTGTAACCGCAACTTCCAATAGGTGACTTCAGGGTTTGCGGTATGCAAAAATAGTTTAATGTATTAACCTGAAACGCTTCTGCATGTTAAAAGACTACATCGAGTCTATGATATTTCCACGGCATAACTTTCGTAGGATTTTTAGTTGACCACTATTTACATGACTCGGGTCGTAGAGCCCAGCTAGATCTTTGACCCGGCTCTCCCTGCTAATTTGTGGGCTCGCTCCCCCTGTTCCCTGGTGCACCAGCATAAGGGATCTTATACGTACACGCCACCCGCGTGCCCTTACACGCGCACACGGCTCCTATGCTGTGAAGCGGAAGGCGCCGTTCTAACCCCTGAGCAGCCTCCGGGGCTTCCGGCAGCCTGTTCCGCGCGCAGTAGCTGCCATGGCCCCTAATGCAAGCAATGGAAATGGTCCCTCAGATCCCCTTTTAGGTAGTCAGTCCATCACAGCCATAAAAAGAATGCAAAGAGCCTCTCACATCTGGGCTGCGGGGCCGCTGCACCTGCTGAATTAATGATACCTTAGAACTTGATTCCCAGGCAGGCCCGCCTTTCTCTGATGGTGTGGTGTTGGCAGTCCTGAGTGAAATGTGCACATACAGGTGGTGCAGCGGGGGGGGGTCCCTAGGTACAAACCAAACGTCGTTACCGGTGGTGGTGGGGGGGGAGGGGGGGATGGCGCAGTGAGACTTGGGATCAGTAACAGCTTTTAACATTTTGAACAGCTGCCGCACTATGGCCAGAGTCACATTATGCACACTAAAACTCTACAAAGCAACCATTAACTAGCACAAAGAAATTAAAAAAACAAAAAAGCCCAAAATGACAACCATTTACAAGACAAAAGCACTCCACAACATAAAACAAAACACAAGACAAGACTTTCATAAAGCCCACACAGTTGCACTGTTGTGTTGGTGTGCTTTACTTTGATGAGGCGTCTTGAATTAATTGAAACATTGTTGCCACAGACTATGTTTCTACACCTCCAGCTAGGGTGAGACTTTGTGCCCGAGTGTTCATCAGTGTTTGAGAAAGCAGACAGAGTACGGCAAAACGTGCTAAAATCGCTCAGCTGACCCCGGTGGGATGCTCCTTAAATTAATTGAAACATTGTTGCCACAGACTTTGAGTTTCTACACCTCCTGCTAGGGTGGGACTTTGGCCCCCAGTGATCATCGGTGCTTGAAGAGGTGGCGAGAGCCACGATTACTCGCAAAAAGTGCTCAGCTGACCCCACGGTGTGGGAAGCGCCCGGTCATGTGCACGGGCCAAGAGTGGGCCCGTCTGCACCCACCTGGGTGAGGCGAGGCTGGGTCTCCTTTCTTGGCTGCATCTTTCTGAAACCCCAGTGACGGTACTGTATATTTTAGAGGTGGACTAGAGATGAAGTAAGTAAGTAAGTAAGTAAAATTTATTGTTTCTGATTAATTAAAACCATTACAAGATCATAGTAAGTACATATTTCATCAATTTTTAAATTTGAGAGCAGTCTTAAAAGGAAAATGGGTTAAAAAATAAAAGTTCAAGAAATGTTCATAATTCCTTGTTTTTCTGTACACTTTCATCTGTTTTAGGTTGTTTGAGCTTAACTAGTTTCAGAAATTTTACCAACAGACCATTCAGATGTAAAAGTCTTGGGTCAAAGCATGCAATGACTGCTTGTCTCCGGGTACGTATGTTAAGTTCGTTGAAGGTGGTTTTCAGGAGAGCTACTCTTTCCTCTTTTAGCTTTTTGCAGGAGCATATCAGGTGTTCCATATCTTCTTTCCCTGAGCCACACAGCCTACATGTGGGCCCACAATCTTTTCTCAGCCAGGGTTGTGAGTGGGGTGTGGCTGGTAAGATTCCAAGCCTATGTTTTAAAAATGCTTCTTTTGATTTCCTGCAATAACCCAGCCCGAAGTATGCCTGTAGCCCGGGCGATTTGTAAGAGCTCATTATCATCCATGCGTGGCGTCTGTGGGCAAAAGTAGCTTTGTCCTCTATAAAGGAGAGTCGCTTTATGTTCTTATTTACAACACGTTTAAATTGTGCGTTCGAAAGGGAAGTTTCCCATAGATCTTTTAGACCTGTCTTTGCTAGTGACTCCTCTAGGTAGTTTTTTGCAAGTGCAGTGGAGCTGCCACGCAGGTTTTCCCAGAGCTGGTGATTCAGTGTGTTTTCAGGCGAGATCTTTATTTTATACCAGCATTTGATGTATGATCCTCGCCTAGCGAGTAATTGCTTGGTTAAACCAAATTCTAGCCGGATTTGAGCCTGTGAGGTGTATGATGGTAGATTTAAGAGGACTCTGTAAGCTTTTGAGATAGTTGTGTCCAGCAGTTTTGCGTCTGTACCTCTTAAGGCTTCACTACCATAGGTAATTGATGACTCAATTTTTGCTTGTGCAACACGCAGTAGTGGCAGAAGAGTTGGCCCAGACAGATTGGTTTTAAGTTGTCTGAGAGTTGTTGCGATCAGCATACCTTTCCTCTTGGTGGCCTCAAGATGTCTTGAAAACTGGCCACCCCTGTCGACAATGACGCCAAGATATTTGTATTCAGAGCAGTTCTCAATTGCCCTTGTCCCAAAGGACCAGGAGAAGGATTTAGAGATGAAGTAGTTAATCAACATAAATTATTATCACCGATCGTGAGTTTCGTTTTCACTGTCACCGTTACCTTTACTCCAGGGGCCGGTTGTGTCTGGACTTGTTTGCCCTGTCGAATTACAGAATTATGGGGGAAGCGGAAAAACACCCCTGCATTGGCTGCCCCTAGTATAACTCTTGATAGATTTTTTCAGCACACCGTGGGAGCTATGAGCAAAGAAATTGATTCAGCAGAAAGGAGATTATCGCTGTCTTCGTCTTCCCCTCCTCACATGGTATGAACGAAGAACTCGGTGACCAGTGATGCAGGGGGCCAACAGGAGCCCACATTAACAGTCCGGCTGTCACCAAGGGTAGTTAGTAATTAACAACTCTATAAATAACCTGACCATTAGTCTCCTTTCCAGAACCTAAGCTAAGAAGCAATATTAAATCCATAGGGAGAGAAACTGAAATGAACGGAGGTCGGATCCAAGTCAAAGAAACAGCTTTTAGCCCCGAAAAAAGTCCAGCAAGTCCTGATCAGGTGGAGATAAATAGGGCATATCAGGTGGGAGAGTAAGGAGCCCTATATGTTCCTGAAGAGGGTTATGCTCGTATTGTACACTTTGACAGATGCACGTAAACCTATTATGATTTGTTTGGGGAAGATTGAAGAGCAGGTATTATCCCTAGGGGATGCCATTAGAGATAGGTGTACCCTACCTTCGCTTAGGGAGGTTTCAGTACTGCAGGCAGTCGATAAATGTCAAAGTAAAAAAAAAAAAAACGCTCATCACCCCATATAATCAAAGACTCTGGGCATGTCGATACCCAACGAGTTAGCTCTGGCTTAGCCATGATTCTTACTAATCGAAGTTTATGAGATGGGGTAGTTATTGACTCTTCAACATTATCTCAAGCTCTCTCCCAAGCCCCTCAGTATGATATTTCTCCACCAGGACCTAGGAAATCCACCAATCATCCACAGTCCACCCCTGTAATTCCATACGGTAAAGGTTCCTTTGACCATTTACACTTACAACCTGGCAGTACATATATTCTGAACCTTATGGGCTTTCCACCGTTGCCTGATGGTATAAACGAGGACTGTGAAAGCCTTATAAATAATGCAAAACTCCCTCTTACCGTCCTTGATACAATAATTATGGCACCAACAGCAGTGGAGGGAGATGAAATAAGTTACTTACCTGTAACTGAAGTTATCCAGTATTGGTATCTTTTATAGATTCACATGCTTGAATCATTCCCCCTCGTGGAAGTGGGAGTCCCACGGTAATATAAAAAAACAGTAGTAATTAATAACTCTCATAGGCTATCATGGAGGCAACCATGCATTTAATAGCCTATCTACCTCCTTTTCTAAAAAAAGGACTAAACCTAAGCACAACCAAGCAGTAACCAGCACCCTCTAGAACCTTCCCA